>NC_081418.1:149350080-149692580 GCF_949786415.1 Peromyscus eremicus | reverse complement strand
GTTTATCTCCGCAATATTCTCTGCAATAAATCCTTCTATCTAATATTTCCTGCTGCTCACACTCAAGAAAACTCTGGGGAACTGTGGGGGTGGTGGGTAAACGCCCCACACAAAGCATCATTAGGTGCAGAGAAGAAATCTACTTTTTGATACATATATACATTTATACCAGCCTAGAAGATAAAAATAGCCATAATTCATTCAGTGGCTTCAAAAAATTTAGAAAATTAATAAGTCTACTCTCACCGAAGGAAATCATGATGTATCTCTGTCAACTCCAGGAGAGCCTGGTGTGCAAGCGTTGCTAAGATATGGCAGTTATGAGAAACATTAGGAATAAAGCTGATCTCTTGGACATAGAATTCTGTATCCAACACTTCAAAACGTACAATTTTTTCAAATAGATGATTGATGATATAACAACAGATCAGGAAATTTTAGAAATTTTCCAAAGGAAGACACTATACCATCTATTACAACAATATTATGATTAAATTTAGCAAAAAGTGACTAAGAAAATATTCATATATGTAAAAATAAGATGCTTACTTGCGCACTAATGAAATTATAATAAAAATTTAAGAGTAAGTCTAGAATTGATAAGATATTGACTGTGAACATAAGTGTAAAATGTTTGGATATATGGAGTCTATTTCTGGGTGGAAGAAGTTCCCACCCTATCCTAACAATAAGGAAAAGAATGGAAAAACTAACTTACCATGGGTTCCCAAGACATGAGGACACATGAAAAACCAGGCTCACTCTCTGGGATTGGAAAAGAGGGCCATAAACATGGAGAGTTACAGTTTGTCAAAGTAGAAACCCAAGTCAAATAGGAGCTATTGTCTGGGCAGACAACCTCAACTGTAACTGAATTGCTGAAGGCACACATCAACAAGGTGGTGATTAGAAAATCTTTGTCTTGTCTGACATACCTTACTCTTTCTACATCCTTGCTGTGTCTATGAGGAAGTGCAGTCAAAGACTCATCTTGTTATGCATTTTCTCTCTAGGAAATTGACCAGGTTTCATAGCAAACCTTGGAAGAAAATCCTTGCATGAGGAAAGAAAAGGTCATTTTGAAATTAACAGTACCAATTACAATTTTATTTGTTTGTTTGTGGACTTTTGAGACAGGGTTTTGCTATATAGACCAGGCTGACCTTGAACTTACAATCCTGCCTCACAGACTTCTAAATACTGGGAGTGCTTATGTGCACCACCAGACCCATCCCTTTTTTCTTAATAGGGCTTGCTCTGAGGACAAGATCTCTGAGAGCAAAGCTTCATGATGAGATAAAGGAACGAATAAATGCTGAGCCATAACAAAATCTACGTGATGGGAGGCAAGTACCCAATTCCAGCTCACAGGTATCACCCTGTACCACCTATATGTTGGGCAGCAAAACAAAATAAAACAAAAATAGCTGAGAAATGTCACAATCCAGAATCAAAGCTCACTGAAACCTTAACACACACACACACACACACACACACACACACACACACACACCCCTTATCATCTCATTTTCACCATCAAGATATAGTTTTTCAGATAAACAACAATTGAGTTAATTAGTTGCCAATAAACATACTTTGCAAGATGTCAAAAGAAATTATGTAGGAAGAGGGAGGAATATACATTAGAAACACAGACCTAGATTAAAAAGGAACTGAGAAAGGAATGAAAGTAATATAAAGGCTATTGATTTTATAATCTAATCCAAGTGAGTAAAATTTCTCTTTTAAAAATGAATTATCTAGTTTATTTTGGATATGAATGCTTTATCTATACATATGAGTGTGGATCACATATGTGCAGTGCCACGGAGTCCAGAAAAGGCCATTGGATCTCCTAGAATTGGAGTTACAGGTGGTTGTGAGCTGCCATGTGGGTAATGGCAACAAATTTGCATCCTCTGAAAGAGCAACAAATGTTTTTAAACACTGAACCATTTCTCCAGCCCCAAGACTAAATTTTCTTGAAATAGGAATAGCCAAAATGTATCATGCACGCTTTGGTATATACTTTATACAAATATTTGCTTGTGAGCATACATAAGTGATACAAGTGTTAGATAAGGGAAGTAACAGTGTTTTGCTTTTATAAGGGACTTAAATGACCTGTAAAATGGCATAATGTTATTTGAAAGTAGACACATATAAATGTACATTTGATACATTGTGGCAAAATGTATAAAAATAAAAGAATTTTAAAAATTTAAATTATAATAAAAGGTTTACTTAGGACTGTTAAGACAGGAAAGAAGAGGAGAGCAAAAGCAGGAACAGACAGAAAACATGGGCAAATACAGTAAATTTAATATAAGCTCTCAGTGGTCTCTTTTAACGTCATTCTCCAAATACTCCCTTTGAAAATCTGAGGACAGTAATTCAGAAAACATGACTCCACTCAGTTATCTATAAGAAACTCACTTTAGGCATATATATATATATATATATTTCTCTACATTATGAGAACAGATCAGACATAGCTAAACTACACTCAGACTAAACAGATTTGAAATAAAGGACAGTTGTCAATGATTTTTAAAGGGCACTATATTATGAAAAGGGGTCATTTCTCAATGAACATACAGTAGTCAATGTATTTGTCTATAAGATAGCAAATTACCTGAAACAAAAACTGGTAGAAATAGGTGACTCCACTATGAGGAAAGGATAAATCCAGCACACAGAAGCAGAAAAATTACAAATGGCCTCAACACATCATTAATAAGGTGGATCAATAGCTACAGGTCATTGCAACTAACAACAGTGATATGAATACACATTTTTTCTTAATTTCCCAGTGAGCAGTCACCAGTATAGACCAGATTTCCACATTTGAAGCCATAAAATATACCCTAACCAGTTTAAAATAATAGCAAAAACAAACAAACAAACAACAATACAAAACTTTCTCTACCTCCATGGAATTAAGTGAAAATTGACAATATAAATAAATGACTATGCCATAGTATGTGAAGGTTAAGCCACAGACTTCTAAACAACACATGTCAAAGAAGAAATTTCAAGAAAAAATTAAAATATTTTAAACTCAATGAAAGCAAAATACATTTTATCAAAATCTGTGGATTGTTGCTAAAGCAATATCTGGACAGAATTTTATAGCATTGAATATATATATATACACTACAAAAGAAGACAAATATGAAAGAAATGTGATTATTTAAGGTCTGGTGATGGGAAATGAGGAAAAGAACAATTTAAATTCAATGTAAGCAGAGAAGAAGAATTGGAAAAGAAACAATGAAATGGAAAACAGGATGTCAATAGAAGAAACTAACAAAAGCAAGAGCCAGTTCTTTTGAAATCCAATTTGTAGGATTCTAACAAGATTGACTATGAAGAAAAGAGGAGGGGTACAATTTAATGCTGGAAAGAAGAGCTGTCACTACAGACAACATGGGCACAGAAGAGCCGTCACTACAGACAGCAGGGGCATTGAAAGAACTAAAAGGAGTACTGTGAAAAACTATGAACACTGTGCTTACAATCTTAATGATGTAGGTGACATGAACCTATTTTTTGAAAAACACAATCTACACAGAGTATGAGACAAAGCAGGAATCTGAACAGGCCCATATCTTTTTACAGAGTTGATTTACTAGTTAATAAACTTCCCAAATAGAAAGAACCAAGTACAGATAATTTCACTGGTGAAGCCATCTGACTAGCTAAGGGAAATATTGTACCAATTCCCCCTAGTCTGTATGAGTATAGAAACAGTATGAACACTTCACTTCTCATCCTATGAGTACTTCATTACTCACATTTCCAAAACTAACAAAGACATTACAAGACAAAAGGGCAGACCATGATCTTTCATGAACATAGTGCAAAAAAAATTTAATGATAATTAGCAAATTTAATAAAATGATACATAACAATAATTAAACACTATGACCAAAGAACATTTATGTCAGATATGCAAGAAGATTCTATGAACCCATCGTATCAGCAGGCTAAAAAGGAACATGTGTATGCATATATGTAAATAGTAAATTTGTTATAGAAAGGAAATTATTTAACTTGATAAAAAATTATGCACTAAAAACTTACACCCATTAATAATAAGACAGTAGGAGCTTCTCCACTAGGTCAACAACACAGTAGGAACCCAGTCTTCCCACTGTTTGTCAACATTTTTACTGGAAGTCTTGGCTAATGCAATAAGATAAGAAGAGAAATAATAATTATAAGATTACAGAAGAAGGAGGAAGCTGTCTTTTCAAATGACATGATGATCCTTACCAATCATCTTAAAGGATTGCTAAGGAAATAACTAGAACTGAGAAGTAATCATAGGAAGAGTTTACACATAAGTCATCATTTTCCAATGTACCAGCACTGAACAGTGACATTTGAAATAAAAAAAATATTATTTTTATTAGCATCTCTGAAAATTAAGTGATTTTATATAAATTTAATGAAGTCTGATGAAAAGCACAAATTTCAAATGGAAGAAAATTTATAAAGCAAATGGAAACTCTTCCATGTTCATGCACTGAAAAACTAAGTGTTGACATGTCAGTTCTTCTCAGCTTCACACATACAGCTAATGAACTGTCAACTGAACCCAGCAAATACTTTAGCAGACATCAACAAAGTAATTTTAAAGTTTATATGAGAGACAAAAGACTCAGAATGAGGAATGCAATATTTGAAGGAGGATAAATTTCGAGGACTGTCAGTACTTGACTTCAAAACTGACTATAAATCTACAGCAACCAGGACAGTTTGTATTAGTGGAAGAATGGAGAAATGGATCAAAGAGACAAAATAGAGAGCTCAGAAATAGACCCGCAGAAACTGACAGAGGAACAAAGGAAAAGTAATTGGGAAAAGATAATTTTAAATCCTTTCACAACAATTAACTCAGAATGGACCACAGACTTAAGTGAAGAGTACAAATGATATTTCCCACAGAGGTGACTCTGGAGAAAGCCTACACCTTCTGAGATTTGATGATGCTTTTTAAGATGCAATTTGATGGGTATAATCATGAATGTATAATTGATTGGTTACATTCCATTATGACCAAGAACTTCTGCTGTATAAATGACACTCTCGGGAGAATGAGAAGCATCAGACAGGGGGAATGAACTTGTCAAAGGTATATCTGCTAAAAATAAACAAAAGAGTAAATCAAACCTGAACAAAAACAGCCTCTTAAAATTACTTAGTAGGGTGCCTTGAATGAGAACTGTCTCCCACGGTCTTAGTTATTTCAACACTTGGTCAACAGTTGATAGTGATATTTGGGAAGGCTTAGGAGGTGCAGTTTTGGTAGGGGAAAGAAGTCACTGGGGATGGGTTTTGAGAGCTTATGATGTAGCCCTACTTCCAGCTTGACTCTCTGCTTCATGCTTGTGGTTGAAAATGTGAACTCTCAGGGGCACAGCCACATCTGATGGGAATGACAACAGTCAGAAGGCCAGCACAGCAGCTTGACAAAGATCCAGCAAAGCTATTCCACCTTTGGTTTTGATCTCTGCCAGTTGTATACTTGGGGGACTTTTAATATTTGTACAATTTGGGGATATTGGATTGATGGAAAAGTTCTTATGAATCATTTATGCCTTTTCCCAGGAGTACTTTTTCTAAGCTTCCCCAGAAAAGTCCTGAACATACTACCCCTCCCACTTTTGGGGGAGATATCCTTATCTACTGTCACATTCTAGAGTGTGCTTTGGTGATACAGCTGTCCTTGAGTCATTTCTGCTACTGTAAGTGACTCCTCACCCATATTCCTGTAAAATAAAATAAAACCCAATAAAATTCATAGTTCACTAAGTTATACTTTGTGGGTATCTGTACTTTGACATGTTAGTTCCCTATCTGGAGTAACTGGACATTTGTTCATGTCTTGCTGAGAATAGTGTCACACAACAATAATCAAGATAGTTGCTTTAGAAGATGACTAAACTATGCCTCAAAAAACTAACACTGACACCATGAATTCTGCAATCACATTTTGACATTTAGTCAAGGGCAGTAAAAAATAAAAATAAAAACAAACAAACACCCTGAACACAGATGTGTATAGCAATTTTATTCATAATTATAAAATGTGAGAGCAACTGTGATAGCTTCTGGTACACACACAGCAAAACAAAGTAGCAGTAGAGTGTTGTTAATTACTACAAACAAACGAGCAATAAACTAATTTTTTAAAAATGCTCCAAAGAACCTGAAGGCATACCATTAAGTGATAATAGCCAGTCTGATACAGCTGAATTCAATCATATGACATTATGTAAAGGTGCAACTGTGGAGATTATAGGAAGATTACTGGTTGCCATGGTTGGGTAAATGGATAATGTGGCAGAGCAAATGTAATTTTTAGATACAAAAAATAATTTATGTCATTGTATGTGTGCTTAAATTTGCAGAAGATTTAACTCCCTAAAGGAACACAAATGTCAACAAGGAACTCTGAGCAATCCTATATGTCAAGACATATGCATCAGTTTTTAGAAGTACTGACCTAGTCGGGGTCATTGATAAGAGGAAGGCTATATATGTGCTGTGCAGAGGATAATGACAATATTTGCATCCTTCACTCACACTGGTCTAGAAAAGAAATTGGGAATAAAGGCAGAAAGGGAGAATTTTACCCTTGTCTTCTTTTAGTTTGAGGTGATAATACAATAGTTTTGTACTATAGAAGGAAGGATGTTTACTGTGGTACAGAGGTACAAGAATCTGAAGAGCAGAGAGGATGAGTGGTAAGCTCTCTGGAACCTAGGTAGCTCAATGCAAAAGTTGAGAGAGTGTCACCATGTATCAAAACATATTGCCATGTGACTTCATTATCTGCTTCACTCTTAGACATTTGTACCCACTAGATCTGTGGATGCCAGTCATGAGTGTGGGTTGTGCACATCATGGGCTTGATTAAGTGTGAAAACCTGATGAGTGACTCATGCTATGAAGATAAATTTTCAAATACATAGAGAAAACAGAAGTAAAAAGTCCAGTGACAAATTCTAAACTTTCCATAGAATCTCACAGTTACTAACATTATATAAATCCAGTTACTTTAGTGATTGATATAAGACAGAGTTGAGATGATAGGATGTGCAATTAGACTTTGCTCCCCAACTGTGGTGGTTTAGATGGGAATGTTCCCCATAGCCTCATGTATTTGAACGCTTTGTCGTCTGTCAGTGAAACTGTTAGGGAAAGATTAGGAAGTGTGGCCTTGCTGAAGTAGGTGTCACTAGGAGTGGGCTTTGATATTTCTAAAGCCCATGCCAGGCCCAGTCTCTCTGTCTGTCTCTCTGTCTGTCTCTGTCTGTCTGTCTCTGTCTGTCTCTCTGTCTCTTTGTCTCTGTCTCTCTGTCTCTTTGTCTCTGTCTCTCTGTCTCTTTGTCTCTGTCTCTCTGTCTCTGTCTCTCTGTCTCTGTGTCTCCCTGTCTCTCTGTTTCTCTGTCTCTCTCTCTGTCTCTCTCTGTCTCTCTGTCTCTCTCTCTCTGTCTCTCTCTCTGTCTCTCTCTCTGTCTCTCTCTCTCTCTCTCTCTCTCTCTCTCTCTCTCTCTCTCTCTCTCTCTCCTTCCTGTATCTCTGAGCTAGTGCTACAGTGCCATGCCTGTCTGCTTCCCACTATGGTGATCATGGACTAACTCTCTAAAACTGGAAGCAAGGTTCTAATTAAATGCTTTCTTTTATACAAGTTGCCTTGATCATGGTATCTTTTCACAGCAATAGAACAATAACCAAGATAATCAACTACAAGCTTTGAGTCCTAGGATAGATACATTTTTGGTCAACTTGGCATAAATTAGAGTTACTGGAAAGAGGAACCTCATTTGAGAAAACGTTTCCATCAGATTCCTTGTAAGCAAGTCTATAGGTCTTTGGAGCTCCCTCTGTAGACCAGGCTGGCCTTGAACTCACAGAGATCCTCCTGGCTCTGCCTCCCAAGTGCTAGGATTAAAGGTTGCACCATCACCGCCCAGTCATTATTTTCTTGATTGATGATTGACCCTAGAGTGCCCAGTCCACTGGGGATGGCACAATCCTCGGGCAGGCTGAGTAAGCCATGGAGAACAAACCAGTAAGATCACTCTTCCATGGTCTCTGCTTCAGTTATGCCTCCAGGTTCCTGTCTTGCTAAATTCTGTCCTGTCTTCCCTCAGTGATAGACTGTAGCCTGGAAATGTTAGATGAAATAAACCCTTTCCTTCCCAAATTGCTTTGGTCATGATCTTTATCACAGCAATAGAAACCTAAGTAAACAAGATGTAAAACAGCCTTCCCGCCCCCCTTTGGTGCACCTAAGGCTTTTTCCTCATCTGTAAATGGAGATAGTACCTGTTTGATGGGATTATAATAAAGTCAATTAGCAGGAATAAAAGAGTAGACTAGCACCTGACACACAGTAAGTGTTCAATAAATGTTAGTCATTATTAACTATTGCTTTTTCTGTCTTCTTGATTAGGCTGCAGTTAACATGCTTTACATAAACATCTAACTCTTGACTCTTAGCCTCTTCTCCTGACATTCTGTAGAGGATATCAATTCACTATACACACGCAAAAGAAACCACCCGCTGTTATACAGCATAACACCCAGAAGATACATTGCCACTGCCTTGTACTAACCAGTACCTGTTCAGGACTTTCCTTCTGCTTAAACATTATTCAGATATTTCATCAGAACAGACTTTGCCAGAAGTTACTGAAAACAAATAGACTTTACGTTCCCTGGACAAAGTTAAAAGGGACTGATTTTTTTTTTTTTTACAACATTCTTGCCACTGATTATTATCTCTGGTGTCTGCATTCAGCTACTGAAGACCTCAACCTCAGATAGGTCAGGAACTTAACCTGCTGGAGGTGCCTATGGTTGATGTCTTGTCCTGGACAAGATTTTGAGGCTTTGTCTTGGGTCCATTCGTATGTTTTTATTTTTTATTTTTTTAAAAAAAGATTTTCTTTCCTTTTACATACAACCCGTTCCCCCTCCCTCCTCTTCTCCCGCTCCCCCCACCTACTCCCATCCCACCCCCATCCCGTTTTTATTTTATAAGGTGAGTGATTAGGGTGGCTTTTCCATTTGATGACTTGGCTTCTTCATGTCACACCATGAAGGGAAACCTTTTTCCTGTGTTTGAAGTTCCCTATGTCATTGATTACCCATAGTTTTGTAACAAAAACAAAGGTCAGAATTATTGTTTTCGATAAGAAAAATTAAAATACTTTATTAAGTTTTCAACTAGATTTGGTGCCAGGTCTATTTATTACTGCCAAATTCTCTCTCATCAGACTACATTCTTTCATTATCAGAATTTTTAAAAAATACTGAGAAAATAATAAGGAAAAATAATTCAATAGTTTGAGATTATAAAATAACTTATAGGCACTAATCCTGTAGAATTTTAGGTTGATTCTAAAAATATTTTACATATCACACATACACCTCTTTTATTTTAACTACATTTGTAAAGATCTCTTGGCTCATCAAGAACCAGTGGGGATATCAAAGTATTTCTAAATTTCCAATATTAATGAATATGCAAATGTCAAAAATATCACCAAAGGAAAACCTTACCCAAATTTAAAGAACTTAAATCAAGATGTAGATCATGCTGTTAAAGTTTTATACTTCAATGAAAGTTCTAACTTGAACATAATGTTCTTTTGAATAACTTGTTTCCTTTTCTATAAGTAAAAACTCCCTCTTTACTTATCTTTGTTTGAAACTGTGACACTCATCCCACCTTGAATCCATCGCAGTGCCTTGTTTCCTCTGGTCTTGAAGGTTGGGCCTCTGCTGTTTTGCTTGAATGCTGAGTTTGGTCCATGATTGAATAGTGGATGTGATGAGAATGTCTGCAATCACTGTTGATAAATACTTCAGTTGAAATGATCACGTACTGAGAGAGAAAAAGTGTCATTTATTTGACTTAAACCATATACAATTTATAAATGAGAAAAACCATGCCAAAGCCAACCCTTCTATCACTGATATGAAACGCTTACTAATTCTCAACCACTGAACCAGGTAAATGCTGGACACAAAATTGAGAAAGAAAAATGCAAAGTTCTAACCTCAGGGAGATTTTTAAATTTAAATTGGTAAATTTATGAAGAAAAATTTAAAACCAATAAGTTCAATATGATTTGTTTATATTTGAAATGAATGAAAACATTAAATTATAGAAACTAGGATTTTGATATCATTCTGCATGTCTAGGTTATATGGCCTAAGAAAGGAAAGCATGCATTAAATTTGTCCTTAAATTTTTATAAAGTGCCAAATAGTGCCTTGCATATAACAGATACTCAAAATAAACAGAAAAAATTATGCTATGACTTATAACAACAATAGTGTAAGACAGTTTCACAGAGGAGAAGATCCACGGCAAAAGCCGGTAGAGTTAACATTTGGTGAATTGTGTGTGTAAGGCATGTTCCAGGCATGTCAGAGACACGGCCTTGTTTGACCTATCTTGAGAAGTCGCATTTATTCTCCAGGAGAAAAGATGACTGAAAACACGAGAGGTTAAAAACAGTTCAAAAATCTTCCCTATGTTTTGTCATTGTCTTCCGAGGATTTGATTAAATAGTGTTTTCCTTTATAACAGGGATGGTACTGTATCATCAACACCATTCTGTGCTCCTTTTCCTGCTGCATACATTAAACATCATCTGTAGAAAGGGGCATCATGTCCCTTTATACAGAGACAACGGGCTGCGTTGGCCATACTGTATTTAACAGTTCCATGTGGATTAGCAACTGGGATGCTCTAAATTACTTCATATGAGAAACAAAATTTATGAATTGCCATACCTATAAGGTAAATTCCTACATGTGCCTGGTGTCAATTATAAGAGAAACTGTATTTTAAGTGTTTTTTATTACTCCTTTTTTTTTGTGAGACAGGGTTTCTCTGTGCGGCCCTGGCTGTCATGGAACTAGCTCTGTAGACCAGGCTGGCCATGAACTCAAAGAGATTCACCTGTCTCTGCCTCCTGGGTGCTGGGATTAAAGGTGTGCACCAACCAGCTTGAATCCCTGTTCTTAAGAGTAGGAAAATAAACAAGTTTTTTTCTTCAGTTCATTTATGTTAACTAATGTGTTTTCACTAAGATTTAGAAAACATACCCTTGTTTACACATGTGTGCATGAAGGCATATTTGTGTATCTAAAATATATATAGATGAAGAGAAATATAAATATGATTTGGGGGATGTACTCATTATACAGTGTGTTTACTGTATGGTAAGTGTACAGTTTATTGTCATCATGCTAGTTACAACCTGTAAAGTTGGTTAGACCATGGAATTAGGAAACATCTAAACACCAATTCTAGAGGACACATCAGGTCAGATTCCTGGGCACCTGTGTCACAACAGTTTAACCAACTAACTAATAGGTGACGTTTCCTGAGTATATGCTCAAATCATTAACAGTGAAGTAGTAGAGCATAAAATACTAGGTCAAGACAGCCTTAAGGTTATTTCACACACACACACACACACACACACACACACACACACACGCACTCAAATGTGTAGGTTTGGTCTCTGTCAGGCACTTTTGAGTGAAAGAACCCTTGATGGACTTTGCCATATTTTAAGTAGTGAACTTAGTAACACTGTAACACACAAAAATGCAGAATATTTACAAAACACATTGTGAGCAGATCCTGTGTTGACACTCAAATGACAAAGTGTGGCCTCACCTCCTATAACCTCCACCAAGAAGTCGCCTATGGCCTCCACTGTCAACTGGGTGACCCAGGCTTTCAAGCTAGTAACCCACAAAGCACCAGCACTCTTCATTTTGATGTCATGAATAGGAAATTCAATGAAACACAATCTATAAATAAGAAGGGTCAACTGTGTATATTACCCATTAATTTTCTTTTTTCCTTTCCTTGTGTATGAATGTGTGCATGGTCATCTATGTGCAAGTGCATGTGTATGCGTGTGTGTGTGTGTGTGTGTATGTGTGTGTGTGTGTGTGTGTGTGTGTGTGTGTGTGTGTGTGTGTGTGTGTCGGGGGGGTGTCAGAGGATAACCTCAGCTGTTGTTTTTTTCATTTTTTTTTGACAGGGAATCTTACCAGCCTGGAACTCACTAAGTAAACTAGGCTAGCCGAAAAGCAAGTTCCAGGGATCTACCTGTCTCTACCATAAATACTGGGATCATGAGCATATACCACCACATCTAGATTTTTTTTTATGTGGGTTTTGTGGAATGAATTCAGTTGCTTGCAGGTTTTACCAGTTTTACATGAAAGAACCCTTGACTAGACTTTGCCATATTTTAAGTAGTGAACTTGTTAACAATATAACACACAAAAATGCAACACTAGCTCTCTACTTCCCACATATTTGAAATTTATTCCTGTTGCATTATATCGTAACAAGTGGTTATTGCTGCACTTGGTGGTGTATGCCTGTAATCCTAGCAGTTGTGAGGCAGAGAAGTAGGACTGGCAATTCAAGGCCAGCTTTGACAAAAATAAACCTATGCAGACCACAGAAATGCACACCTATAAACAAATAAGTGAACTACAGTCATTCCATTTTTTTCACGTGTCCCAGCCAACCTAGTTCGTGCTTCTGTTCAGCTCCTGAGTGGAGAGGAAAGAGCAGAAAATCGATCGTGTTGCATTGACATTATAAGAATTTCTTCAATAACTTTTCCAGCATTTTACCATGCATGTCTTTGTTTAAGATTAAACGTTAGGAAATAGCTTTTACAAGGTAATTTCATGTTGGCATGGCTTGTATAATAGATTGTCTTGCTTTGCTTTGCACCTATGTTTTTCATAGATTCCCAAATCCCTAAAGGCAGCTGTCTTAGCTCTCCCATCCAAGTTCATCCTACAATGAATGAAGTTCTTTTCCTCCATCCTTGCCTGCCTCCACATACACACTCCATCTGGCCTTAGAATCTTGCAGAGATCCCTATACTATGCAAAATACAATTTATAGTTCCCATCTGGTGTCCTCACAACCTAAGCCCAGCTCTTGTTTATAGTTTTATTTTCAATCCACTCCCAAAGCCCTCTACACATGTAGCCACCACTTCAAGAAGATTGCTCTCCATCCTTTTGAAGTTTCTTCCTAACCTAAAATCTTCCTCATTTACAAGTTGCATATCTTCCCTAATCACCTCTCTTTAATATTCTCATTACTTCCACCAAAACAACTACTCTAGTTCTGTATTCCAGGGATGAATGAATCATTCGAGCATCACAGCATCACATTCTATATTTCCCCCTCCTTTCTCAGACAGACTAACTCTGCATACTTCTTGACCTGGGAGGAAATTATGCAGAAAAACAGTGGGAAGATAAATATTTGTTCCAAGTTTCTCCTAAACATCAAGCTGTAAACTGATTTATAAGTAACCTGGAAGTAAGAAGGTCAATCTGGTTTGAATCAGATGATATCATTTTGTGTACCTTGGAACTTAAAGACTCATTTAGAGATGTGGAATATATTTTTATCTGAATGTGTTGTTTCTTGGTTCTAAATGTCTAAGAAGAGTATTTCAAACAAAGAACATTTTCAGATGACCACAGACATCTGAATGTACCATGCTAATATTCCCTGAGGAGAACACAGTCTTTTTGGGTAGACTGAGAGGAAGCAGGTCAGAATGCCCTGACCTCTGTGCTGTATGTCTGCATTTACTATTCATGTGTCACATGAATGCAACACAGACAAGAGTCCATCTGCCCAAAGAACCAAGGAGGAGAAGGAAAATGGGACTCACTTTCACCTTTCCTGTGGACCTGGGGATCCACATGCTCTATCTATCTTTGACAGCAAAAATTTTCAATGAGATTACCAACTAGATTTACCAACTCTATTTTTAAATTACCTCTTACTTACTATAACTTGAGACTGTGGAAACCTGAACCATGTCTATCTCCTGAATGGACTGGTAACAGGTTTTGAAAGCTGCATAGAAGACACAAGTCACACAACTTATACCGTGTACCACAAACACCCCAAATCTTTCCTTTGTATTGGATAGAAATATTATACACTGAAGAAATGTTGAAAGCAGTCTCAAAACATCTTACCTGAACTCAGACTTCTACAGCACTTGTAGCATGGCCAACATTATCCTCCTGGAAAGTTCCTCTTTAAAGTCACTCAGCTTTTTTTTCCTATCAGTCCAATAATGATTAACTGTCTTCTCAGGTCACTGTTCTACCCAAATTGCACAAAACAAACAAAAATCTAGCTAGAAATTCACTCCTGACTCCTGTGTTTCAAGATTTTATTAAAAATTTCTCAGAATTTATACATTATCTTACACTGATACTAAAATAATATGCTTCATTCTTAGAAGGGATTTGCAGTTTTTATTCAGTTGTATCGGTTGCACATTATTTCCTTTTTTTGAGTATTAACACAACTTTATTTTTTTTGAAACCAAAAAAAAAATGTTGAATTTACTCCATGCTGTATGCAAGCCGATGAAGTCTTATTATATTTTTTCTACACATGATTAATTGACTTTTCTCAAGCCATTTTCTTTTCTTTTTTTGGCATTGTGAATTGTTTATTTTTATTTTTTTGCACATTATTTTCTTTGGAAATATAAATACAACATATTATGTGAGGTATTTAAAACTCTTCCCAATGGAAAAGAACCCAATGTAATTTTGAAAAATGAAGGTTGTTTTATTTCCAAAGGAAAATTTGCAGCATTGCTTAGTACCTGGATAAAGTCCTTAAAATATTTTATATAATTATAAAATCATTTTATCATAATGGACTCAAAATAAAAACATTGCACAGCTAGATGAAGGAAGACTCTCAAATAACCACTGTCATTGTACAATTATCACCTCTTTGGTTAGATTGTACCTAAGCTCTTATTGTTTGGGAGCAATTATGAATGGGCCTTTTTTTCTATTTTTTTCCTATGAGAGCACATTGCTGGCATGTATTAAGGTTGCTGGTTTTTATATTGGTTTTATATCCTGCATCTCTACTTTAGGTGTTGATGATATATAAGGGTTGGCTAGTAGACTCAATAGGATCTTAAAGTATAGAAATCATGTCATCTACAAATAAAAATAATTTGACAATTTACTTTCCTCTTTTCTTCCCACTAATGACTTCAATATGTCTAATTGTTATAGCTAAGATTTGAGAACTATGTTGAGTAAGAAATGGCAGAATGGACCTCTTTCTCTTGTTATTGATTTAGAGGATATGTTCCCAGTTTGTCTCCATTTAATTTAATGTTTGACTCTAGGTTTGTTATATATAGCCTTTATTGTTCTAAGGTATGCTTGATCTATTCCTAATGTCTCCAGGACGTTCATCATGAGGGCACTTTGAACATTGCCAAATACCTTTTCAGCAATTGAAATTGTGTGTTTTCTGTCCTTAAGTTATTTATAATATCTATTACATTTATTGGTTTATGTTTGCTGAACTAACCTTGTCTTTCTGGGGTAAAGTCACTTGGTCATAATATTTGTCTTAATATGTGCTTGAGTTCAATTTGCAAGTATTATGTGGAGAATTTTTGCATCTCTGTTCATCAAACTTGGTCTTTACTTTTCTGTTCCATGGTACTATTGCCTGGTTTTGTTATCTGAATAATACTGGCTTCATAGGGGGAATTTATCAATGTAATATATTCTAGATATTAATCCTCCATACATCTGCCAGATATATAGGTAACATATTTTCTCTCTACTTCTGTGGGCTTCCTCATCACCTGGTTGATTCTTTTTTAGCTGTGCAAAATCTTTTTAGTTTTATGAAGTCTCACTTGTCTACTGTTGGCCTTAATTCTTGGGCAAATGGAGTTCTATTCAGGAAGTTCCTTTTTTTAATGGCCATATCATGTAGGTTACTGCCTATGTTTTCTTTGATCAATTTCAGTATTTTATGTTTCATGTTTAGATCGTTGATCTATTTGGAGTTAGTTTTTGTGCAAGGTGATAGATATGAGTCTAATTTCATTCTTTTGCATGTGGACATCTAGTTTTTCTAGCACCATTTGTTGAGGATTCTTTTCTCAAGTTAATCTTTTGGTATCTTTGTCAAATATTAAGTAGCTGAAGTTATGTGGACTCATGTTCTCTCTCTGTCTCTCTGTCTCTCTCTGTCTCTCTCTCTCTGTGTCTCTCTCTATCTCTATCTCTCTCTCTCTCTCTCTCTCTCTCTCTCTCTCTCTCTCTCTCTCTCTCTTTCCTGTATGTCTGTGTATCTGTGTGTGTGCCCTTGTGCATGCATGCATATGTACATATTGTCACCTTGGATCATTCTTACATGACACTCAATAAAACTGTAATAACATATATTTAGTCTCTATTTCTCAGTCATTTGACATATTGTTAGTATTCCTTGTTAATTTTTCAAAACATATCAATATTAGGAGTAGGCAAAGAGTGGAGAAGAAGGATTAGAAAGTGTGTGGGGAGCCTAGAAAGGCTGTAAAACTTGCTCCAAATATCCCTGTCTGTGTCCTGAACTTCTGTGGGGTCTTTACTACAAAATGGTCCACAGAGGAGATTCAGATCCAACAAGCCATAGGGAAGGCTTTCTTTGTTCGAGACAAGATCCTCCTATGTATTCCAGCTGGCTCTTGAATGTCGAATCCTCCTGCTTCAGCCTTTCAAATGCTGGAATTACCAAGGATGCACCACCACACTGAAAAAGATACACATTCTAAATAAACATGCAGCTGTTTCTGCATAATGTTGGCTCATGAGAGCATCTGTGCTGAGTTATTGAGCCTGTTTCATCATTTTAATAGATGTGCTTTCATTCAGCTTAGGGAGATGGCTTGAACAAATTCATAACGGCTTTCTCAAACATTCATTTCACTTAGGGCATACAAACTTGCTTTGGATGAAATATGTGCGCAGAAGGAAGATCAAATCAGTCAGATTAACTAAGAATCTTTCCAACTCTGGACAAAAGCTGTCCTGATGAAATCTCAGAATGTTTTCTGAGGCCAAAGAACATTTTCCTCTGCTTCGCTTGCTCTCCTCAAGTCCTTAAGTCAACGAGATTGCTCATGAAAAAACAGTAGGGGTCAGAAGAGAACCATTGCACAAGTCCTTTTGAGATCAATATCATGCAAATAGCTACAGATCAAAAGGGTTTCAAAAACTTTCCTTAAAGTCTGTCAATATTTATTTCAGAGCTGTCCAGAAGTAGTGATGAAATAGCAGACTTTGAAGTCTGGTAGACTTTGATAGGAGCTGGTATTTGCTGCTCACTTACGGGTATGCACTGGGTAACCTATGTCTTGCTGAGCATTTCCATGTCTTTCAAGTAAAAAGTGAATATCTGGAGTAAGGAACTGGCATACTTGGCACATTCTATAATCAATACTTTGCCACATTCATTCTATCTCATTCACTTATGACAAATGTTAAAGCAGCCAGTTTCTACAAAATGAATACATAAAAATGTTCCCAGTGTGTTTTTTTTCCAGTAGTATTTGGATTCAGAGTCTTGGGTAGCTCACTTCACACATCTCAAGAGAAAGCTCCCAGATACAGAGAAACTTGCCACTGCCTAACTCAAAACACCTCCCATGCAACGAGCCTCAGCAAGCTACCTCCTTCTACATGGATCCTTTACCTCTATCCACCACTGACGCTCAAAGTTCCTACATCACATGAGACTAAGCTTATCACTAGCAATTATCTCTTGTATTAATCACCACCATAGCAAGGGGCCCCTGGTCACTCGTCTTTCTCTTCTAATCTCTCTCTGGGCTACATAGTCCTGGTTTTGTCTCCCATCTTTATAAATAAAAGTCACTTTACTTTCAGCCTCTTCTCAGAATTTTCCCACATCATCTTCTTGCTGGTAATTAAAGTTGACCCTGAATATACCAGCGTTTCCACAATGTGACCTCTGCAGGTGGATGTGCTGTGAATATGTGTTGGTCTGATTGGTTGATAAATAAAATGCTGATTGGACAGTAGTCAGACAGGAAGATTAGGAGGGGTAAGCAGATGAGGAGAACTCAGGAAGAGGAAGGGCTGAGGCAGGAGTTGCCAGCCAGACACAGAGGAAGCAAGATGACAAGGCAGAACTGAGAAAAGGTACCAAGCCACATGGCTAAACATAAATAAGAATTATTGGTTAATTTA
Source organism: Peromyscus eremicus (assembly GCF_949786415.1). NCBI lineage: Eukaryota > Metazoa > Chordata > Mammalia > Rodentia > Cricetidae > Peromyscus > Peromyscus eremicus. Next base: position 149,674,445 of record NC_081418.1, on the reverse strand, counting down.
AGTGTAAGAGATAGTCAATAATAAGCTTGAGCTAATGGCCAAGCAGTTATAATTAATATACACTCCTGAGTGATTATTTTATAAACAGCTGCGGGACTGCGGGGGCTTGGCAGGACCTGAGAAATCTTCCAACTACATGGATGTTTTATTACTACTCTTCCCTGCAATGTTTGAGACTAGACTTACGTGGCCTGTTTTCAAACTTGCTTCACTCTGTTGCTTCCATTCCATTTTCCCTTTGCATCCCTGGGAATCCAGGTTTGAATTTCAGGTAAAAAATATGCTGCTGAAGAGAGGGAGGGTAGATTATAGGAGCCAAAGGGGTCAAGGACATCACAATAAAACCAACAGAAATGACTAACCTGTCTCATAGGAACTCATAGAGTCTGAACCAACAACATTCTGCATCAGACTGACCTAGGCCCTCTACATATATGTGACAGTTGTGTAGCTTGGTCTACTTGTGGGACTCCTAACAATGAGAGCAGGATCTGTCCCTAACACTTTGGCTGGCTCTTGGGAACCTATTCCTTATCCTGGGTTGCTTTGATGAGCCTTAATACAAGGGGAGGTGCTTAGTCTTACTGCAACTTAATATGCCATGCTTTGTTGATACCCATGGGAGGTCTGCCCATTTCTGAATAAAAACATAGCAGGAGTGGATTGAGGAGGGGATGAAAGGGAGGAGAAGGAGGGAATGAGGGGAGAAAAGGGAGGGGAAATTGCAGTTGGGATGTAAAATAAATAAATTAAATAAATAAATTGAGTCCATTTCTCCTTCGTTGAAATCATTTGCCAAGCTTTAAGTCACTCCCACTTACATGGCAATTATAACCTGATATAAAGTTAATATATGAAAATGTAATTCATATCGCAACTGTTGATTTCCTTCTTTACATGTGTATGTGTGTGCAAACAGATGAATGTGGGTCAGAGGTTGGCACTGGGTGTCTTCCTCAGTTACTTTCCATCTTCCTTAGGTTTTTTTTTTTCTATAGAGACAGGGGCTCTCACTAAACCCATATCTTACAATTTTGGGTTGATGGATGGCCAGAAAGATTCATGGATCTGCTGTTCTCTACATCTCCATTGGTGGGGTTACAGATGTGTACTACCATGACATTTCACCTGGGTTTTGGAGATCCAACATAATCCCTAATGAGTTGACCCACTTAGCCATCTCCTTAGTCCAATTGTTGATGTCCATACTTTTAAGACAATCCTAATAACTTGACTTCTAGTCTTTCAACCATATTTTCTCTGAAAGGCTTGATGTCTACTAACTCCTAAGGGCATTTCCTAAACTTTGTCATACTGCCATTGAAACTCCCATTACATTGATATCAAGGGCAGCATCACCAGTTCCATAGACTCAGAAATTCTTCTGTGATCTACAGTCCACACACGTATTTTGTCAGATATTTCACCAAAAAACATGAGTCACTGAAGAACTAAATCTCATCTATTCTCACTTTGAATTTAAACCACAGAATTTTAGTTGTATTCTCATGATCCATGGTTTCTTGCCTTCTGGGTTAATGTTTTATACTTTCCTTGTTAACTTCAAAATTCTAAAGTGTTTGCTTGTAAACCTAGCTGGGATTCACCACTGGTTTCACCAGTAGACAGAAAACTGCTCTCTACTCTAGCTGTCTGTCTATAGCAACAGTTTCCCATATTCTGTCTTGAGTAACTTGTGCACCAGTTAAGGACACCCTCCACTTGTTTACAGGTTCTCTCTTGCCTTGTGTTTGTAAGCATATCATTTTTCCCTTTCCAAAACTCCCAGTACTACCCCCATCAGTGTATAACCTTTCCTTAATTTCCTCCTTTTCTAACATTTCTCTTTTGATCCCAGTCTTTGCCTAGGTATTATAATTTTCTTCTTTTATATTTTATAGTTTTCTCTTCATAAATTTTTATATAGAATAATGGGTTTCATTAGGACACTTGTTATTATTCATCCTTGGACTTTCTTCACACTTAACTTCTGACCTCCTCTTGGTGGTTCCCTTACTGCCCCAAATAGTCCTCATTCTGCTTGCTTGTCAATGTATGCTTTTACCTTCTCTTAAGATCTCCCTTGTTGTGGGATATGAGTTGAAGATGTGCTACATTTGTTTATACTATGGAATATTTATTTAATGATGCAAAGATGTGTTTTGTTCTTTTATATTGCATTTATTTAATTCTGTGAAGCTGTGTTACTTTGCCTGCCTAAAACACCTGATTGGTCTAATAAAGAAATAAATGGCCAATAGCTAGGCAGGAGAAAGGATAGGCAGAGCTGGCAAGCAGAGAGAATAAAATAGGAGGAGAAATCTGGGGATAGGGGGATCAAGGAGGAGCAAGAAAAGGAGAAGTACATCAGGAGCCAGCCACCTACCTACACAACAAGTCACGGAATAAAAAGTAAAGAAAGATATACAGAATAGAGAAAGATAAAAGCCCAGATGCAAAAGGTAGATGGGATAATCTAAGAAAAGTTGGCTAGAAAAAAAGTCAAGATAAGGCCAGGCATTCATAAGAGATAATAAGTCTCCGTGTGATTATTTGGGAGCTGGGTGGCAGGCCCCCAAAAAGCAAAGAGTAAAGAGAAAAAAAACCACTCCTTCTTCTAGTTTTATAACCTTACTTGTCTGAGTTTCATTTATTTTGCTTAATTTGATTATTTCATTATCTTTCCATCTGTTGATGGACATCTACGCTGGTTCTTTACTGGATGCTGTGAATAGTTTAGTTATAAACATGAATATTCAAGCATTTATAGTGTATATTGACTTAGACTCCTTCTGGCATATATCCAGGAGTGAGAGTGTTGGGTCATAGAATAGTTCTAGTTTTAGGTTTTTGAGAAACTTCCATAGTTGTTGCATTATTTTACATTCCCACAAATAGTGTACAATTTTTCTCCTTCTCCACATTTTTAAACATTTTTTTAATTTAAAACTTTTTTTCATTTTATATACCAACCATAGATCCCACTCTCATCCCACCTCCCACTCCCACCTGCCTTTTACCCCCACCCACCCCCAATCCCCTCCTCCAAAAGGGTAAGTCCTCCCATAGCAGGGACTGCAAAGCATGGTGCATTCAGTTGAGGCAAGACCAAGCCCCTCCTACCTGTATTTTTGTTTCTTGACAGCCATTGGATGTAGGTGAAATGTAATCTTAAATCAATTTTAATTCATATTTCCTTGACAGCTGAGGGTATTGAACATACTTTTCAAACATTTACTAGCCACTTATGATTCTTCTTTTGAGAAGTGTCTACTTAGTATATTGGCCCACTTATTTACTGGATGATTTAAGTTTTGTCCTATAATTTTTGCAGTTATTTATAAATTTTACAGAAAGAAATGAAAGGGAGATATATATATATATATATATATATATATATATATATATCCACATCTCTAGATAACTCTATAGTTACACAACCTGTATAGGTTCCACCAGAAAGCCTTCAGAACTGATAAATATCTTCAGCAAAGTAGTAGAGTACAAAATCAACTTACTAACCTCAGCAGACTTTCCACACTGAAAAAGATGAACTTTCTGAGAAAGAAATCAGGAAAATATATCTGACCCACAATAGCTCAAATAAATAAATAAATAAATAAATAAATGAACGAATAAATGAACGAATAAATGAATAAATATAGAAATAAAATACATAGGAAGAAACTTAACTAAGAAAGTGAAAGATCTTTATAATGAAAACTTTACAATCCTGAAGAAAATCATGGTAACACTGCAGGTAGAAAGACTTCCCATGCTCATGACTGAAGGAATTACATTGTAAAAAATGACTATATTGTTGAAAGCAACATAGATTCAATGCAATCTCCATAAAACTCAAATTATACTTTTTGCAAAACTAGTAAAAATAATTCTAAAATTCATATGTGTACTGGCTACTTCTATGTCAACTTGACACAAGCTAGAGCCATCAGAGACAAGGGAGACTCAACTGAGAAAATGCCTCCATAAGATCCAGCTGCAGAGAAGCCTGTAGGGCATTTTCTTAATTAGTGATTGATGGGAGAGGACCTAGCCCATTATGGGCAGTACCTTCCCTGGGCTAGTGGTCCTGGGTTCTATAGGAAAGCAGGCTGAGCAAGCCATGGGAAGCAAGCCAGTAATCATCAACATTCCATAGCCTCTGCATCAGCTCCTACCTCCAGGTTCCTGCCCTATCCCTATGTGAGTTCCTGACCTTACTGCTTTTGATAATGAGCTGTTATATGGTACTGTGAGTGAAATGAATGAACTCTTCTTTCTTCAAACAGTTGATTTTAGTCATGACTTTTCATCACAGCAGTAGTGACTCTAACTTATGTTAAGTGTCTTAACAATATGGAAGTGGCCGGGCGTTGGTGGCGCACACCTTTAATCCCAGCACTCGGGAGGCAGAGCCAGGCGGATCTCTGTGAGTTCGAGGCCAGCCTGGACTACAGAGTGAGTTCCAGGAAAGGTGCAAAGCTACACAGAGAAACCCTGTCTCGAAAAACCAAAAAAAAAAAAAAAAATATGGAAGTGTAATCCTCCTCAAGTAGCCAAAGCACTCATTAGCAGAGGGTGCAAGACTATCAGGATCAAGGATATCTCTTACCCTTCCCTAAAGCAATTCAAGATTCTGCCCACAGTTCTCATTCTTTGTTATGGTAAACATTCTAAACTTGTTTACTAACTTAAAGGTGATTAATGTAAAGTTATCGATGTAAGACCTAAAATTTGGAAACTTATAGAGGAAAAAAATCAAGCTATTAAGACAGACAGATAAGGACTTCCTGAAAAAGAACTCTAATATCACAAGACATATCTCAAGAATTGACAAATGGAATTGCGGGTAATTAAAGGGCTTGTGCTCTGCAAAGGAAACCTCAACATTGAAGACATCGTTCTACAGAGTGGAAAACATTCTTTGCCAACAATTCTTTGAGTAAGGGATTCATTTCTGTTCTATTTTCCAGTTAAAGAAATCTTTGAAGGTTTATTTACAACTGTTATTTTAATTTTCTTCTCTCAAATTCTCTCTTGAATACAAGCTAATCTCATGTCCCCCACCCCAACTTTGCACCTCAACTGCTCTGGCCTAGATCATACCTTGTCTAAATTCTAGGTGTGGTTTTCCTCACCTGATGTGAAATGTTGCCACCGTCTTCAGAGTTGATCATCACCCCTACTGAGAATATTTTCTAGGACACATCTCTCATAGTTTTCCTTTTATTTCACTGCCTATCTCTTTCACATGGTCTTCAGTATCTTAAATAAAATTAAGCCACTAGATTTTGATGGCTACAATAATTTTCATGTCCTAAAATGCCACTTATGTTAATTTATTGTTTTAATCACTGATTTAGATTTACTTCTAAACACTATGTTTTGCTGTTAATTTATCTGGTGCCCCTGTCTTGTGCTTAGTTGACAGGTATCTCACACTTAGCCCTTTCTATACTGGTCTCTGTATCTTCCACCCCAAACCTCTCCTCTTAAAGCAGTTTTCATTGCATTGAACTGTACTTCTACCCTGGTATTTTCATCATGCAACACTCAGGAATCAATCTTAATGCCTCATTTCTTCTTCATACATACATTCAAAATTATTCAGAATCTATTTCTTATTAAGTTTCACGTCTACCACACTGGTTTCTAATTACTGCCGTGCTCTCAATTATACATCCCAGATTGTTTCCTTATCACCTACCACTCCTTTCCCCTATCCTGAGGTCCTCGTGTACAATTCTACAGACTGCCCATAGTCATCATTATGTGAAGTATGCCATGAGAAATCAAACCAGGCTAGTTGGAGGGGCCACAGCAAGACTGAGACTGTGACAATTTTTTTTTATTGAGAGCAATCAGACTTTTTATACCTTTATCAGAAACAATATAATGACAATTACCAGAATCAATACAGTTATATTTGCCAGAACACAATGACCTTTGTAAACTATACAGGGAACACAAGATTGGTGTCAAAGACCAACTGTCTGTCAAGCTTCCATGTTTCATTAGCTTCCATGCTCCATTGACTTCCAAGGGAACATGCAGAGAATCACAAAGAGGCCTGAATGCTTCACTGCCTAAGGAGTATCTCAGTCTCTCAAGAATGGAAAGGCACACAGTGCACCAGGTGCCATGGACTCTAACTTGAAAACCTATGACACATGTCTCCCAAGATAGCTAAGTCGGGCCAACTCCATGATTCTCTCCTTTTTCCAGAATCTGGTAACATATACTAAACCCTTAAGGCCAAACATTGATTTCTCCATAAGCCTCAGGAGGATATGCAATCTGTCATTGAGCATCACTACGCATACCTTCTCCTGTTAACATTTCAAAAGTTATGGGCACATTATTTTGTTGATTTCTCATAGCTTAGTCCTAGAATCTTTCTGAATAATCAGTCTTCCACAATAAATATTGTCTCCAGTAAGACAAGATTTTGCCAGGATCCTCCAGTTAGAGGGAAGAAAAAGCATCCCCAAAAATAGAATCAAGGAAAGACAGTGTAAAAGGAGCAGTTGGTCCATATTGAGTACAAGCCTACTTAAGATCCTTAGTAGTGTTCAATGAAATGGGCACACAGTTTCTGACTCTTTGCCTCAGGCTATTAGGATCAGGTGTTTCACTCACCAGGAAAAGAGAACACCCCCCCAAGTCTTCTCCCATCTCCTGGTCACAATTCAGAGCCTCTTGCATCAGAGAACTGTACCCTGACTTAAAAGGAATTAATTTTCTTATCAGGGGATGATAAATTTCTTTAATAACCCCAGTAAGAGATTAAGTAAAGCATCAAAAGGAAGTTTCCAAGCTATCAGGAACTGCACTTGATGGATAGGTTTTAGGGACAGAGGAAATTGGAGCTGGAGGTTGGGAGGCTGGGGGCAAAGTCAGCACAAGGAGGAGGAAGAACCTCAATCTCATCACAGGGGGAGATTCTGGATAATATATCTTCAAATTCTAATTTGTCTTCTATTTCCAATGTTAGTTCCACCTGTTCCTTATCATTTTCATTTTTAATGTTAAATGTGTCTTTCCAAAGCTGGAAAACATCACTAGGAATTTTTGTTTTCTGCAGCGCTTACATCTAATTCTTTGTCAATTACTCTTCCTAACCAGGACCAGGTGGTGGGATCCAGAGATCCTTCTTCAGGGAAAGAAGGCTGAAGCTCACTAATGAACCCCAGGAATTTCATCAACTGATGGTGACCTGCTTTAACTCTTCCCTCCAGCTACAAAGTCTGCAGGACTTCTGCAAGCAAATGTCACTTCTTTGACCCTGCCTGCCCCACCTTTTTACCTCCAATGAATGTTCCTGCCTTATTCCTTATTATCTATGTGTGTACATGTTTCCAGGAGTTCCTCCTTTTCTTGTTTTTCTTAAATTCCCATATTTCAGGTCCGTGTTCTTGGCATCACCTGAAATGTCTTTGCTTACTTACTAAACCAAGGTCAACTGATACAGCCATGAAGAATCAAACTAGGCTGGTTGGAGTGGCCACAGCAAGATTGAGGCTGTGACAGTTTTTATTGAGAGCAATCAGACTTTTTATACCTTTATCAGAAACAGAATATAATGACAATTGCCAGGATCAATACAGTTGTAGTTGCCAGGGCACAATGACTTTTGTAAGCTATACAGGAACCACAAGATTGGTGTCAAAGACCAACTGTCTGTCAAGCTTCCATGCTTCATTGACTTCCAAGGGAATATGCAAAGAATCACAAAGAGGCCTGAATGCTTCACTGCCTAAGGAGTGTGTCAGTCTCTCAAGAATGGAAAGGCACACAGTGCACCAGGTGCCATGGACTCTAGCCTGAAAAACCTATGACACATGTCTCTTAAGGAAGCTAGCTCAGGTCAACTCTATGGTTCCCTACTTTTACTATTCTGCTAACTTTGTCTAATGGCTTCACACATAGTTCAACATAGACTCTAATCAATAGCTTTGGTTTTCCTCTTCAAAAGATCCTTATTGTAGTTTGACTGTAAAATGTACCCCAGAGGCCTCTGTGCTTGAATAATTAACCCCCAGTTGGTAGTGTTCAGCTCACTTTTGGTTGAGTCTGCCTCAGAAGCCATACTTTGTAGGGGGTAGCTGTTCCAGCTTTGACCTTGAAACACTGCCCCTAGTGTGGCAGCAAGTAACACACCTGTCTATGACCTGCCCCTGGGATGTGGCCAAGATGAAACCCCTTAAGACATGAGATGCATATGTGCTTGCTCTCTTGGTTCTTCATGGACCTGTAGGCTGGAGTGCAGACCAAGTCAGGGTTTTCCAGAGAACCACGCTGAACTGCACCTCATCTCTCCCAGATCTTGTAGCTTACCCCTTAGTGGCTGTAAGTTACCCCTGAAATAAACCTCTTTTAATTACCAGATAAACTATGTGGAATTGCCTCACTAATTGCCATTTTATTTGGCACCCAATGTGGGGCAAACTCCAAACACCTGGGTTGCCTCCTTGGCTGCTATGGCACACTTTCCATGCTTCCCTGTATCTTTTAAAATCCCCGCCCCTCCTGGGGACCCAGTGCTTATGCATTCCACCTACAACCAAATGGGTACCACTGCTCCTTCCCTCCCTCCCTCCTCCCCAGCTCGCAGGCACGAATCCCCCTCCCCGCACTGGGTTCCTTATAGCCACTGACTATACCTAGTGGGTGCCACTTGCCATGCACAGGTGGGCACCAGGGAACACCTCTGTGGCAAGTGCGGTTCCATTCACAGTGCAAGGGAGCCAATGCATTCCCACCATGCAAGGGAGCAGCTGAGTCCAGTCTTGCAACAAGCTTAGCCCCCAGACTGGTGATTCTGCCTGCTAGTGAGCTGCTGAGTTTGGCCCTTGGTCAAAAGCTTGCAATCTTCTTCGCTTCACCGTGGGTGCCTGCCTAGGTTGCCACAGGTCTTCCATGCTATACCATGGGTGCCTGTCAGCGTATGCCCTCAGCTGCCCCTTTACTGAACTTGCTCTGTAGCTTGTTTAAGCTAAAACAGGCCAAAGACTTTAGCAGGACCTGCTTTAGCGCCACACCAGCGACACCTGCCGGCTGAACTGCACTACAACACCCAAAAAACCATCGCAAGGACGGAAGCACAAGAGTACTTGATAATTTTACACCTTAAAACTGATTAATAAATAAACAAATCAATAAAATTTTCTTTACAAATTTTAAATATTTCTCAAAATATGGCAGATAACATTACATCACAGGGATTTAAGAACCTTTTTTCTTATATGATGGATGAAATATTACGGGAAATATACAATCTTCCTAGGACATATTTAGCATACACTATTCTGGCATTTACCATAATAATTCACATAGCATTGAAATACTGGTTTAATAATAATAACAAAGATGAGTCATTATTGGGACTGATACAGGCTTTTCAAGGTAGCAATAAAGATTTACATAAAAAGATTCTTTCTCTGGAATCTGCTATCCAGGATTACAAGGTACCCATATAGACTTGAATAAACAGATTCTTCCTCTAGAATCTGCTAACCAGGTTTTACAAGGTAGCAATGGGCACTTACATAAGCAGGTTCTTTCTCTGGAATCTGCTTCCCAGGATTTACAAGGTACCAATACAGACTTGAATAAACAGATTCTTTCTCTAAAATCTGCTAACCAGGATTTACAAGTTTGGAATTTATCCAAAGATTTAGTTTGGAATTTGTCCATTAATAATAAATGTATAAACAGATTTTATTTTGTTGATAGTAAATACGAATAATTAATGGACAGAACAAAAGCTCTCTAGGGTGATGTTGCTGCTCAGGCACTTTATAAGGAAGAGAGATTATCATTAACTGATAAAATAAGGTCTATGGAATCATGTGTTTCAGAAGAACATAAAAGGTTGCAATGATGCCATGAGAAGTCTGGAATCCCTTACAACAGAAGAGGTTCATTCACTGGGACAGACCCTAGATGCTTGTTTCCAAGCCCTGGATGAAACTCTCAATAAAGATGAAAAGGGACCTAATAAGCAGAAGGGAAAGACCATACAGGTTGTAACATCTCCAGATGGCTCTCATACAAAGGCTTATCCTGTCATCTGTGAGAGGCCAAAAGGTGATAGAAACCCTGAGCCATATGTAGAATATACATTACAACCTATTTCAATGAGAGATTTTTAAAAATATAAAGGAAGCCGTAGTCACGTATAGTATACACTCAACATTATTAAGACAGCTGTTAAATTTGTGGTCTACCTCAAATAGAATCATACCATATGACTGGAATCAGTTAATTTCAGCCATTCTAGAATATAACCAGCAGTTACAATGGAAAAGCTGGTTGAAAGGAGAGGCAAGGAATTTGGAACAAGGTAAGATCAGAGGTTTTGAGATCTCCCAACATCAAATCCTTGGTGAGGGATGTTTCACTGATAGAAATGTACAAGCCACTTATGATGAGCATACAATATTCCTATGCCATACAACAGCTCTAAACACTTGTGGGTAAAATTCCAGAACCATGAAAACCAACTGAGGTATACACAAAGATATTTCAGGAACCACAAGAACCTTTCACTGATTTTTTTTACAAAGGCTAACCACAGCTATAGTGAAAGCTGTGTCAGATAAAGGATTAAGACAAGTATTACCTGAGTCCTTGGCATTTGACAATGCTAATACAGAATGCAAAGGAATACTTACACTATTAAAGGTCAGATCAGTTCCTTTGGAAGGATGGATTCAGCATACTAATGGTGTTGAGTATCCTAAACATAATAATGAGGCTTGGATAGGAGAGGCAGTTTCCAGAGGTGGAAGAAGGCTCCGGAGTACCAAATGCTTTAAATGTGGTATACCAGGTCATATAAGTAAAAACTGTATAAACACTGGCAAAGAGCTTACAGTAATTTTTTGGGTGAGATTAACAGCAAATATCCCCAAATGATGGAATTCAACTTATAAACAGAGCTGATTGGATTCTGTCTTACATTGTAAAGGAAACACCCATATCTGGAGCATGTACATTTTATACAGATGCAAACAAACAAGGAAAGATGGGCTACAAATCAGAAAACTTAAGTAAAGAGGTTCAAAGTCCTTATAATTTGGTTCAAAAATTGCAGTTGTATGCTATTCTGTTGGTATTAATGGATTTTTCAGAAGCTCTCAACATAGTTACCAACTCTTGTGGTGATAATTGTGTTCCCCAATATATCTGCACCCTAATAAATTTATCTGGGTTCAGAGAACAGAACAGCTACTAGATATAGAGGCCAGAAAATGGTGGCACTCACACCTTTAATCCTATCACTTGGGAGGCAGAGATCCATCTGGATCTCTGTGAGTTTAAAGCCACACTGGAAATAGCCATGCATGGTGACTCACACCTTTAATCCCAGGAAGTGAGCCTTTAATCCCAGGGAGTGATGGCAGAAAGCAGAAAGGTATATAAGGCATGAGGACCAGGAACTAGAGCTGGTTAAGTTTTCAGGCTTTTGAGAAGCAGTTCAGCTGAGATTCATTCCAGATGAGGACACAGAGGCTTCTAGTCTGAGGACACAGGATCAGCTGGGGAATTGGTGAGGTGAGGAAGCTGTGGCTTGTTCTGTTTCTCTGATCATTCAGCGTTCACCCCAATACCTGGCTCTGGGTTTGTTTTTATTAATAAGAACTTTTAAGATTCATGCTAAAGACTCTCAGTATGCTGAAAGAGTGGTATTACATATTGAGACTGCAGAATTTATCTCTGATGAGTCAGAATTAACTTCACTATTTATTCAGTTACAAGATATAATCAGGAATAGGAAGCATCCCTTACATATAACTCACATCCAAACCCATATAGGTCTGCCAGGCCCTCTAGCACAAGGTAATGATGAGATTGATAAATTATTGATAGAAAATATGCTGGAGGCCTCAGAATTTCATTAAAAACATCATGTCAATAGTGAAGGTTTAAAAAAGGATTTTTCCATAACCTGGCAACAAGCCAAGGAAATTCTAAGGAAATGTCCTACTTGTTCTTTTTACAATCAGACTCCATTACCAGCAGGATGGAACTCAAAGGTTACTCAGAGGAAGGAAATCTGACGGATGTGTTTTACTTTGCAGAATTTGGAAAATTGAAATATATATGCCATACCATTGATACTTATTCAGGATTTCAATGGGCAACTGCTTTGAGTTCTGAAAAAGCTGATCCTGTAATCATGCATTTACTAGACATTATGGCTATCATGGGTATACCTGCACAAATTAAAACTGACAATACTCCGGTATATGTCTCTGATAAAAAAGAAACAGGTTTTTTTTGGTTTTTTTTTTTTTGTTTTTTTTTTTTTTTTTTTTGCTTATTACAATATAAAGCATATTACAGGTATACCACATAATCCTACAGGCCAAGAGGTTATAGAAAGATCAAACAGAATTCTAGAGGATATGCTAAATAAACAGAAAGGGGTAACAAAACCCCCCAGAAACAGATTACATAATGCTCTATTAACTTTGAATTTTCTCAATGCTAATGAGAAAGGAACAACAGCTGCAAAGAGACATTGGATGATAGAAAAAAACTACAAAGTTAAATCAGCCAATATACTTTAAAGTTGTGCTGACCTCAGAATGGAAACCAGGATATATGTTACATTTGGGAACCAGGTTTTGCTTTTGTTTCTGCAGGAGAAGATGAGCTGTGGATACCATCAAAATTTATAAAGGTTCGATTTGAACAAGAGAGACCTCTTAATTAGAAGAGATGATAATTTATCAACCAGCATGACCATCCAATTTAAACTAACTTATACCACTAACAAATGCTTTTCATTTAATCATATATAACTTGCCAAAATGGGAACCTCCCCAAAGTTAGTCTTGGAGACAGGTTTGTGTTTTTGTCTTTCAGAAGAATGAAGGCTAAGGAATCTGAAGAACACTGGACAAATGAGACATCTGAAGAAAAAGGACAAATCATTTAGAAAAACAATGTCTCAAAAAGTGAAGTTAATTGGCCTATTGGTATATCATCTATAAAATTTTATAAGTCTTCCTAAATGTTTGTTTCTGTTCTTCTCTAAAGACACTTAACACAAATGGTCCTTTTGTAGTCCCAGTTCAATTAAAAATTAAAACTGGCTTTGGAGTTGGAGAATGGCTCTCTCCCTCTTTAAACCCAAGCATTCTGTTAAAAGGAAAATGCAAAATCTCTGTGTCATGCCAAAAGAAAGAGCCATCTTCTGATATGGGACAGAAGAAAATGAAAAAATTTGAGGGACTACTCTTTTTCTAATAATTTCAATTCTTTGGTTCTATTTTGATTCTTTAAACTTTTATTAAGGTATGAATTTTATATCAAAATTTATAAGATTAATATATATATATATATATTTTAAACTTTTGTTATAATATTAATGATCATATAGAGTACTAACTAATTCTAGAAAAAAAAGGCTTCAATTAGCTGCCTATACATGTTTTTGTGTTTGAGTCTCTATCAATATTTTTCCACAGGAAATCATGACCAGGCCTAACATTGAATTTGAAGTCTCCAGAAAGATGATGGGGCCCCACAACAACAGTTCAGCATGGACAATAATAATACCACTAAGCTGTCAAACATCACCCACAGATCAGCTTTGGACTACCAACTGCTCAGAACGATTTTGATATGGCTAGCTGAGATGATCCAGTTTCACAGACTACTAGAACAAGGACTTGAGATAAGCCCTGAACCACAGTTATGCAGAGAGTGGACAACAAATGATATAGCTACCTTTCCTAGAACTTGACAATTAACCCAAAATTTTTCTTTTCAGAATCCCTTAAGATGCTTTTGCCTACAACCATCAGGAAACAATTTTAAGAACATGACTCCCACATTCCTAAACAGGTGGTGTGGGGGTGAGTGGTTTTTGGTCTTTCAATGTGTTTTGGGTTTGGGATAATTTTCATTGTTTAGGAGGGTTGGTTACAAGTTGTTGTTGTTAATGGTTAGGAAAAGGGCTAAACAAAGAAGATTAGATTTAAGGTTCTTGTTAGAGAAAAAAGAGGATATATAGAAATGATAGAATAGAGGGTAGATTATTGAATCTACTCTGAAAAGAAAAGAGAGGATACAGATATGATATAGATTAAAAAGCAGGTTATTGAATCTACTTTTAAAAGACAATTACTAGTTTTAAATACTTTACATTTGATTGGATTTTATATATTATATACAAATTATATATATTGAGATTGATATTGTTAGAAAATGCTGTATTTTTTCTAATCTTGTTCAGGATATTGTACTTATACAATTCATTTAACAATGTAATGCAATTTGCCACTCCTTGAATGTTATTATTATCAACTATTAGGATATAAAGAAATGAAAGTTAGTAGTTAGACATTACAAGTTAGAACTTGTAGTCATATTAGGTATATTTTCAAGGGGAAGCAGAGATATATTTTTGATAGACAGGTCATCTTCAAACCTATCAGAGATCTACAGAATATGGCATTTAAAATGTTTTAATAACTTAGATTTTTTTCTTTTTTTATGACTATGAGACATGTTGGCTCCTGGCAGCACCAATCTACTTCAGAGAAGATATGGGCATTGAAGAAACTGTATATGGAGTTAACTTTCATTGTGGCAAATTTAGCCACTGCCAACAAAATGCCCTTGCATTGACTGCTGACAAACAGGACTGTGGTTGATATATTGTGTACCCCAATAAACTTATCTGGGTGTCAGAGAACAGAACAGATATAATATTAAACATAGAGATTAAGCAGTGGTAGCACATGCCTTTAATCCTAGCAATCCAGTGAGTTCAAAGCCACACTGGAAACAGCCAGGCATGGTGACTCATGCCTTTAATCTCAGGAAGTGATGGCAGGAAGCAGAAAGGTATATAAGGTGTGAGGACCAGGAACTAGCCTGGTTAAGCTTTTAGGCTTTTGAGCAGGAGTTCAGCTGAGATTCATTTTGGATGAAGACTCAGAGGCTTCCAGTCTGAGGAAACAGGATCAGCTGAGGAATTGGCAACGTGAGATGGCTGTGGCTTGTTCTGTTTCTCTGATCATTCAGCGTCCACCCCAATACCCAGCTTCAGGTTTGATTTTATTAATAAGACTTTCTAACAATTTGTGTTACACAGGACAAAATGGACAGACAGGGCACAAAACAAAGGACTACCAATCCTTGCCAAGAAAAGTGTGGTTGTGGCTTTAGCAACAGGCATCCTCTGAGGCCGGGACAATATGGCACCATTGCTGAAGTGGCCTTTGCAATCTGGGAAAGGTCCAGTGCCCCTTTCTTTGAAGGCAGCAGAACAGGCAGTGGACAGCTGGCTTCTGATGTGCAGTGAAACAGTAGCTAAAACAGTTATTCTTGAAAGAGTAACTAGGCTGATGGAGTCTAACCTCTCAGTGATAGACTGGCATTTAATAAAAGAGATGAAAACCACTCACAAGCTGAGAAAAATGGACAGCTGCATTCCAAAAACACCAGCAATTTCCAGAATTTAAAATCCTGAATCATGACAGGACACTGGTAGAATTCAGGTTTCTCTGGTACATGGACTACACTCACCGAATGTGAGGTTGAACTGTAGGTCTTGTGTACATCCTACTTCACAAATGAGTCTGTCAGATACACTAAGCCTATAGGCTGAAGATGATGCCCCAGTGTTGCAGAGAAACCTTGGGTGACTGTCCAGGCAGCTGGCTGTTTCTGTCAACTCACAATTTTTTGGAAGCCATTTGCTTGCACTTCCTGTTTTACTAGGTAACATTATTTCCTTCATGGGTCTCTGAGGGAGTTGAAGATTAGAGAGTTATAGTTATAGTTGGTTGAAGATTACATAGTTATACTTATAGTTAGTTGAAGATTAGATAGTTATAGTTAGTTGAAGATTGGATAGTTATAGTTATAGTTTTCCTTGTTAAGAATTTCAGAAAAGAAACTCACTAAAGAGGTGTAAAGTATATTAATTTGAAAGACATTATAAGATAGTTCTCTGTTGGTAAAATAAGTTAGGATAGAAAGTGATTCAGGTACATTTTGGACTTACCAAAATAGGATAGATAATGGAATATTTTCTCTGAGTTTGTCAAATGCAAATGGACTAGACATTGTTGATATATTTATTGTATGTATTGTATATAGTTATTATACTTATTGTATATAGGTTTTCTTATATTAGCTATAACTTTTTATTATTTTTATTTTTATTAGAAAACAAGGGGAAATGTGGTGATATTTTATTTGTGATATTTTATTTGTATTTTAATTTTGTGATTATTTGTGATATTTATTTGTATGTTAATAAATAAAGTTTACCTGGAGATCAAAGGTAATAGCCATAAACAGACATCAAGTACATGCCCTTAATCTGATCACATGGCAGGCAGAGTCTCTGTGTGTTCAAGGACACAGTCAAGCATGGTGACATACGCCTTTAATCCCAGTACTAATCACAGAGACCTGGAGGCAGTGACGAGGAAGTGATGTGGCTGGGCTTACAGCCAATGAGAAGGCAGAACAGCAAGGCAATAAAGGCGCAGGTTAGACAGAAAGAAGTTCTCTTGGGAAGCTACAGCCACGTGGTGAGCTAAGGTTAGTTGGCAGCTATTGCTCTGATCTCTACGACTTGCACCTCTGTATTTGACTCTGTGTTTCTCATTTAATAAGACTGTTTAGAAATTCATCTACACAGGTTCTTCAGTTTAGGACACCATATTTTGGAATGATCTCTCTAATGTGCCATTTACCTATGTTCCAGACTTCTCTGGATTTTAGTATGTGTCTCTTGTTTGTTGTTCTTGTTGGCTGTAATTCCATCTTGTCTAGGTTATTATCCCTTATTCCTCCTGGACAATATTTGATAATCGTTCCTACTGTATATAGTTTTGTACTAGGATAGAATTTTCTTATTTAGACAAAAGGGGGAGATATAGTAGGTAGCTGTTCCAGCTTTGACCTTGAAACACTGCCTCTAGTGTGGCAGCAAGTAACTGCCACACCTGCTTAGGACCTGCCCCTGGGATGTGGCCAAGATGAAACCCCTTAAGACCCGAGATGCATAAGTGCTTGCTCTCTTGGTTCTTCATGGACCTGTAGGCTGGAGTGCAGACCAAGTCAGGGTTCTCCAGAGAACCACGCTGGACTGCACCTCATCTCTCCCAGATCCTGTAGCTTACCCCTTAGTGGCTGTAAGTTACCCCTGAAATAAACCTCTTTTAATTACCTGATAAACTATGTGGAATTGCCTCACTAATTGCCATTATAGTACCTTTTAATACAGTATAAACTCCAGAAGAATGAGGAGAGATTCTTCTGTATTGTGCTTGCTGTTTTTTCCTCAATGCCTACAACAGTACCTGGTACCCAGTAGATACTCAACAAATAATGTTGAGCAAATTAATAAATGGTATTTTCATTTAAAGAAATTTCATAGTAAGGAAGTGATTGATAAACATAGCATAGGCAAATTTGAAAATTCCTGTAAGATGCTGAAAAAGTTGTGTATACTGTTAGTGAAGCAGATAGCCAAGCTGAAAGTTGCCAACAACTCAGTTTTGCCTAGAGGTAAACATGATACTGATGGTGTAACATGCTAGATTCTCTATGAATATTATATTCAAAGTCTCCTAAAGTTTTCATAGCTTATTTAGAATAAATATGCATGTCTTTTCCATGTCTCACAAAGGTCTCCAAAATTTGTTTCCTGGTTGTTCCACAAATATTATTTCCCAACACCTTTCTAGTCAGCCGTTGCTTCCCAGCAGCACAGGTATCCCTGCTATTACGTAAGTAGCCCAATCACACCCCTGCCATGGGCTTTTGAAACCTTTGTTCCTTCTTCTTGGAATGTTTTCCTGCAGGCGTTCATTTTCATTTCAGTCACTCTTCTAAGTGACTTTACAGACTACGACATCACATACACTTATCCTGACAGACTGAACAACTAACCCTCTGTAATTTATTCATATCCCCCTGCTTTATTTCTCCTCAAAACTCACCTAAAAAAGGAAGTCAATAAAATGCATTTACTCATAGTAAAGTCACTAGGAACCAGCAAGGCTTAGAGGTATACACTGTAATCCCACTAGGCTGAGGCAGAACTGTGTATTTGGACTGTGGAGTGAGATCCTATCTCAACAAAATAACAACAACAAAAACAAAACTGAGCACTGGAAAATCATGAATATAAATGGGCTTAAAAACAACAACAACAAAACTGAGCATTGGCAAATAATGAATATAAGTGGGTTTCTTCTAGGTGATAGAGAATTTTTACTCCCCTCAAGATCAATTCACACTTTATTATTTTTGTTTAGCACCAATGCCTTAATAAATGGAGAGGCAAAGACTTTAAAAACATGGAGATGCAAGCCGGGCGGTGGTGGTGCACGCCTTTAATCCCAGCACTCGGGAGGCAGAGCCAGGCGGATCTCTGTGAGTTCAAGGCCAGCCTGGTCTCCAAAGCGAGTTCCAGGAAAGGCACAAAGCTACACAGAGAAACCCTGTCTCGAAAAACCAAAAAAAAAAAAAAAAAAAAAAAAAAAAAAAAAAAAAACATGGAGATGCAAGGGCTGAAGAGATTGCTTACTGGTTAAGAGCACTGACTGCTTTTGCAGAGGACCCACTTTCGATTGCCAGCACCTACATATCCATCTGTAACTCCAGTTCCAGGTGATCTGCTGCCCTCTTCAGGGCCCTGTGGCCATTACACATATTTAATGCACATTCATACATGCATGTAAAACACTCATAAACATAACATAGCTCCAATGAGTTAGGAAGAATAGTTTAATAAGACTGAGAGCATGAGATAAAGTGCAAATCTAAATTTATTTTTTGAAGCAATTCTGGACTTTGACTAATAATGATAAGAGGCTGTAGGATAACTGATTGAAGTGGACTAAAAGAGTATTTTTTCCTTATCACTCAACAATGCACAGAATTTCTAGTCAATGCTTTTCATGTTGAATCTTTGGGGCAATGCCATACAATATTATGTGTGATGACATTAAAAGTCTTATAATGACACTCTCAAATGCAGTAGCAACTGCCTCTGTATAGCTGTTGAGCACTTTGCATATGGCTAGCATGGCTGAGGAACTGAGCATTTAGTTTAGACTTAAGTAGATGTACTGATGTTGGCTCTACTGGAAAGAACATGTTTAACTGTCAGTCTATCTGCCTTTTCCACAGTGGGTCATCAAATATCAATTGAAACACACCTAGCACTTTCATGTTAATCTCTTGCTAGGTCCTAAAACATGATTAGGCTCTTAGGAAGTAAAGGAGATAGACAATCTTCCAAGGATCCTACAGTAATAGATTACCTCTTTCCACTCTTTTCTATTGCTTTTCTTTTCTCCAGGGTCAATAGCCAAGCATAGTGTCAGGATCATTATAATTGTTCCTTACATCATGACCATAATATAATTGACTTATTTGAGCTCTAATGCTGTAATGAACATCCTTTATGTGAGTATTTGAAAATGCCTATGATAATTTATGCAGATTGCTATCATAGAATGAAAATTACAGATGTAAAGACTATAATCATTTCCTTTATTTTATGTTTAATTTTTTTCATTTTACATAACAACCACAGTTCCCCTCCCTCCCTTTGCCCTGCTCCTCCCTACCTTCCCCCACCCCACCCCCATCCACTCCTCAGAGAGGGTAAGTCCTCCCTTACGAAGTCAACAAAGTCTGGCATACCAAGTTTAGGCAGGCCCAAGCCCCTCTCCACTGCATCAAGGCTGAGAAAGGTATTCCTCCATAAGAAATGGGCTCCAACAAAAGCCAGTTCATGCACCAGGGATAAATCCTGGTCCCACTGCAGGGGGAGCACAAACTTATCAAGCCACACAACTATCACCCACATTCAGAGAGAGAGCCTAGTTCTGTCCTATGCAGATTCTGCAGATGTCAGTCCAGAACCTCTGAGCTCCCACTAACTCAAGTCAGTTGTCTATGTGGTTTTCCCCATCATAATCTTGACCTCCCCTTGATCATACAATCCTACCTCCCTCTTTTCAACTGGACTCCACAAGCTTAGCATAGTGCTTAGCTATGGATCTCTTCATTTGTTTCCATCAGCTACAGGATGAATGTCCTAAGATGACAATTACGGTAGTCACCAATCTGATCACAGGGGAAGGCCAATTCAGGGACCCTCGCCGATATTGCTAGGAGTCTTAGCTGGGAACATCCTTGTGGGTTCCTGGGAATTTCCCTAGCATCAGTTTTCTCCCTAATTGGCTCCCTCTATCAAAACATCACTTTCATTGCTCTCCCTCTCCCTTCCTCCCCAAACATAGACATCCTGGTTCCCTCCCTCATGTTCCCACCCCCCCCATCATGCTCACTTTTCATATGGTCTTCCAGAAAGAGTCTATCAATGATAGTCTTGCCGCAGATGTCCCACCAGTAAATTTCTATCTATCAGTAAGTCATTTTTGTCAATTAGATACAGGGAGAACTCACTGTTGATTCTTGGGAGAAAAAAAAAGCAGCATTTTATTTTTATTTTCTACAAGATGCCCATATTGACAACTGACAACATATAATATAAGATTGATTTTCTTTCTCTGGGATTAGTGGTAGGTTATTACATACATGACTGGCTTACAATGCTGCTGATGCTATTTATTTAGGGTCTCTGTCCCAGTTCCTTCATGGAGGTAGGCTGTCAAACATGACAGCACACACCCATAATCTCAGTGATTAGGAGCTTTATGCAAGAGGACTGCTAAGAGTTTCAGTCCAAGCTGGGCAATGTGGGTTCCAGGCCAGCCTTAGCTACAAAGATGTGATGTATTTTAAAGAAAAGGACCTTCAAAAAACAATAATCATTATAGTGGACTGGTAGGGAAGCTTAGTGGTAAATGTCTGACATACACATCCTCAAACTACTGGGATAAAATGACCCTCCCATTTCCTACCTCAGATTGAGACTGTGTCAAAAAAAAAAAAGCAGGAAGAGAAAGGTAGACAAAAATTCTACCACAGTGTTCCTTGCTGTGGGATGCCTTTCTGTACGCTCTGAAAACATGTTGTTCCCATTGGTTAATAAGTAAAGCTGTTTTAGCCTATGGCAAGGCAGTTTAGAGGCAGGCAAGACCTACAGAATATGGTATTTAAAATGTTTTAACAACTTAGACTTTTCTAGACAATAAGACATGTCTACTCCTGGCAGCACCAATTTACTTCAAGGAGAAAAATGGGCATTAAAGGCACTCCATATGGAATTTATCTTCTTCTTGGAAAAACTGGCCATTTGGGCAAGAAACTGCTCTTGCCTGGACTGCTTGACAGTATGTTGTATAAACTGGACATACAGAACCCATAGGAAAAATGACCACTAGACTTTGCCTAAAGAGGGCAAGATGATCCTTCAGGTTTCTGCTTTACAGAAGATACTGCCAGACATTCTGCAGGACACAGAGGAAAGTGACTGATAAACTTTGCCAATAGGCAAGACAATCCTTCACATGTCCTGCTTCACAAAAAAGTCTGCCAGAGACTCTAGGCCTGTGGGCAGAAGATGGATGCCTCAATGTTGCAGGGAAACTTTGGGTGACTGTCCAGGCAGCCAGATGTCTCTGTCATTTCTAGAATTTTGGAAGTTGCTTACAATCCACTTCCTATTCACTTAGGTAATATTATATCCTTCTGGGGTATTTGATGCAATTGAAGACTAGAAAGCTGTAATTCTAGTTTTCCTTAGTTATGATAAAAGGTAAATTAAATATAAAACTTGACTTACAAATACAGATAGATGATAGACTATTTTCTTTAATTTTACCAAATACAGAGACTAGATATTGTAACTATAATTCTTGCTTGCTAACTGTTTTGTTATATATAACAAAACAAAGTGAAAGGCCTGACCTGAAGGTACATGGGAAGTTGCAGAAGGCCAGAATGAATGTGAACTATGCTGTATTTGAAGGTAAATTGTAAGATGTATTTGGGATTTAACCATATTATGTTAATTCTGGTTGGTTTTCTTCATTTTAAAAAATAGCTGATGATTCTTCATTGCAAAATGTTTGTGTTAAAAATGGAAATATATGTGTATGTACGTGAACAGTCATATGACTTAGATTTTAACTCTATATATGTAAACATAATATAAAACATATGGGTATGCATGAAAGTTGGATCCAACTGTGTGTGTGTGTGTGTGTGTGTGTGTGTGTGTGTGTGCATGTAACTATTGTTTAATTTTAAGCAGCAACCAAATGGTCCTCCTTCATCTTGGCTGGTGACCTCATCATGAAGTTTGCAGCCATGTGGCTGGCAACAATCTTCAACTAAAGTTGAATACCTCTCTTAGTTCTAATGAGCTCTCTGTTCCTTGTATCTCCTTTTCAACTAAGGAGGAAACAAGCCTCGAGTATTTTTGATTGGAATAGATTTTTATATGATAATTCATTTCATAAAAATAAGGTTTATAAAAGACAGGATTTAAAAAAACAGTGTTTATTTAATAAAATATTAAAGCTGCACCTCAATGCTTTTATACATAAGAATGTACCTTACTCTGGCAGGTAAACTTTGTAATTTAGGAGTCTCCCAGATGATAATGGTTTTAAAGACATGAAGGAATCATGGGAAACAGCTGAGGGTTATGGACCTTAACAGTTTTGTCAGATGATAGCCATGAGAAAGCACCAGCCACAAGAAAATGGGATAAGCTTGATTCTAAAAAGTATTTTGAAAAGGAAACAAATGAAATAAATGTTCCATTTACTAAGCAACAAATTGATTGGCTATTTCAAAATAATGATTCTTGAGCAATTGCTTTTGCTCAATTTTTTTGGGTAAAATCATTATCCTGCTGAACAATTATTATAGTTTGCTCAGATGCATTCTTTTATTTTTCCTGAAATAGTAATGCACACTCCAGTGAAAGATGCTCCTTTGGTTTTCATTGATGGTGCATCTATGGGAAAGAAGATATGTGATTAATGATAAAGGATATGTAATTCAAATTACTCCTGCCTCAGCTCAAGTGGTCGAATTAAGAGCTGTTGCAATGGTCTTTCAAGTTCTGAAAGATAATTTATTTAATTTGTATATAGATAGCAAATATATTTATAGAACACTTCAAGTTATAGAAACTGTTTCTTATATTAAAACTACTAATGAGCAAATATGCTGTGGGATGTTCTGTATAGCAAATGTGTTGCTGATTGGTCAATAAAACACTGATTGGCCGTTGGCTAGGCAGGAAGTATAGGCGGGACAAGGAGGAGAATAAAGCTGGGAAGTGGAAGGCTGAGTCAGAGAGACACTGCCAGCCGCCACAATGACAAACAGCATGTCAAGATGCCGGTAAGCCACAAGCCATGTGGCAAGGTATAGATTTATAGAAATGGATTAATTTAAGCTGTAAGAACAGTTAGCAAGAAGCCTGCCACGGCCATACAGTTTGTAACCAATATAAGTCTCTATGTTTACTTGGTCAGGTCTGAGAGGCTGTGGGACTGGCAGGTGAGAGAGATTTGTCCTGACGGTGGGTCAGGCAGGAAAACTCAAGCTACATGAATAAGAATGTTATTTCAACAAATTCAGGATGCAATTCATTTAAAAATATTGTCATATTTTGTGGGACATGTTAGAGCACATTCAAATCTCCCTGGTCCACTGGCTGAAGGTAATGCTTTAGCTGATAAATTTACTCAGTTGATCACTTTATCTCAAGTTGAACTTGCTCAGCGATCACATGCTTTGCTTCATCAAAAAGCTTAAGAAAACAATTTTGTTTAGCAAGAGAAACTACTTACCAAATTGTTAAGAAATGTGCTACGTGTCCTCAATATTTGACTGTACCTCACTTTGGAGTAAATCCTCAAGGTCTTCTTCCCAATCATTTATGGCAAAAAGATGTCACTCTTATTATAGAATTTGGAAAATTGAAATATGTGCATGTGACAATTGATATTTATTCAGGATTTTTAATTGCTACTGCTCAAACTGGTGAGGCAACCAAGCATGTAATTGTTCATTACCTGAAATATTTCTCCTATATGGGGATACCAAAAGTTATTAAAACTGATAATGGATCTGGATATGTTAGTAAAGCTTTTTATCAATTTTGTTCTCAATGGCAAATTGAACATAAAACAGGTATTCCTTATAAGGAATATATCCTCAAGGACAAGGTATCATTGAAAGGGCTCATGGAAGCCTCAAAATACATCTTCAAAAATTAAAAAAGAGTGAATTATACCCTCAATCTTCACATAATATATTGAATTATACCTTATTTGTTATAAATTTTTAAAATGTGGATGCTGCTGGAAAATCTGCAGCTGATTAATTTTGGCATGAAATCACCATCACAAAATTTGCTCAAATTAAATGGAAAGGTCCTTGTACTGGTTTATGGAAGGGCACTAGCCCTGTTTAATATGGGGACAAGGGCATGTTTGTGTTTTTCCACAGGATGAAAATGAAGCTCATTGGTTGCCTGAACATTTGGTGTGGTGTATGTAACAGAGAGATGCTGTTCCTGATGTTGGTAATGACCATCCAGCGATGCCAGAGTGAGACCTATTGGGCCTATGTTCCTGTTTCATCAATTTTATATCCTGCAACTTGGGAAGAAAAAGAAATTGTGTTCACAGTTAATGATACCAAGCTTTTAGCTCGACCTGCTACCAAAGAGTTCCAGATTGCTCATGATTTTTCTTATATTGGATATGGTAAAAGGATTCCTGTATGTTTTGCAAAAAAATATTACTTGAAAGGATGTCTTGGAGTGTTTCCAAAATGAGTATTGGGGCATGATAAACAATGTACACATTATACAAAGTTATTGCTTCCTCAAAGTAATTGGATAAGTAATACTTCACCCCCTCAACAATTTCCAAAAGAACTGCAAGATTCTAACAGAACTTTGCTATGGAGACAATGTACTAACATTGTTCCTTTATAGTATAACATCTATAGAGACACAGCAGTATATTCTTGATTGGTCTAGAAATCAGGACAGTTATAGTGACTGCTTATCCTGTGTCTACAGCAGAATCTTGGAACCAAAGCCTGTCTGCTGGAATTCAGATCTCCACAATCTTACGTTTGAAAACTTACTGCCACCATGGGAACAGTGGCAGGACATTCCAATCACTTGAAACCTGTTTGTCCTTTGAAAGGAACTGTTTTAGCTTGTATTTAAAATGCCCTATGTTCTTTTAGTTGATGAAGCAAATATTTATATGAATGATTGTATGTTTAATGCATCATGTCTTAATTGCATTTTGATTAATTGTATTTCTCAAATGGACAATCATACTCATGTAATAATGTTAAAACAACCTTCTTCTGTAATGTTGCCAATATATATGAGGGATCCATGGTTTGATGATAAAAGGTTACAAGTGATTGAAGAAATCAAGAAAGCTTTAAGCAGTCAGAAGCGTGTTGCTGGATTAGTTATAGCAAGAGTTGCAGCTCTTGTTACTATGCTTGCTACTATTAGGGTTGCTTCAGTGGCTTTGCTTCAATCCATTCAGATAGCAGGGTTTGTTAATCAATTGTCTATGAATGTTTCTATGACATTAGAGACTCAAGATGATATAGATGTGAAAAGGGAACAAACTGAATGCTTTGTATGATGTGGCACAATTTTGGGGAGATGAGCTCCAAAGACTACAAACATTTGAAATGTTTTGCTAATTATGATTTGTGTTAAATCTTCTCTGCATAATGAAAGCGCTATTGGATGGGAAAGAGTTAAGGCACATCTTAAATTTGGCATGACTCTAATGAATCCTTAGATTTAGCTAAATTACATCAAGAGATTATAGAAATGAAAAAGACTAAATTGGATTTTGATGCAGTTAAAACAGCTGAAGATATTTTAGAACAATTCAAAAATGCTATTCCATCATGGTCAACATTTACTTCACTCTTACATAGTGTAGTTATTAGAGCATATGTCTTAGTAGGCATAATCTTTTTGTCTATAATTTTCAAGTTGATTATGAACTTGTTATGGAGATTGGGCTCAGAACTCCACAGAGTACAACTCCTCACATTTCCCTGACTTGATACAAGAGGCTAGTAGCCAAAGATGTGTAAGTTTCTTTGCCTTTCAACCTAAGGCAGGATGTGAATGAGGGAATTCATGCTCCCATGACGGATAAGATTGGAGTGTGGTAAGGAACAACCTAAGACAGGCATGGTCATCTGAGCGACTCAGTGGAGTCTTAAATTAAAAAGGGAGGAATTGTGGGAACCCGCAACTGACTCAGTTTCCCAGTTTGAATCTGAAGCCTATTCTGAGTCAATAGAGATCAAGCTTGCTTGCTCCAGGGCTGTGAGAAGTCCTGATTAGCCCATAGGAAGGACTATCTAGCTGGATGCAGATTTGTTGCTGAAGAGCTTTTCTCTCCGGGTCCCACCAAGTCCCGCCAGTCCTGGAGCCCACACAGATGCTTACATTATTTAAACTACTTGGCCATTAGCTCAGGCCTATCATTGTCTAGCTCTTACTCTTATATTTAGCCCATTTCTAATAATCTATACTTTGCCACATGGCTCGTGGCTTACTGGTACCTTACATCTTGCTTGTCCTGGTGATGGCTCCAGCTAGTCTCCCTCTCTGCCTTCCTGTTCCCTCAGTTCTCCTCTCTGTTAGTCCCACCTATACTTCCTGTCTGGCTACCTGCCAATCAGTGTTTATTTATACAGAGCAATATCCACAGCACAGACTGTTGAAGCCAGCCAAAGGTACATTGAGATAGAAAATAAAACTGCCTGTTCCTTGAGGCAAGGACAAGATAGATAGTGGTTGAATGCCTGTGCTGTGCATTGTTCTACCTCTGTCCTTCAAGACTGCATATAAGCTGGCTGTGAAATAAACTCAGGACTGTCCAGCACTGACTGGCAGTCCTTTTGACTCTTCTGTCTTCTTCATTGTTTCTACAAGTCTGCAGACCTCTACCCAGCTACCCAGCTGACTGGTCAGCAGGCACTGACAGGGGAGAGCCTCACCAAACCCCACCACTTAGCTATATTTTATGGGTATCCCCCTTCCCCACTCCTTCCTAGTGGTACCATCTGTCTTATCTCATTGCTGGGTAGGTACCTCCTAGATAAAGTAGGAGCCTGTATTTCTTTTGCTCCCCCAACTACTTGACACCAGACTTGACATCCACCCCCACCTGCTTCTCTTCCAAACCACACATTCTGACGTATCTTTTCCCTTACCAGATTCCCAGGTGGAGCCCTGATTATGGGACATCCAAAACCCTTCTATAGCTGTCTTAGTTAGGATTTCTAATGCTGAGACAAAAGCCATGACCAAAAAGCAAGTTGGAGAGGAAAATTTTTATTTGGATTATACTTCCACATTGCTGTTCATCACCAAAGGAAATCAGGATAGGAACTCAAGCATAGCAGGAGGTAGGAGCTGATGTGGAGGGCATAGAGGAGTACTGCTTGCTTATTGTCTTGCTCCCCCTGGCTTGCTCAGCCTTTCTCATAGGACCCAATTCTTCCAGCTCATGGATGGCACCACCCACCATGGGCTGGGCCCTCCCTAATTGATCACTAGTTGAGAAAAATACAGCTGAATCTCATGGAGGCATTTCCTCAACTGAGGCTCCTTCTTCTCTAATGACTCTAGCTTTGTCAAGAAGACACACAAAACTGGCCAGTACGATAGCGAAATATCATTCCTCTCTCATCCACTCACAAAACCCTTTCACTCCCACCCAGGACAAAAAGGCAAGATATAGCCTGGCCACCTGTTTCCAGTTTTTTGGAAAGTTTTGTCTATCTGTTTTCTGTGTGCAGATAAGTCTATGTTTTCTGGTGTATCCATAAGTTTTTTGTGAACGTGGGAGCTAAGACACAAATTGGTAAGGCTCAGTTGAATGTCTGAACGATACTGGTCACTGCATGCTTTGTTTCTGACTGGTCTTTGAGTGTGTGAGCTTTCAGTGTTCTGTGCTTACTTGTTTTGTTTTCTGTTTTCTTTGCTTCTGCCAGCTGTCATCCACCACTACTAACACTGTTTACTATGGCTGCTTTGATTGCCAGACCTCAGAATTTATCTCTGGGCTTTCTGGTTACTGTATTCAGTTTATGAAAGATAGGATTTAAAAACAATGCTTGTTTTAAGGTATTAAAGCTACACCTCCATGCATTTATACACAAGAATATACCTCTTGCCACAGCCAAACTTCTTATGCATGAATCAAAGAAATTAACCTTCTGGTCACCTCTTACTGTCTTCTCTCCTCACCTCCTGTCCCACTTTCTGACATACAAGGGTCTCCAAACATTAACCCCTTCCTGAGTTCTCTCTCTTTGGGTAGCATTGGTAGCTGATGCCATACTTACCTTCAGTTATTCCTACATCTCAACATTTGAAACTGACTCAAGTTGCTGATTTGACTCTCTTAAGGTATGTATGGATCATCTGTTTCTGCTTGCTCATCTGACACTCATCACATTTGGTTCCAAATTCTAGAGTCTGCCTCTTCAACTGCCTCTTCCCACCACCCACCCCTTGCCTACTCAATAAGTGTCCTCTCTCTCTCTCTCTGGTTCTTGGAGCCTGCATGCCCTCTGGGAGCCTAACCATATGCGCAACTCTCTACTAAGACACTTGCTCCTCTCCCTCTGTTGGAACCCTCCCTGTTTCCTTGTCTCCTCCCTATAGGAGATGTCTGCTAATCCTCAACACTTCCTTAAGCCCTTCAGGGCCTCTGTGACCTTGTTCCTCCTGTCTCTCTGCTCCCTCCTCTAAGTCTCACAGCTTCTCTAAGCCCTCCTGGGCTTATCTCTTGCCTCACAGCTCTCACTTGGAGCTTATAGAAACTCCCTTTGGTGGAGTTCATTTTACAAACCATCCTTTCTTCCTCCTCAGACTCAGATTTTATTGAAGATTGCTGTTACTACAAACAGCTTGACCTCAGTGCAGTCCAATGGCCAAAACTGACATGCTCAATTTTCAATGGTGACAACTTCTGCCCCTATACAAACAAATGATCTGAAAATCTTTTATATCTAAACTTGCTCCCTTCTTCTCTATTTCTTCCTATCTACTCCTGTCTGAGGTAGTTCTTACATATGGATGTTTAATGTCCAGAAGACCTCTACCTCTAACTGAATGGGGTCAGGAAATTCCTCTATATCAGGCTTTATAAGGCCAATTCAGTCCCCTACAACTCCTTTATCTCTTTGTCCTTCATGAGGGCTTACACCATGCTTGTTTTCTCTATGACCAAAAGGAATATGACTGTAAAAAATGGCCAGAAACTTAAATAGGTTACCCATATTGGTTTTGCAAATACCACTGGACAAATCTAGGCTGTCCTAATTGCATGTTATCTACTGAATAACCCTGCCTGGTAACTTTGGAGAGTGCTGGTTGTATGTCCCTCCTGGGTCAAACTCATGACCACCTTTTGTAGCCTCACCCATTGGACTACTATACTCTCTCACCTTGCTTTTCATTAACTACTCTGAGCCAAACACCACTACGATCCCTTATCTCTTCCATCTCTTTCTGTCTCTTTGATATGGTAGACTATTCTAACTCCTCAGGGACATATTTTGTGGGCACACTGGATCCCTCAGACTGTAAAATATTTTGACTCTGAGCACTGCTACTCAGCTCTTATGTTAAAACACTCAAAACATCTCCATCCTCTATGGCATTCAAGTTTACTGCCTCCTACCTGCTAAGTGGTCTGGGACTTGTGCTGTGTTCATTTTTCCAAAACTAGGGGTGGTACCTGGTGAAGAATCCTTGCCAATTCCCATCAGAGTTTATAGTGACATGGCATGACAAATGAGTGGTTTAGATCCTACCCTTTCTCACAGTCCTAGGTATAACTACTGACATTACCACTGGAGTAGTGGGATTGACTACATCTATAGCTGTTTATCATCAGTTTTCATCTAAGTTCATCCAGGATCTCCAATGGGTGGCTCAGACCATCTTCACCCTCTAGGGCCAAATAGACTCACTGGCTACCCTAGTGATACAAAATCAGTGAGGATTAGATTCACTAACTTCAGAGAGAGGTGGTCTTTATCTGTTCCTTAAGGAAGAATGTTGCTTCTGTTTTAGCCAGTCAAGTATAGTAAAAGACAAGATCTGACAACTCCATATGGATCTCCAAAAACATAAGAAACAGCTTAATGCCTTTGGCCAGTAGATCAGTGGCAGTCTAGTATGGAATTGGATATTACCCTTTCTATTCCTTTTTCTTAGTCCTACTAGTCACACCCTCCATTATAAATTTCTTGTGTAGATTTCTTCAAAATATCCAAAGGATTTCTAAACAGACTTTTAATCAGTTGCTATTACAGGATTACCTAACCCCTCCCCCAATTACCAGGATCATAAATCTAAGTTTCAAATGTACACCTAAAATTAATTTTTTCTCTAAGCTCCTTAACTTTACCTTCTGTCTCAGAAGATTTCAGATAGACTCCAAACTGCTCCAGCAACTTGCCAGGCCCAGATCTTCCCTTTGAATTTACATCCTAGATAGCTCCAAAGCAACCAAACCCAAATAGCCCAGCCTCACAAATTGTTCCAAAGCTGCCTGTACTTCCCTAGCCCCAAATGGCCCTACAGAGCCTGGACATGGAATGGAACAGTCTGCTCTTCCTGACCTTGACCAAATTTCCAGTTTCTCTGGGTGGGTCCTTAACAAAGATGTCCCAGTGTCAGCAGAAAAGTAGCCAAAGAGAATGATGTCCATTTACCCAATACCAGCAACCTAGTAATAAAGCAAAAAGGTAGAAATCAAGGGTTCCCTAACAGGCCAGAGCACAGCAAACATGGTGCTGACAGGTTTTGCCTTTTTCCTCCTTTCCCTCTCTCTTGAAAAACACAAAAACAAAAAGCAAACAAAAAATATTAGATTGCATTACTAAGGCTAGACCCTCAAGGTTCATTCCCTTATTTTGCACTTATTCATTACTGAAACAAACACCAAGATCCAACAATAAAAATTTATTATTTGGCTAACATGTCTAATCAGAATTTACCAACTCACCCTAGCACAGATTCCCCCTTTTTCTCCTTAAAAACCCAATCCTGAAAAAAAAAATCGCCTGTTGCCGGGCGGTGGTGGTGCACGCCTTTAATCCCAGCACTCGGGAGGCAGAGCCAGTCGGATCTCTGTGAGTTCGAGGCCAGCCTGGGCTACCAAGTGAGTTCCAGGAAAGGCGCAAAGCTACACAGAGAAACCCTGTCTCAAAAAACCAAAAAAAGGCCGGGCGGTGGTGGCGCACGCCTTTAATCCCAGCACTTGGGAGGCAGAGGCAGGCGGATCTTTGTGAGTTCGAGGCCAGCCTGGTCTACAGAGCGAGATCCAGGACAGGCGCAAAGCTACACAGAGAAACCCTGTCTCCAAAAACCAAAAAAAAAAAAAAAAAAAACCAAAAAAAAAAAAAAATCGGCTTGCTGCTGCTGCTGCTGCTACCTGCTGTCTGCCTCTGCTGAATACAGAGGCAGCCCCCCACCTTGCCTCATTTGTGCTGAGAATTTGGTGTCTAGATGTGCAATGCACCAACTACGGGGCGGGTGCTCCTCCTTTACAGATAATTCCTGAGCTAACAGATAATTCTGTGCCTTAGAGATTGGGGTGCCAAAGCCAGCAGAAACTGAAAGCTTTTCAACCTCTCTAAAGAAGATGATATCTGTCTATATGTTGTCAGAAAGTCTTTAAAAAGGAAAGGAAGAAGCCCAGGACCGAAGCACCCAAGATTCATCATCTTGTTATTTACAGTGTCTTACAACATATATGTCAGCATATTGCTCTGAAGAAATAACACATTAAGAAAAAAGAGGTGACTTCAATTGTGCTGGACTTTGGACAAAGAGAACAAAGGAAGCCAAGGAAAAATGTCAGGAATGGATTATCAAGAGACATTGGCTGTCCTCACTGAGAGCTTCTACTTCTAAGTCTGAATACAGTCAAAATAAGTCTTTAAGAGTAAAAAATAAAGCCAGGCGGTGGTGGCTCACGCCTTTAATCCCAGCACTCGGGAGGCAGAGGCAGGCGGATCTCTGTGAGTTCGAGGCCAGCCCGGTCTCCAAAGCGAGTTCCAGGAAAGGCGCAAAACTACACAGAGAAACCCTGTCTCGAAAAACCAAAAAAAAAAAAAAAAAAAAAAAAAAAAAGAGTAAAAAATAAATGGTCAGACCTTGAAAAAATATAAAAAAGGCATAGGTAGCTGTCTTAGTTTGGTTTTTATTTCTGTGAAGAGACACCATGACTATGGCAACTCTTATAAAGGAAACATTTAATTGAGGTGGCTCGATTACAGTTTCAGAGGTTCAGTCCATTATCATCATGACAGGGAGCATGGCAGCATGCAGGTAGTTGTGATGCTGGCTACATCTTGACCAGAAGGCAGCGAAAGTCAACTGACAGTCACACTAAGGGAAGCTTGAGAAAAAGAGACCTCAAAACCCACCCCCACAGTGACACACTTCCTCCAAAAAGGCCACACCTTCTAATAGTGCCACTCCCTTTGGGGGCCATTTTCTTTCAAACCACCACAGTAATTTAGTCTGGGTGAGCAAGCATCCTGGGCAAGCATCCACTAACAGGCACCGAGATGTATTCAGGCACATACTGACAACACACATGTGAGCATAAACACACCCGTGGATCAGCATACAGCACTGAAGAAGGTAGAAAGATCTACAGACAGACACTCACAGGAAGGTGAAGGCATAGTCAAAGACTCCAGCCTCTGACCTCAAGGTCAAATTTATACAGAATTACACAAAAGTGACACTCTGCCTAAGATAATCATATAAGAGATTGTATCATTTACTTTTGGGTTTCCTAGACATCTGGCTACAGACATTTTGCTGAACTCATGGCCTTTCCAGTCAACTCTCTACCTGGTACTTGTGGATAGGGTGTAAGCTCTCAGCTACTACTCCAGTGCCATTCTTGCCTTCCAGCTGCCATGCTCCCTGCCATAATGGTCATGGACTCCAACACTTTGGAATTGTAAGTCACAAAATGTTTTCTTTTATTAGTTGCCTTAGTTATGGTGGTTTTTTTCATGGCAGTAGAAAAATAACTAAGATACCATGCCTTTCAGGCAACTGATGCTTTATTAAGGGTATTGTCTTAGCTCAAAATCCGTAGCAAAGGTACAGAGAACAACACTCTACAAAATGTTCTATAGGTTTTTAGGTTTTGTATGTCATTTAACCTACTCAGCCTTATAATCTCTTAGGCACATGACCAACTCTCTCAGCTATGTAGGTTTTCAGACTCTAAGGGTCCCAGGTTCTCATGCCCTACTGATAGCTGTCAAGGTGATGTAGGTTCTTAGCCTATATAGGTTCTTTAGGCTATCAGGCTTTGTAGGCTCTCACATCCTCCTTAGATATAAGGAGCCTTCCCACATGGGATGTCCCCATGGGGCCTGGAGACCCACTCCTCAATCCAATACATACATAGAGTAGGGAGGATTTACTTATGACCCACAATCACATAGGACTTAACTCATCCCAATGGCTGCTTTAGCTAACCTGGGATTTTTCTAAATAATATTAGTGGACATTTGTACTGTCACTGCCTTTTATGTGACTTGAGGCCCGCTGTGGTAGTTTGAGTTTAATTGGCCCCCATAGTCTCATAGGGAGTGGCACTATTAGGACATATTGCTTTGTTGGATTGGGTATGGCCTTGTTGGAGGAAGCATGTCACTATGGGTGTGGGTTTTGAGGTTTCCTATGTTCATGATAACACACAATGTCTCAGTCAACTTCCTGCAAGGTGTAAGACTCTCAGGTACTACTCCAGCACCAGGTTTGCCTGCATACTGCCATGCTCTTCATCATATGATAACGGCCTGAACATCTGAAACTGTAAGTGAGCCATTCCAATTAAATTTTTTTCTTTATAAGCATTGCCATGGTCATAGTGTCTTTTCACAGGGATAGAAAACCAAACTTAGACGCCCTATAATGAAAATGTCAAAAAACCAGGCATTTACCCTTTAGGAGCCTATGTTATGAACTATTACATATATTTTATTGGTCTGAAAGCCTTCTGTAACTCAGTTGTTAGCAAATTGTTACATAATATCAACCACTCCCCCCTTGATACAGACAAACCTGGCCCTTATACTCTAGAGCTGTTTAATCATCTGTCTCCAAGATTTTAGAGCAGCTATAAGACTCACAGCCACAGATTATAAGTCTGCTAAGAGAACTAGAGGTTGACATGATATCATCAACATAATTATACAAAGTAGTTGCCTTGGGCCACTGCCAGGATGCCAAGTCCTGAATCACCAAGTCATAAGAATTGGGTGAGGCTAAACAAATACCACTGGGATAGCATGATCTTCACAGGTGAGGAAAAATTGTTCTTGTCCCACTACATGCTGGTACCAATCAAAAGTTAGTGTTCCTGAAGTCCATGATGGATGGCACAGCAGCATGCAGGGATGGAGTTCCCTTGTTTGGATTTTGGTAGTTCACTGTCATTTTCCAAATTATATTGGTTTTCACATTGGCCACATGGGGGCATTGTAGGACTATTACAGTACACTGACATGTCACCCTGCCATTACCCCAGGCAACCAGTAGTGGTGTGTGCAGACCATTTATCTTGGGCTTGATAGCCTGGATTGGTGAGGGTAGCATCTTACCACTGGCTTCACTGTCCTTACTTGTAGCTTGAACTCCCTGGTGGTTCCATAGAGGGTTACCAGCTCTCACAGAATTCCCAACCCTAAAATATAATGACCTACAAGAGAAGTATACACCATATAAGGCAGTGTTGTGCCCTGGCCAGCGGGGTGTCAACAGGGGTGACCCACCTGTGGGAGAGAATGAGAGGGATGGGGGAGACATGAGAGAAGACAGCAAGACAGTGTGTTCTGATCAAGCTGCAAATTTTATTCTCCTCAGCAAGGCTTATATAGCATGGGAGGAGGCAGGAAGGAGGGAAGGGGTGCATGACGTGCCATATGTGCAGTTGAAGGGGGGCGTGCAGGTGAAGGACTATGTGCAAGTCGTGAGGCTGCTAGGTGGTAAGGTCACTGGTCAGGGCCCATTGTTCTGTTGCTATGCTACTTGACCTGCTTGACCTGTTCTTTATCTTTGAGGGCATCTGGTTTAGGGCAGGGGCTTGTTCTCTGGCCTAGCTAGTACTTTTCCATGGTCCATGCTTGGTCCCTGACAGTGTTGTGTGGTGGGTCTCAAGGCCACAGTCTGGTTTGGCCTTGATCACAAGGTCACCATAGCCATCCATGTACTCTCCTGGTCAGGAAATTACTCCAGGTTCTCAAGGACTAAAGTACAGTCAGCTGCAGCATCAACAAGGGCAAAAACCCTTTCTTTGTACATTAGTTGGAGATAAATAGACAGCTCAACATTTGGTCTCTGGTATTCCAGGGTGCTTCCTAAACAGGCATCTTGGCTCACTACTAGGACATACTCAGCTACAGATGGATTCCCCACCTGCTGAGGCTCAATCTCCTTATTTACATTTGGAAATCTGTGTCCTAGTTACCTGTGTCTCCCTACCCCTGCCCCACTCAATGCATACCTCATTCCAGGCAGTACCATCACATGCAATGGATCCAGCACAGAGTATAGAGAGATCTTGGTAGGTCTGCTCATGGAGTCCCATTGTTTCTAGCACAGGACTCACTCCACTGTGAAATGTGCAGTAGAGTGTCTTAGTTAGGGTTTCTATTTCTGTGAAGAGACACCATGACCATGGCAATGCTTATAAAGAAAAATATTTAATTGATTGGCTTATAGTTCAGAGGTTCAGTTCATTATCCTCATGGTGGGATACAGCAGCATGCAGGCAGACATGGTGCTGGAAAAGGAGCTGAGAGTCCTACATCTTGACCTGCAGGCAACAGGAAGTGGTCTGTCTGCCACTTGGGAGTAGCTTGAACACGGGAGACCTCAAAGACTGCCTCCACATTGATACACTTCCTCCAAGGCCACACCTACTCCAACAAATATTCCTCCTAATAGTGTCATTCCTTATGAGCTTATGGGGATCAATTAATTCAAACTACCACAGAGAGGAATTGTTAGATTTGGGGAGCCTGGTACAATATTTCATTCTCAGACTGTATTAAAGTCAATGTCAGCAGTTTGTTTACTCATAATTTCTGCAGTTTGCTAGAATCTGTCCATACCAGATGTACTCTGGCCATACTCTGGCTCATTATCAAATGTTCCTGAATCTGTGGTCTCAGGGCTCATAGCACCAGCTCAAAGAAGGGTATGCTGTAATGGAGATTATTTGCTCCATCTTTTCCATCATCAACAAGATTATACCTGCCACCTGTCTTACAGGTGCAGGGGCCAGCTTCCCCAGGCTCTGACTCACTGCTTTCCTTTTGATAAGAGGGTTTCACTGAGTTCATACCCTAAATCACATACCCTAGCTTTCACTTTGTCCTCCAGGGCATCTCACACTTTGTCTTCTTACAGCCCTGTTTCCAACAGAAAAAACAGATAAATACATACCAAGAAAAGAAAAATATAGACCCATCTCCCTATGAACCTAGGTGCAAACATTCTTAAGTGGGGGGTGGCTTATCAGATAAAGAACTGAATACTCTTCTAGAGCACCCAGGTTTGATGCTAAGCACCCACATGGTGGCTCACAACTATCTGTAACTCCAGTTTCAGTTCATCTAATGTCCTCTTCTATCCTCCAAGGGCACAGTATATACATGATATACAGATGTATATGCAGGCAACACACACACACACACACACACAGAGAGAGAGAGAGAGAGAGAGAGAGAGAGAGAGAGAGAGAGAGAGAGCATTTCAAATACTAAAGACAAACATACTAAAAACAATTCAGGGAAACAATCTCATTCACAATAGATACACACACACACACACACACACACACAAATAAAATATTTGGGAATGAACCCAAGCAAAGAAATGGAAGACTGCTACAATGAAAACTTAATAATTCAAGAAAGACACTAGAACATAAAAAGACATCCTATGGTCACGGATGAGAAAAATGACATTGTAGAAATGGACATCCTACCAAAATCAATGTACAAATTCAATACAGTTCTTATCAAAGTTTCAGGGTCACTCTTTACAGTTGTAGAAAAAAAAACTTATAGAGAAGCACAGAAGACCAAGGATATTTAAAACAATCCAGAACACAATAATATGGCAGAAAGTATTGACAATTTCAGTGTTTGCTGATACTACAGACTCATAGTAATAAAACCAGCATGGCTCCAGCATTGAAAAGAGATACAAAGCTCAATGGAATAGCTCAGAGGGTCACATCTAAGTTCACAGAACTAGAGTTGCCTGTTTTTTTAGAAAGATTTTTTTACAAGGATACTAAAAATATGCACAGAAGACAGCATCTTCAACAAATGGAACTAGGAAATTTGAATGCCAACATGTAGAAGAATTAACCTAGACTCATATCTGCAAAAACTGCAACTCTAAATGGATCAAGAACCTCAACATAAAACTGGGTACTGCAAATATTCTTGATATAGTCATAGGAAATCTATTTTTCTGTGTATTTACAGTGAGCACTTTCAGAATAGGGCTCTTGTGGTACTGGAAATAAAGCCAGTGATTGACAAGTGGAATCTAAAAAACTCTATGTGGCAAAGAACACTTACAAACCGAGTGAAGAATCAGCCTATGGAATGGGGAAAAATCTTTGCTAGTTGCACATCTGACGGAGGATTCATATCTAGAATACATAAAGAACTCACAAAAGTAAACATTAAGAAAACAAACAACTCAGTGAAATAATGGTCCATAGATCTGAACAGAGAATTCTCAAAACAAGAAATGTGAATAGCTACTAAACATTTTTAAAGGTATTCAATATCATTAGCAATTAGGTAAGTGCAAGTTAAAATTACTTTGAGATTCCATCTCACCCCAGTCAGAATGACTGTCATCAAGAAATTAAATTACAATAGATGCTCTGAGGATGTAGGGAAAGAGGAGTACTTATTCATTGTTGGTGAGAATGTAAACTGATATAACCACTATAGAAATCAGTGTGGACATTCCTGAAAAAGCTAGAAATAGCATTATCATTTGACCTGGATATACCACTCCTGGGCATATATCCAAAGCATGCTACATCTTTCTACAGAGATCCTTTCTCAACCCATGTTTATTACTGCTCTATTCAAAATAACTAGGAAATGGAAACAGCCTAGATGCCCATAAACTCATGAATAGAAAATGAAACTGTGGTACACTTACACATGGAATTTTTATTTAGCTATAAGAAATTATTACAAAATTTGCAGGTAAATGGAAACTGGAAAAAAATTATACTGAGCAAGGTAACTCAGACTCAGAAAGATAAATGCTATGCTATCTCTCATCAATGAAACTTACTTAAATATTCATATTTGTTTTGTATTTTTAACCTGGAGTGGTTGTGGAAGTATTGGAAAAGAGTCATCTGGTGGGAATGCTACAGAGGAAGGGGGAGAGTGGAACATAGGTGATATGAGAACAGAGAGGAGGGAAAGGGGGAAGGAAAGTTCAAGCAGAGATGGAGATGGGTAGATGGGGGCACAAAGGGTATATTAGCCACTGACCTGTGGCTGTGATAAAACACTCTGATCAAAGCAACTTCAAGAACAAAGGGCTTATTTTGATGTATGGTTCCAAAGGGATAGAATACAACATGGCAGGGAAGGTACAGCCATATGATCACATGTCCATGCACACACATGAACAGAGAGAGAGAGCAAGTGGGTGAGACCATAAACTTACAAAGCCCACCCTCAATGATTTACTTCCTTTAGCAAGGCTATATAACCTACATGTTCTATAATGTTCCTAATGAAACCACCAACTCGGACCAAAGTGTTCAAATACCTGAGCCCATGAAGGACATTTCTCATTCAAACTACCACAAAGGGGTTAACCAACACTAAGGATGCATGAAAAACCACATGGAAATTTACTATGTCATAATTCAATTTAAAATATAAGAGAGAGAGGGAAGAGGGAGAAAGAGAAGATGTCCTTAATGTCTGGATAATGATGCTTATGAAAGCCAAAAGTTATTAACCTATAGCCTTCATGTCTAGTGTGAGATATCCCAGAGGCCTCCAAAATAGCACAGGTGCTTGCCATGCATTTTGGTAGTCCAACAGAACTAGTTTCTGTTTGCTCATATTTGATCACCATAGAGATCAAGTTTGATGAATCTCCTTAGATGAACAAGAAAACAATGTTAGAGTGCAGATTATTTTCTCTAAGTGTAGAATTCCTGGGAATCCCAGAAACTGATCATTAATGTACACATGACTATATGAGAACATATGCAATATTAATCCATGTCTGTGTATATCCAAGTGAACTCTTAGTTCTTACTTTCTGCATGTCCCATCCATGCCTGCCTTTCTTATGTTCAGCTCCTTGATGGAATGTCATGAGCAGAAAGTCAGTAATATAGTATCTTGAGGTCATGAATAGCTCTTTGATAAATTTCATGACACGTACCTATTGATGCCTCCTTCTGTTTCTTTGTCTAGGATTTAAATATTAGGAAATTTCTTTTTTAAACCCCTGATCCTGTATTTGAAAATCTTTTTGAATGACTTCCAGACTGATATTTTTTAATTTAAGACACATATTCTCAGAACATTGAAGGCCGTTATCTCAACACCCCCAATCCCTGGTTCATACTTCAATGAACTACCTTCTGCTTGCCCCACCCCCTGGCTTCCTGTTGATTCAGAAACTAGCTTTCCATAGGTATCAAGGGAAGGGACCTATGGTAAAAATTGTAAATTGCCCACATGTGTTGCAGTGAGAACAGAGCCTGGGATTAATAGTGTTAGTATTCAGACCTGCCCCTTGGGTACGCAGCCAATAAGCAGGCAATACCTTGGCCCACCTAGCATCCTGACAATGTCATCCTATGTAAAGTCCCCTTTAAGAAAAAACCCTCTCCCTTCTCTCTTCCTCTTCTCTTCCCAAAGGTTCGAGGTCATCGCATCTGCACCTCCAGGCTCTCTCTCTCTCTCTCTCTCTCTCTCTCTCTCTCTCTCTCTCTCTCCCTCCCTCCCTCCCTCTCTCCCCCTCCACTCTTCCTATCCCCAAAACTAATAAAACTATCCACATGAGCACTGTCTACTTGATGTCTCTGTCTCTTACCCACAGTGGGGCACCTTGGCCCCAACCCACATGATCTCTTGCCTGCCATTTTACAAAATTGGTGCTGTGCTGGACAGAGGCCCTCCTAGTGCTTTTTGCTGTCTGCTTGCAGTCTGACAAACACTGGGACCCTAGAATCTTCCAACAACATCACTTTTCCAACTGGAGGATCACTAGGACCCTTCATTCTAGCAGTGACCCAAGATCTCCAAAGAAGATTATGGGGCACCATAGTGTCTCTACCTGGATTATGGCAATGCTGACCAATGGGCAAGATGCCCCAATGTCAAATCTGCCACCAATACCTGGCCCAGGCAGTGGACAAGCAGCAAGACATTGGAGAATTGATTGCACCTCTTTTGCCTAAACAAAATAAGATCAGTCTTTCCCATGTTCCTCTTCCACTAGAAAAACTTACTTATGGCCCTGGCAGCCAAAGATTGATGCTGTTCTGATACTTCTGCCTCCAATGCTGGGGTGAACTGGATATGGCTAGCTGGGTATAAACTGGTCCCTATCACTTTTGATAGATTTTGAAGCTGCTTGATCTGCACTCAGATATAATTTATCCTTCTTGGATCTCTGATAGTATTGACAGCTAGGCTAGCTGTAACTTTGTCAGTTTAGCATCATCAGACAACCAGATCTTTCTGCAAGGGTATAGCCAGATTGTTATTTCCTCTGGTTATAGACTTAACGTTGTGTTTCATCAGGCTGAAACTGGGCCCTAGGAAAAATGCTCATACTCTTTAACCCAAAGTCATAGGCTTTAGCTATGACAGCAAGATATAAATCTGTTCCAGTTGTTTTACAGACACTTGCAGATTCCTGCACAGGTCCACTTCTCCTGCTAGACTCATGCCAAGGCCAAACTCTCAGGGCCCCGCCAGATACACCACCAGCTGCTGCACCAACCAAGGACATCAAGTGGTCAAATACTGGCAGGTTAACTTCATCTACATGCCCATGGATTAAAAACTCTGTTACCTTCTAGCTTGTTGACACTTTTATAGAATGGATAGAGGCATTCCCCACCTCCAAAGAAAGAGTAGATGTGATGGTTCAGTTACTCCTGAAGAACATATCATCCCTCAATTTGGTATGCCATCTCACCAAGCTCCTGGGACTTCACTACTGGTACCACCTCTGTAACATGAATATTCAAAGGTCTTATTAATAAAAAACCCAAGCCAGATATTGGGGTGAACACTGAAACATCAGAGAAACAGAACAAGCCACAGCCAACCTCACCTCGCCAACTCCTCAGCAGATCCTGTTTCCACGAATCCTCAGACTGAAAGCCTCTGAATCCTCATCCCTGAGGGTCTCAGTTGAACTGCTGCTTAGGTATTGTCTCTTCACACCTTATGTACCATTCTCCACCCAGCCATATCACTTCCTAGGATTAAAGGCATGTGTGCTTTCCAAGCAAAGACATTAGATTTCAAGTGCTAGAATTAAAGGCATGAGCCATCACTGCCTGACTGTGTTCCCAGTGTGGCCTTGAACTCACAATGATCTAGATGGATCTCTGCCTCCCAAGTGATAGGATTAAGTGTATGTGCCACCACTTTCTGGCCTCTATGTCTAATCTAGTGGCCGGCTCTGTCCTCTGATCCCCAGATAAGTTTATTAGGGCACACAATATTGTACTTTGGAGTACACAGTATATCATCACACACCTCTCCAGACTCAAGCAGGCACCATCTCAGCAATTGGAACTTGGTTTTCCAAGATCTCCCAATGAAGGGCATATCTGCTCTCATGTCTCACTCATTAACCCTTGCCTTTTCTGTACTACCAGGGTACTTCTCTGTTCCATTCTTTCTGGCAGTTATCACTTTCCCATGGCTAGCCTTGCTCATGGGACCAATGATAACAATCTATTTTTTCCCTAGCAACCTGCCTTCTCAGCTCCCTAAAGGGGTCTCCTGGATGACAGCCAACTGAATGCTTCTTCACTCACACCTCCTGCTGTGTGTGACCCTGACTCCCAACTTCCTCCTCCCTACTTCATCCCAAATCCTGGAAGCAGTCTTGAGAATTCAGTGCCCTCATTCCCCCCTCCACTTGCTATCTATAACTCACTTTTTTAATAATAATCTACAGAAGCATTCACTCACCTGGGGACCCAGCCGATAGTGGGCAATACCTTGGCCTGCCCAGCATCCTGACACTGTCATCCTACATAAAGTCCCCTTTAAGAAACTCCTCCCCCTTCTCTCCTCCTCTTCCCATGAGGTTGAAGTCACATCTGCACTTCCACTCTCTCCCTCTCTCTCTTCCTCTCTCTCTGTCTTTCCCTCTCCCCTTTCCCTCCCCTCCCCAACACTAATAAAATTCTTCACATGAACACTGTCTGCATGGCATCTCTGTTTCTTACCCACCGTGGGGGTGGGTAACCCACCAAGGTTTCTCACCCACTGTTTTACAAAAAAAAAGGAAGATTAATGGTTAGCATAGTAAGGTCTAGTCCACTGAGAAAGTTGAATAAAGTTGAGTAGATGATAAATTAGACAGATAAGATGATGGACAGCGATTTGGGCCACTGAGAGCAGGTCCCACCCCCACCCTAAACACACTCCATGAACCCCTTAAGGAGAATATGTAAAGTACTATTGTCCACTCATATATCTGGTCTCTAATGCAGATCACTGTAGCAGACTTACTTGTAAGTAAATATGGTTTCTAACCACCTTCTCCTAGAATACCTCCCAGACCACCTCACAGACAAAGAGGTGAATACAAAGTAACCAGGGAAAACTGCATTACAGCTTCTACATCCATGACTGTGATGGAGCTAACACTCTCTAGGAGTAAAGCTACAAACTGGTTGTGTGTGTATGAAAACAAAGATAACACAGTCCAGTTGATAGCCAGAGAGACACCTGTAAGGTGGTAGGTAGAAGCCCTAGTTGGTAGTAATAGCTAGCATACAGTCACATTCAACACACAACAAACAAAGCATAACAAATAAAGATGGTGAGTGGGTCCTTCAGACCACAGCCATCTCCCTGGCTAGGCCAGATAGACACACAAAGAGCTTATGGGCTTTCCGTTGCCTTAGCCCATGTCTAACTTCTGGCCTCCATACACATTGTAAGTAGACAATTGTAAGTTTCCTCCCTACCATCTTCTACAAAACTTCCTTTATCTTGGGCTAAAGTCATTGTGATTTACCCTTTGTTCTGTTTCAGGGTTGAAGTATTTTCCAATGTTTGTGAAGGCCAGGTGTGGATCAGCACTGCAGGGGACAATTTCCTTACAGTGAAATCCATTTGGACTCACCTAAGATTAGATAGGGACACATGCTATTGGCAACTCAGGGTCCAGGGCTGAGATGAAAGCTCTGAATTAAACATATCACATAGGATCCATCAAAGGACCAATGGTGTAATAACTATTCCATAAGAGGAGAAAGAAATCCTTTACAAGAGTTTTCGGGCAAGTCAGAAGAGTTGATGAAGAGGAAAAGCCTGGAAGGACACAGAGTGGTGGGAAAAAATGCTAAAGAGAATGTCTTCATGGATGTCAAGAGAGCAGTGAATATAGGCTCTCTCTCTCTCTCTCTCTCTCTCTCTCTCTCTCTCTCTCTCTCTCTCTCTCTCTCTCTCCTTCCCCCTTCCTTCATTCTTTTCTTCCTTTCTTTCTTTCTTTGAGTGAAAAAATACTGAGTGTTAGAAATGAAGGCTAAGGTTCATGTACCAAATTTGATAATTTATTATCTGGAAGGCAGATTACTTCAGGACCAATAGAAGACTATACAGGGTGTGGGTTGTGCCTAGAACAGCACAGGTCAACGGTCCCAAAACAAGGAGTAGTATAGTTGTGTAACTGGTTTCTATAAATTGAAACATTCTCTCTTGGAGGGAAGAGGGAGGCTTCTAAGACTGATCCAGCTAAGTAACCTTCAGAGCTTTGAGAGCTCAAGAAATGTATAAGGTTGTGCAGACTTAGAAATTTGGAAGACATACAATGCCACTCCACAGCATTAGGGAAACAGTAAACAATTGCTGGAAGACTCTGGTGGAGCAACCTACCTGTCATGCA
This sequence comes from Peromyscus eremicus, assembly GCF_949786415.1. Classification (NCBI taxonomy): domain Eukaryota; kingdom Metazoa; phylum Chordata; class Mammalia; order Rodentia; family Cricetidae; genus Peromyscus; species Peromyscus eremicus. The sequence goes on along the minus strand of NC_081418.1, from coordinate 149,630,239 downwards.
AAGAGCTTCAAGAGTACAGATTTCTTGAGTCCTCACCAGGGTGGATGGGATTTTCAGGGCTGCCTTTGAGTGACCCATACTTTTGTATATAACCTTGACAAACTCAGTTTTATCAAGCTAGAGTTGGGTGTAATCATTTATTTAGTCTGTTGTTGGCGACCTATCTGGGGTTCATGTCTTACCAGGCAAAGTCATAAGACAAATGAGAATCTGAATTCCATGTCTGCGGTTTCATGGAATTATATAACCTCTGTGAACCTCAGCAACCTAGTGAATATCATGTACATTGATTGGTTACATGCCTAACTGTAAGGATCATCAAATATGACAGTACAGAGGCAGCATACAGTGTTTCACACTTAGACATTGTCAATATTGTATGAAAATATTTTTGGAAGCCTGTTATGATAAAATCAGAAAGATAAAACACACTAGGTGGCACTCTAAGACCAAAAGAGTAATTTTTCTTTCATTTGGGTTTTTTTTTTAATTTCTGTCTGCTTTCACATAGATTAGCACAAGATTGAAATTCACTATCTAGTGGGTATGAGACATATCAGGAGGGCTGAAAACTAGAGAATTTTATTGCAGATTCAAGACATTTTTAAAAAACAGCAAAAAGCCAACACTTCCTCTGCAGAAAGCATGAATGGCTGGAGGTATTTGAACCTGGAAGTTGGGAAAAGAGACATGAAAATAGTGCATGGCAACAAGGTCCTCAGAATGAGGATGGATTCACAGCTCCCAGTGTCCTTGGGTAGCTTGGCGACTCCTAGGAACTCTGGAATGTTCTAATTAAAGCAACAAATCATGGAGCCATGTTCTGAATTGAGTTCTTATACATAGTGAGGGAAGTGCAGACCCAACCTTTTGCCAGATCCCAGGAAACCCAATTCCAGATTTATAACACCAACATGTGCATCTGAAATTGCAAAAATAAAAAGCATGCAGTAATAAACACCCCGCACGGCAAATGGCTGGGGTTTCAACACACTTTTAAATCTGTTTCTGAATAAAGGCAATCATGCACTTGTCAAGCTCCTGAGTCCCTGTCTGTCCTAAAGTAAGAGGGCTCACTCTTTGTGCTTAAAAGACTGGGTGTTTCAGTGGCGTTAGCCTTAGGCAGAAAATAAATCAATGTGTGCATTTTCAAAGACATATTTACTCCAAGCCAGACATGGCCTGGAACACTAAATAACTGAAACTGGAGATATACTGATCAGAGACAGAGTGATGGAAAATACCACTTATTAAAGGAATGAGTGTGTAGGCACCCCCGGGTACCTCAGCAATTCATTGTAAATGAAACCCAAAGAAAGACTTTTTGTGATGAGCAGGCACTGCAAAAAATTTGGGGTTAGCTGGCTAGTGTCCATCTGTAAATTTTATTCAGGGAAGGCACATCGTTCTGTGATGAAGAAGCCTCCCAGGTCCCAGAGCTTTCCTTCTTGGCCAGCTTCTCCCAGCCTGGGTGTTTCATTCAGTCAGTAACTTGTTCCTACTATCTTCCTGGCTTTTTACAGTGGGAATAGCCATCCCTTGGCACATTGTGGAGCTTTCAGAGAATAAATTTGCAAAAAAGAAGACATTAAAGAGTGAACATTGCTACTAAGGAGAGGTCAGGCTAATAGGACAGAGAGGGACATCCTGTTCTAGGTCAATGTTGTTAAGGAAAACATCCAAAAAAGCAGTGATCAAATTATAAGGGACATAAAGATCACCAAAGATGTGCCATAGGACAAGAGAGAAGGCTTTACTGGAGGACAGTAGGTGCAGGTAACCTAAGTTTGAGGAGGTAGCTTGGCCCAGTGTGACATGAAATTTAAGGTCACATGAAACAGTAACAGCAAATCTTCCATGTTGTACCTGTGTATATGCCTTAGTTACAAAGTCACCTAGGTCCCTCAGAACCAGTATTTATCTCAACTCAATGAAGCTTAAACTTCAAATGCCTTGATCTTCAACTCTAGTGAATTCATTGTGGCAGTTCTTGGTGGACAGACCATGAACAGGACACCAGGGGACCTGGTCAGTAATGACAGCACACTATACTTGTCCCCACTTTCTCAATCACCTTTCATTGGCTCTACCTCTTCTTAACATTATCAAAAAAAGGACCATGCTTTCAGCATGCCTACTTTGGTAGATATGCCAAGTCACCTCCAAATTGTAGCATATATAATACTGTTGATGCTATTGAACAAACAGCACACTATAATGTGATATTTGAAAATGTGCAATGATAACATCTAAGTAAGTAACATGGGCATGCTATTTAAGAATGGAAAGTAAGCCGGGCGGTGGTGGCGCACGCCTTTAATCCCAGCACTCGGGAGGCAGAGCCAGGCGGATCTCTGTGAGTTCGAGGCCAGCCTGGGCTACCAAGTGAGTTCCAGGAAAGGCTCAAAGCTACACAGAGAAACCCTGTCTCGAAAAACAAAAAAAACAAAAAAAAAAAAAAAAAAAAAAGAATGGAAAGTAGAGGCTGGAGAGATGTCAGAGTGGTTAAGAGCACTGTTTGTTCTTCCAGAGGACTGGAGTTCAATTCCCAACACCCCCATGTTGGCTCACTATAATCTGTTACTCCAGTGGTAAGAAACCTGACACTTACTCTCTTCTGGTCTTGCCTGGGCACTGCACACACAGTGCATAGACATACATGCACTCATGACACCCAGACACATAAAAGAAATTCAAAGGATGGGAATATGGCCATCAAAAATAGAAAGTAACCTGTTAGAAGCTTTTGCCCCCAAGAAGTAGAAATGGAATTGAGCCAAAAGACTTATTTATTATTTCAAATAACCTCATCTGATTCTTATTAACCTTGTACAGGTTTCAGTTTCCTTAAACTTTTCTAGTTTGGTTACACAAAATTGATGTTTTATGGAGTTATAGAATACTAGTGGCTTAGGCTGGGGGTTAACGCAGAAGCAACATTACGAATTCTTGTAAACCTTAGTTTAAATCTTGGCTTTATCAGCTGCCAAAACCTGTTGATTTGGGCCCAATCAACAAAACTCTCTCCTAGTCTCCATTTCTATTTATTTATTATTTTCTTTTATTTTGAATCAGAGTCTCGTGTAGCTCAGGCTGGTCCAGAACTCAACATGTCTCAAAGGATGACCTTGAGTGTTGGGATTACACATGTAAGTTACCATGTTTAATTTATGCAGGGCTGGTGACCCAACCCAGGGCTTCATGCATGCTAGGCAAGCACTCTACCAACTGAGCTACATCCCCAGCCCCTCAGGTTCTCCTTGCGAAAATATCAGCAACAATGCAAAACAGAAACTATTATTTTGACCCTTCAAGGTGAGAATGTCTAAAGTACTCAGCACACAGAGTGCTTAAAGAAACTGAGTCTTCTGGAACAGCAGTCAGTGCTCTTAACCACTGAGCAGTCTCTCCAGCCCACTCATTCTCAATCTTTCCATCATTTCCCATTCATATTTGTGAAACTGGTATGTAAAGAGACAAGGAAAGGCAGCCGAAAGCCATACTTGGACCATTTGATTCTTTCACTGTATGAGTAAAGCAACTATGGTTTTGATTGGTGCCTTCCTGTTGGACTTCTGCTCTGTGCAGCATTTCAAACAGACAGGCTTCTTGGGAGTGCCCTATTCACGTTTTCTGTTTGTTCTAAAAGTTACTTTAACAAGGGTCGGTGGGATGGCTCAGTGGCTAAAGGTACTTGCTGCCAAGCCTGATGACCCAAATTCCATTCTGGGACCCACATGTTGTAAAGAGAGAGCCACCTCCCCCAAACTATCTTCTCACCTCCACATGTATCCCATAGTATGCCTTTGACCCAACAAATAAATAAAACAAAAGTAAGAATTTTTTTTTTATAAAGAATTGTATTTAAAGTACAAGTCTCCAAAGCCCTGTCCTTGATCAACTGACTTAAGTTTAAGTAGCATGTTTTGGATCTATCTATTGAAAGTTGACTATTCCAAACACAAGACACACCACTTGGGAAAAAAACAAAAAAACAAAAAACAAACAAACAAACAAAAACTCAACATGCTAACTAAATTCATTCTGTGGCTTATAACGGCTGCTGGTTATCTGTATGATGATGGAATATACACACGAAGATGATGGCTGAGGGAATGGAAACAAATGGAATAAAATAATTCTGAGACATTACAAATGATAGGAGCACCTGTCATAGAACACGTTATCGGGTCAGGCTAATACGGTGGAAAGCCAATTTTAGGTAGAACTGAATTTCATTTCGACTATGCTTCTCCATTGCTGAGCAATTTATGGAACCTCTTTCACCTTTGCCATACCCTTCACTAAATGGAGATTTTGGTATCATTAGTGTTGTGAAGATGAATCAGGTTTTAGTGTGATTGATGTGTCATGATGATGGATTCCTCATGCAGCTTTGAAAATTCCCTTGGTGTGTATGTGTCTTCCCCTTTTGCATCCAAGGCACTCCACTGTCTCACCCACACTGAGATACCCCCAGTCTTACTTTCTTAGCCTGACTACCTGGTCTTTGGACTGTTCAGGACTTACAGAAGGCTGACTGGCTCAGACTGTAAGCTTCTGGGTATGCTGCCTCTTTACAAGGTTCTCTGTTTTGTCTTTGTGTTCCTTAGATGATGGTGGAGGAAGAAAAACAGAGGTAATGGTTTGAAGATTAGAGTGTGGACTGCCAAACTCACTAACTGCAGTCAGAGGAGCGCCAAAATGCCAGGGGAGAGGAAGTGTCTGAACTGAAGGTTTCCAATGGGGAGTCACAGAGGCTTACCTGGTGGAATCTTCCAAACCTGTCAGGTAAGTGTCAGCTAGACACTGAAGACACCACACCCAGCCTTAATACTGCTCATCCATTCACTTTATAAGGATAACAACCACAGGTATTTTCGATTTTCAGAAACTTAACTCTTTGTGGAGGAAAGGGTTTATTTTACCTTATAACTCTCAGGTCACACTCCATCACTGAGGGAATTTAGGGTGGGAACTTTAAGCAGGAACCTGGAGGCAGGAGCTGATGCAGAGGCCACGGAGGAGTGCTGCTTACTGGTTTGTTCCTCGTGGCTTGCTCAGTCTGCTTTCTTACAGAACTCAGGACCACCAGCCCAGGTGGGATGGACTTTTTTACATCAATCATTAATCAAGAAAATGTTTTACAGACTTGCCTATAGCCTAGTATTATGGAGGAATTTCCTCAGTTGAGAATCCCTCTTCCCAAATGACATTAGCTTATATCAAGTTGACAAAAAAAAAAAAATAAATAAAAAATAAAATAAAATAAAAAAAAAAAAAAAAAAACCTAGGACAAACAAATGGAATCTAGAGCCTACAATCTCAACAGGGTAAAAATGAGCCCTTGGAGGGTCAAACTCTCTGACTGCTTTATATCTAAACTACAGATAATCTATACAGTGCATGTATGGCAACACAAACATTATATAACACAGATACACTACACAGTAATGCATAGTACCACAGATATATGTGCAATTTGTAGTATCTGTAATGCTACATTTTTCCACCATGATATTTTTACTGATTATTTGGGAATTTCCCATAATGCACTCTGGTCATGCTTACTTCCCAGTCCTCCCAGGAACACACACACCCCAAACTTAACTTTTAAATATATTTTGTGAATATACCTTGCATCTAAGTAGAGAATTGCCTACATACACAGAAATATGGATAACATTTGTTTTAAAAATATTTTAATTCATTGCATAGAAAATAAAGCACGATGACATTAATGACAATGAAACCATGGATGCTTCTAATGTCACAATGAACTTATATAAATGATTAGTGGGGGAACTAATAAATTAAAATAGTCTTCCAAGACCACTCTGTCATGATGAATCTTTTCTGTATCAATTGCTGCATTCCAAGAGAATCTAAAACTGAAGGCCCTCCTTAGGAACTACCCAAAATGATTCAATTTAGAGATGACATGTCATAATCAGACATGAGAGACAGTTTTTCCCAGGAATACATCTTACTTATCAATGGACACAATGCAGAACAAAGCAGAAATAAGAAAATAATTAAAAGGAATGTATAAATAAGTTTAAAGGTTTTAAAATCATTTTTCATCTATATCTTCTATTTTAGTGATATTTATTAGAGTTCTGTCATCTAATGCTTAGAGTAAAATACAAAAGCAGACATACTTTTGAAAGGAGAAAAAAATTACATGTTGAAGCCCTTTTGATTATAATTTTATTTGTTTACAGAATTTTCATGCATTGGATAAAATGACCTCCATGTTTGCTTGTTTTCCATGACTTTGCTAAAGTCGTGTCTCCTTGCCTGGCCAGTACTTGGGCTGCAGCACATGATCCCTTGCAGCACATATTTCCTTCTTGAAGCTTGAAGACACCACTGTTTTGTCTCTGGTGGTTATGAAGCTGCTGGGTTTTGAAACATACTTTTTCTTTAAAACAAAAAGTACAGCCATGCTTAGGAAAATGGACACTGTACCAAGGAGTGTGGTCAGTCCCAGGTATATGTGTCTAAAAGAGGAGAGAATCTCGGTTATAATTATTGCAACTACTCAACTTGAAATAAAACATAAACTGAAGGTTCTAATAGTGTGATGATGACTCTCTTGAAGGACACAGATTTAGAGTAAGCCTGTGGCTATGAACACAGGTGACCTACTGTCAGCCATTTGCTACTGTATTTCTTAGTAGTATTGTCATTCCGAGTTACTGCAAATGATGTTCCCATTTCCTCTGTAAGGAGTTCCTGAAGTCGGGTAGCCATCTTCCTGCTTGCTCAGGGCAGCCCCAGTTAGGCTACTGCTGTACTAAGTATAATTTTAAAAGAATCTCTTTCACTTTCCAAAGTGTCTAGGTTTGACTAAGTTATGTGGTGATCCTGCCTCAAATATTCCTCTCACACATTCCAAGGAAAGGCTGCAGCAAGCAATTTGAAGGAGGGGTCGGAATTCTTGTGGCACAGAACTGCCTGAAAACGTGCCTGACACTCAGTTTGCTCTCTTGCCTCAGAAGTCTTTAGTACCAGAAGAACACAGAAGGACAGGCTTTAAGCTTTGTCCTGGTCACATGGTAAATGCTCTCACAGTCTCACAACTGACACATTACAGTGAATACTTAGTCTCAGCAAATGAGAGCAGATGCCAAATCATACTCCCCAAACTGGCCTGGGTCATGGACCAAAAACCCTTTACACATAAACATCAAAGCCTATTAAACGTCTTATTTGAGATGGTCTGATTAATTCACATTCAACTTAGATGCTGGAGACCCAGCTTTACCTCTCTAAAACAAAGTGTTCAGCTTGTAAGTCTTTGAAAAAAGGAAGTCCCTGGTCTTAAGCCATTGGAGTATGGCTTTAAGCAATAAGGAGAATAAAGGTTTGATGAACAGGACTGAATGATACCGTAGTGAGAAAACCACGCTCTCCACCCTAGACACGCTCACCCACACAGAGGAAGCTTTTTACTTTTATGCATTTCAAGTACTGGAATAATTGAACATCAGCTTGGCAATAAGAGCCGGACGGATTGAGAGCCAAATCCAGATCTTGCCCAGGGGATTAGTGCTGACGTAAATGGTACAGTTTGGCTCAGTTTAAAAAAGAATAGAATTAAACCCAGAATGTGACCTAAATTTAAATGCATCTGAGTTTCAGGGAATGTCTTGCTATTTGTGTGCAAAAACTTTCAGAAATGTCATTATATTCTAGAAATTTTCATCATTTGTCATATGTGTGTGCTCATGAGTATATGTGTGTGTGTGTGTGTGTGTGTGTGTGTGTGTGTGTGTGTGTGTGTGATAAGGCAGGGTTGCTCACTCTGTAGATTCAGGTTAGCCAAGAACATATTATATAGCTCAGGCTGACCTCAAGGGCTCAAGAGAGCATTAGTTCTCTTCTGTTAGCCCCCTAAAATTCTGGGATTCCAGGTGTGAGGCATTTTATCTGACTAATTTTCATCATATTAAAAAATGATTATTTGAGAGGGGCATAAATTACAGCAAAGTATAATGATACATGTGTGCAAAATTCATTAAATCTATTACTTTGTATAATAACTTAAAAATTAAGAATAAAATAATGATGACAGTTAAAATGAAATTGATTGTTAACACTGGGAACTATATATCTTAAGTCAAATATCAAATAAGAGAATTGTATATGAAACAGCTCCCAGTTTTTGGTTGATTCATCTTATAAACATGGAAATTACATAAGAAATTCTAGGTTTCAGTGATGTTGCATAAAATATGATGTAGCAGCACAGAGATCTGGGAATGTGTTTGACATGGTACCTGAAAGCATGTGAGTCATACAGTCTGCAGGAGCCTCTGCTTCCACATTTTTTAAATCCCCATTTGAGGCATGAAGTGTCAATCAAAACACCAAAATACACAGGAGCTGGGATTCCTGCTGCAAGAAACACAAATGATTGCGTCTAAGTTTTGGTCATGAATGGTGACATAGAACCACTTACCTTGAGCCCAGTAATCACTGCTTGGGAGACAAAAAGCCATGGTTTCTCACAGAGACCTCTTTCTATGGCTCAGTGTTTGGTCCCAAGCTCTGGACTCATGCAGTAACTCTCATTAGTATAACTCCATGTACATGTCTCCTGATGCATTACACTCAATGTGAACACAACTTCTCCCTCGAATGACTCACCGAGTGGCCAGGGCGGGGAGCTTGGATGCCATCTTTGAGCCCCTCGCTCATTTTTAGTACATCCCAAGTCATGTAAAATCTCTACTTGGGTGTCTATTCTCCTCTCTCTACTGCTGTAATGTAAAGCTTAGCAACAGTATGTGTACAGCTCACTAGTAGATAATTTGCCTAGCATACTTCAGGGCCCTGGGTTCAATTCCTAGCAACCCCACTCCCAATAAAAGCAATAGCTAAAGATTCCTTTTGCCAATTACCTTAGCACTCTCTTACCTATTTACTATGCAAATAACCACATAGATAATTGCCTAAGGTGTTTGTTCCAAGACCAAACAGTACATTTCTGGCCTCATTAAGGTCATATTCATTGGCTTATATTTTGGATCTCAGTTTTATTGAATGTCTTTTGATGCTTAAAATACTCTGTCCTCTTGCCTACCGCCTTCAGTAGCTTTCTTTCTCTGAAACAATTTGACTTTTCTTATCTCCCTTTTTTTTTGTTTTTTTGTTTTGTTTTGTTTTTTTGAGTAGAGTTTCTCTGTGTAGTTTTGGAGCCTGTCCTAGAACTCGCTCTGTAGATCAGGCTGGTCTCCAACTCACATAGATCCTCCTGCCTCTGCCTCCAAAGTGCTGGGATTAAAAACTTGCACCACCATCCTGCCTCCCTGCCCCCCTCTTCTTACTGCACACATACCCTTTGAGTCTCAGTTTAAGGGATTCCCTTCAGAAAGGACCGTTCCTATGACCTAAAGTGTATTAATTCTGCTCACCAGCCTACAGTACTTGTTCCCTTTCACAAACCCTTAATGCTCTTGGAACAGCTTGTTTAACTGTGTTCTCTGCCAGAACACAAACTATGCAGGCACAGGGAGTTCCTTTCTTACTTGTGCTATAGTGCTCATCGTTGCTCAGTAACTGATTATTGAGGGCACAATCCTTTCTAGGGAGAAAAGATAATTCTTACCAACAAATTCCAACAAAAGTGTTCTGGAAGGATTGAAATGAGTTCACAGCTTCATTTCTGTTTTATGTATTGCAAACAGATGGTCTATTAACATCTGTTTTGCACCATTGTTGCTGTTGTTTATGACTTGCCAACATTTTTACACCTAACAAAGGAACAGTTTAAGGTATTTGAATGAACCATGGTGGGGAAAGCATGCCAAGGGCTTGGTCCATGCAGCAGGAGCATGCTTGGTAAATGGCTATGCCAAGAAGCATAGAAAACTCTGGCTAGAAATTGACAAGTTATCGACCTCAAGCCCCCCTCCATTAGAGATACCCTCCTCCAGCTAGGTCTCACCTCCTAAAGGTACCCCAACCTTCCAAATGGTGACACCAGCTTGGTTTCTGACACTCAAACAAATGAAACCCCCAGGGCACATTTCATATTCAAACCACAGCATATAGTTACTCAAAAGAATGTACTCTTACTAAAGCCATCCTAATGTATTCATGACACCATCATGACAAACAGGCCTTTGATAACAAACAGGAATTACTTTTAAAATATTGCCTGCTTAAAATTCCATTGAAGTTTTATAAATAGTCATGATATAACTGATTTAATTTCGAATCAATTATAGTCATTTCAGCTTCAGGCAAAACATATGGCAGAAATGAAATAATGTCGTCATCTCACAGATCACTTATTATTGACAAATGATCTTTATTGTGGAGACGGTTATGGCCCTCACTTTCACCAAGAGGCCATTATCCAGTGATGGTCTATCCTAAAGTCAGCTTTCAGGACAGAATGGGCAAAATGACATACAGTGTCACCTATATAGTTCCCACCTGAAATATTTTATTGGCTGTTTACAAAAACAACCAGGTAAATGCAAATGAAGAGTAGCCATAAAGATGACAGACTTGCCTAAATACAAAAAGGAAGGATTATTAGAGGCTGACAAGGGTAGCTAAATGCAGTACATGGCCCTCCACTCACTTTGGAACGAGAGTGTAGAAGGGTGTAGAAGGTCATCATTATAGTGAATTAAATTCGATTGTGTAATATATAGAAGATACAATAACACATTGGTACCAAATTTCTTGACTGTGACAATGCATTGTGGTCATACAAAATGATGACATTTGTACCTGTAGGAGAGTGCAAGCTATGGTCCTCAAACAGTGACGTGCCAGGAAGTCCATACTCATTTGAAATTGTGCATCAGTGTAAAATGTAGGAGGCTCAGTTTACAGAAAGCATTGGAAGAACCTGAGTGGATGTAGTCTAACAACCTCGTGATCTTTTTGCTATTCTATGGAGCCAGCCTTCCTGAATCCCCCAAAACTGGGAGCACGGTTTAGGCCCTTACCTTGAGCTTTGTCTCTCGGTGAGTGGAATCCTTCTTTATGAAAAAGGCCCATGTACTTTGAATCCTCCATCAACAGAATCTATCCTTATGCTTATCACAGATCCTTCCTTCTTAGGCCCTTACCCTGAGTGCTGTTTATCAGCCAATAGGACTCATTCTTGGTAAGGTTACAGGTGCTTTGATAGCTTGCCAGGGGATTTCAATGTAGCTGTCCCTGAAGCTTTGTTGTGATGATTGTGGAGACTTTCCCCCATGAGGTCAGACGCTGGAAGTTTTGACCCAGAAGCTGCTAAAGTAGTGCTGTGCTAACCCAAGTTTCACTCTTCACCTTCCATGGATTATGCCCCCACTGTCCACGACACTTCTGAGGCCCCTGACAATAAACCAATATAAACACACACACACACACACACACACACACACACACACACACACACACACACACACAGAGACAATGTTTTAGAAAGAGAAGGAAAAAATGTCCTTTTGATTATACTTACCAAGAACTCTTATTGCTAAAGTGTAGATACCCAGAGCAAAAGACTTAAGTTGTGGTTGAATGCACCTAAAATAGGAAAAGCACCATTTAGAAAATATGGCCTGAGAGGTTTCTCGATGGTTAAAGCACTTGCCACACAACTATGGAGCCTGAAGTTCAGACACTCAGAACACACATAAATATTGAGTGGACTTGGTAACCTGGCTATTAGTCCAGCCTGAGAAATCAGAGGCAGGCAATCATCAGAGCGAGATAGCTAGTAAGACTAACGTAAGCGCTGACCAGGAGATGCTGCTTCAAGGAATAAGGTGGAAGGACACTGGAAGAACATTTGAGGGGATTGCTCAAGAGTGCACACCCACACGAGTATGCACTATACACATGCAAACATGTACATGTATACACCACACACACACACACACACACACACATAAACACCTTTTCATACAACATTTAATCTGGTCATGATTATCTAATCATTATTCTTTAATTTCATTAATTTTATTTAAAAGAGTGATACAAAATTTAAAATCCTCACATTTTAAAATATATGATCTACCAGAAATCAATGCTTAACTTTTATTTAAATAATTATTTAAAATGTATATTCTAATTAAAATATACAAAGGAATGCATATTTTAGGGTCTTGTATATAAAATTGTTTTGAGTCATTCACATAATATTCGTAGATTAGAATTGATTGAAAAACATAACACCATCATGGAAAATTCCAGTCTTAGCAGTAATGTGTAAAAAATAATAGCCTATAGATCAAAATGGCCAGTTCAAAACACCACGTTATTAAACATACCTTTAAAGTATTTCACAATTGTCTATTACATACATTTTATGGAAGGTACATTTTATCTGTGTTATTAATCCTGACTCCAACATCAGAAGCCCCAAATGGTGTTTAGTGTAAAACTTCAATGATGTAGGTTTTAACATTGCTCTCGATCAAGGATTTACAAATATTCTGAACTAAGAAAACGCTATAAAAACCTAAAGTGGGCTCATCTGACAGTGGAATCAGGGGCTGGGGCCAATTGTTTCAAAAAGCTATCAAGAATCACGACCACAGAGAAGGGTATATGTTGTATTTGATAATAAAGTTGGAGTGAAGAAGACTCAGCACTCACCTCAGGAGTAATATATACCCAGGTATGCCACCGAGAGATAACGTATATGACGTGATGACTGAAATCACAAGGAAATACAGAAACATTTGGGGACATCCGTTATCTTTCTGACACCTGCCCATCATGCCTGACCAGTTTCCTGACTTAGGGGCTGCAAGTCCTACACAAGTGCAGTTAGAAAATATCTGTAACACAGTAGAGAAAAGTCCAATTATTGAGATACATTTAATTAAATCAGAAGTTATATTTTTCTTTTAAATACTCTTTAGTATAATATATATGTATTATATGAGCAATGGGGAATATTTTGCTATATTAACATATATTAACATATTAATATATCAACATATATTAAGGTAAAGTCTAATAGAGTATTTCACTGTTTAAATAGTGACCTACAGTCTACACATGACTGTCACTACTATTTCATGCTTTCATTATTGTCATGGTTACCTTTGTCCTCAACCTACTTCAACTCTCACCAACCGCAATCTGCTTTCCACATAGTAACCAAGTGAACATTCAAATTCTCTCACTGCCCTCAACCCTGAAATTAGGATTCCTTATACATTTGTAAGAATCCCAAATCACTGTAGTGAATTATCCATTCTTATCATGTAGCTCCCAGATCTCACCCTGATCTCATTGGTCAACAATCTCCCCTATTAACCTCTGCTTTGTTTACACAAATGGCTCCCACAATGGCAAATTTGCAGGTCTGTTTTGTCCTAGAACCATTCCTTCCCAGCTTGAACACAGCCAATTCACCCATATCTCATGGTCCTGTTACTCCCCATTCAGGAAAATTTCCTCTTGCCTGTTCAGCTTTCCCTTCTCTACTTAGAGATTTCTTTAGAGAGAAGTTTCATGACTTCCCCTTCTAAACCACAGCCCATCTGTCTGCTCTGGTATCCTAACTCAGTCTCAGTCACTATGTACATGGCTATTTATCTTTAAGCTTCATCTCTCTACTAGAATATAACCTCTACGAAAGCAGGATCACCCTATCTTGTCACTTCTACATATCCAGAGCCTAAAATTGACCTCACTTTCAGTATTTAAGAAAAAATCATTAAATAAATGAGCAGAATTAGAAGATATGGAAGAATTTACATTGTCTTTTAGGGAAAATAATCCTTATGCATAAAAGTGAACTAAATCTTTATGCATAAAAGTGAATATGAAGCTGTAATTCTGTACAGTTTATTTATGAAATGAGAATCTCATGATATTTATTATCTATTTGTATCATACATTAAAAGAGTTCTAGTTTTTTTTTTTTTCAACTTGACAGAAGTCAGAGTTATCTGAGAAAACTATAACTGAGAAATTGCCTTTATAATATTGGGCTGTAGGCAAGTCTGTAAAGCATTTTCTTAATTAGTGATTGATATGGGAGGGCCCAGTCCACTGTGGATTTTCACCCTTATGCAGGGGTTTCTGCACTGTATGAGAAAGGAGAATGAGCAAGCCACAGGGAGCAAGCTAATAAGCAGCCATCCTTTAGGGCCTCTGCTTCAGTTCCCACTTCTAGGTTCCTGCCTTGAGTTCCTGCCCTGGCTTCCTTGGATGATGGACTGTGATGTGGAAGCATAAGTGAAATAAACCCTTTCTTTTCCAAGTCATGGTACTTTATCATAGCAATGGGAATACTAACTAAGACAACAAGTTGTCATTTTCATCACTGAAGAGTGAATTTGCAAATAAAGAATGAAATAAAGTTGACATAATTCATATATATGTATATATGTGTGTGTATATATATATATGTGTATATGTGTGTATATATGTGTATATATTCTAATATATATTATATATAATATATATTATATATTCTAATATATAATATATATAATATATTCTAATATATTATATATAATATATATAATATATTCATATATATATATTCTAATCCTGATCTTGTTTGATTGCTGTTATTTGTTCCTGTGTCTCACTGTCATCCGGGATGTTCTCAAATATGTTGGGCTAAGCATTCATAACTAGCCAATAATTATATTTAAATATATTTTTGCTGTTCAGTTTTTTATGGAAGATAGCATTTGGCCTGAAATGCCAAGATGTGATTAGAGGGGGGAGTCTGTTAATGACTGAAGGACATCAAGTCCTTCACAGCCAGTTTCAGTTTTGCACTGAATGCTCATCCCCAGTTTACTTATCTCATTGCTCCTGTGCAATGAAATATGGAGGTAAGGCCTTTGGAAGATCAGGAAGATAACATTTTCAGAAATTAGTGTCCATAAAAGAAAAAAAACACACACTTTAAAGCTTAAACAGTACTGGGGATTGGGTTTTCAATTGACAGGGATAAGTGGAAAAGACTAGATCATGAGGATTCTGAATTAATCAATAGGTTAATTCTTTGATAAATTCATAATATGGTGGTATTATTGGAGGTGGTCAAAGCGGAAGAATGGGCTACCTGGAGGAAACTGTCACTGGGGAGGGTCTTGGAAAGATGTAGCCTGCCTTCTGATCACCTTTCCCTTCCAATTCACTGTGAGGTTGATGGTGTCTATCACACAGTTCCCTGCAAGGTAAACTGAAGCACCACGGGCCTAGAAATAGCAAGCCTAAGGTCTACAGCCGAAGACACTAAAAAGTTACTCTTAAAAAACACTTTCCTCTCTTTAAATGCTTCCTCTCAGGGAATTGTGAGAGTGAGAAAAAGCCGACTGCTACAGCCACCTTGTCCTTCCTTTCTGCCTTCTGCTCTGAGGACATCTGCAAACCAGGTAGTCAGCCCTCATCTCGCACTGGACCCACTGGCTCTTTCAGTTGGACTTCATTTCTACAACTGTGGAGAATAAATGCTTGCAGTTCAAGCCATTTGTCTCAAATACCTGGACAGACTGAGCGAGCTTCCTACCTGGAGTTCTGACTCCATTCCCACTCTACAGCAACTTGGCAGCTCAGACCATCTACTCTTGATCAAGCAGAGCTGCTTCAAAACCATCAACTTCCCTGGAATCAGTTCTGGGTTCCTGGATCCATATCTTCATATACAGATCTCTTAACCCCCCATATTTGTGCTGTTCCTAAAACCTCCTGTATCTACTAACTTTGAGATCAGGGGACACAGATCCTAAAGTATATCTTAAAAGTGATACAATATTTTTGGGACTTTCTTATTCTGGGCTAATAATTTTCACAATATAATGAGAGATGTAGACTAAACAATTATGAATGTTGTTATACCTGTTTCATTACTAATCCATTCCTTAATTCTTTCAGTTTTAGATCCACAAGAGTGTTTTAAATTCCCTATATTTATATACAAATACAAGGGTTGGGTCAGAACAAGGGATTCTGCCTGTGTGACCTCCCAAGACCCCATTGGACCAACATGGGTCTACACAATAGCCAGTTAATAGGCAGATACATTAGGAGAAGTTTCTTACAATGCTCTTTCCACTCTGACTGGAGGATTGACAACCAGCAAGACAAGCTGACACATATGTGATCCCATTGTCCCCACACATGGGCTCCCATTTTGACTCTGAACATTTACATCTTGAGTTGCAATCTGAAAAGAGAGCTCGTTCATGATAAGAGACAGGTTTGGTTCTGAAAAGAAACGTAAGAGTATAAAATATTACCTCTTGGCAGGCAAGATCCTATTTTAAAAATGTCAATGCTATTGAGTCATATAAATGCTGTGATAGTGGCAACTGTTTGTCTTTTGAAAATACAATTGTGTTAAATATCTTAGCATCTAAGTGTTAAATATGAGCCAACTGTTAACTGACTTCTCCTTAAGCTATGTCTTAAAAGGTTTGCCCATTCTAGCCACATCCACTTCTTAGCTTAAAGGTCTTATTAAAGTCTCCTGATTTTTGGGTCCTGTAATGAATTTCTGAGCTAAGGTGGTTCGGTCCATGGTTACAAGACAGAAAAGTGAAATTCAAGGTATATTTATGACATTATGCATGCTATCTTTTGTAACTGTGTGGGCATCAGTATGATGGATATTGCTGATAGTAATGAAGGAAAACAGTTAACAGTGAACACCCTTCTTATACCTAGTTGCATATGTCTTTCAAATAATGCACCATGAATCTTTTGTCTCTATATTCTCTGAATGGAAATATAAAATATACATATGATAGGATAAAAGGATGGATTGTTGAACTTACTTTTAAAGAGCAACTTATTTAAAATGTTTTACATTGCTATTGATTTTAGTTGTTGATACAAATTTAAAGTTTAAAGTTAATTTTGTTATACTGTATATATATTTCTACTCTTGAATGAGGTATTATGTTTATGTAACTCATTTAAATTGTAATGGATAATTAAGAAATACAGATTAATAACTAGGCTTCTATGATAGTCAAACTTAGAGTCATGTTAAGTTTTCTAGGTATACATAGATATAATTCAATTAAGTAGGTAATCTTCAAACATTTCAAAGACCTACAGAATACGGCATTTAAAATGTTTTAAAAACTTAGACTTTCTGGACAATGAGACACATTTGCTCCTGGCAGCACTGATTCGCTTCAGAGAGAAAGATGGGGGTTGAAGACACTCCATATGGAGTTTATCTTCTTCTTGGCAAAATAGCCATTTTGACAAGAAACTGTTCTTGCTTAGACTGCTTGACAAAATGTTGTATCGACTAGACATTCAGGACCCATAGGAAGGTGACCACTGAACTTTGCAAGGCAAGATGGTCCTTCAGGTTCCTGCTTCACAGAAGAAACTACCAAACATTCTACAGGACACAGAGAGAAGCAACTGAGAGACTCTAGGCCTGTAGGCTGAAAAATGGATGCCCCAACATTACAGAAGAACTTTGGGTAACAGTCCAAGCAGCCAGCTGTCTCTGTCATTCTAGATTTTTGGAAGTTGTTTACAGTGCATTTCCTATTTACTTAGATAATATTATATCCTTCTGAGGTCTTTGATGTAGTTGAAGACTAGATAGTCATAATATTCCTTAGTTATGATAAAAGATAAGTTAGATATAAAACCTTAGACTCACAAATATAGGATAAATAGAATATTTTCTTTGAATTTGCCAAATACAAATAGACTAGATATTGTAACTGTAATTCTTGCTTGATAACTGTTTTGTTATATATAATTTTACTATATTAAAGTTTAAACTTTCCTCTTTTAATTAAACAGAAAAGGGGATAAGGCTTTTGTACATTGGTTTAATAAAATGCTGATTGGTCAGTAGCCAGGCACAAAGATAGGCAGGATAAGCAGACAAGGAGAATTCTGGGAAGAGGAAGGCTGATTCAGGAGACACTAGCCCACCATCCAGGGAGCAGCACGCAATGGCACACAGGTAAAGCCATGGAAAACATGGCAACATATAGATTAACAAAAATGGGCTGAGTTTAAGTGTAAGAGCTAGTCAGTGATAGGCCTGAGCTAATGGCTGAGCAGTTTTAATTAATATAAGCCTCTGTGTGTTTACTTGGGTCTGAGCGGCTGTGGACTGGGCAGAACACAGGAAAACTTTCAGCTACAAGTCTCCCATGTACAGAGGTCAGCGGCATCCTTCATCATCTTTGCTTACAGAGTCCTCTATTATTCAATAAATTTACAACTAATTTAGCCACAAAAATTTATTGGAACACTCTGAAGTACTGACTTTGGGAGGATGGAAGATGTTTATAAATATTAATGAATAATACTTATCTTCCAAGTGTTGGTTTTCTTGAACTTTTTTTTCTCTTTCTCTCATCTCTCTACAGGGCACTCACCCATTGGTGTGCCATTTTGGCTTCACGTTATGTGTAATGCCCAGAGACCTTTCATAATTCAGTTTCCTCCCTTATTTCATTTTCTTTTGTGTTGATCTCTCTCACTGTGAAGAATTTTTTTTATGGAGGTATTTTAGAGACTTAAATGAATAAACAATATTTTGAAATGTACACTCAATGGAGGCCAGATCAGTTTGTTTATTTATTCCTATGATGCTGGTGTCAAATATAACTCTTAGCACATAGCAGAGTTAGAAACATGGTTTATGGGACCTGAATCATCAAAGAAAAAAAATGTCTTTTCATTTGAGTCTAGGTCCTGCTATATGGTGTGGTCAAGCTTGGGTGTGGCTTGACCTCTCAGACCACCTGCTTCAGCCTCTCTAGTGTTAGTATTTAAAAAATGTTAGTATTGAAATCACATTCATCAAAAGGTAGTATCTAGAGAAAGAACCATTGCTTTGGGCTCTTGCTTCTAATGTGTATCTAACCTATATGATTACAGCAGTAATTTCTTAGTTGAGGTAACAGTCCATCTACTCAGGCTGCTGTGGATTGGGCCATCTCTAAGGTCACGCCAAACAGAACAAAAGGGCATATAACTGGGTCTCTGCGAAGTCCTCTGGGACCATTTAATCTTCTCTTCCATGAAGTGTTAATTGCTGGCTGAGATGAATGATTTTATCTGAAGTTGTAATGACAATAATGTCTTTGAAAGACCAGCATCAGTCCCCACAGGCCCTTTGAGGTCAAGGTCACAGATGATTGGACTTCCAATGAACCTTGATGTGATGGAGGCCACCCACTCACATGCATATCAGGAAGGTCAGGTTAGACTGGGCACTTGCTCAAACTCACATTGTTTGTTAGTCACAAACCTGGGAGTGGACCCTTCCAGGCCTGTTGCATCTAAATTCTTGTTCTCATATCAGCATTATTCTCCTTACTAAAAAACAGATATTCCCTTAGCTGTCAGCTCAAGCTTGTCAATAAAGGACCTCTTGGGTGTCTACAATCAAAATAACCTTTCAAACAAAGCAACACAGGGCAATCTCAGGGGAAGCATTTTGCATTAAAGTTAATTATTTTACATTACTGGGGAATATGTTTACTTTGCCATCTAGAGCAGACTTTAATTGCAAACACATCTATATGAAGGATGTGTTTGACAGTAGGGTTGTGGCTTAAAATTTTAATTATAAGAAGGGTTCCAACAAACACGTTTGAGTGTTTATTCCCTAATGAGACTTCTTTCAGAGAGCTGTGCTGAGAAGTGAGGTGCTTTCCTAGTGGTGCTGCCCTTCTTCGATTGCTTCCACTGGCACAGCTATGCTCGAAGGTTAAATCTTTGTCATTTGTGGGGGATGTTTTAAGAGTATGGAAAGCAATTCTGAAAGAGGAGTTTCAGAATGCACCAAACAATGCCAGCATTGACAGCAATTCAGCTACAGTCTCTCAAGGTGACTCTGCTGAAGAGGCTAGTACTCAATGGTTATATTATCTTTTATTTCTTTAAAATATTTTATCTTTTATCATGGAAACATTCATAATATGAACCTCAAAAGTTTGCAGCTGTTGTCTATGTATTCACTTTGCGTTAGAAACAGCATAATGCAGAAAGAACGGTATACTTTGAGTCATGCCTGTGTGCAAGGTCAAAATCTGCCTTTGATAGACATTAAGTTTGGGAAGCAAATTGACTTTTTAAAACTCACTTTCCTTCAAAGAAGTTTAGCAAAACTAACTTGCATAAGGGTGTAGAGGATATGCATTAGAAAATGAAACTCATGTTGCTTTCTAAATTGAAAACCACAAACGATTCCACCATGCTGGTCTATAATGAATATAAAAGGTACAGCCAAAGACAGCACAAGGCTTCTATTCTCTGCAAAGTCTTCTAGCAATTCATCGTTACCATTAACACTCTCATTGTCCATTTCTGACCCCAGTGGACTCTTCAGCCTCATAATCCTGCTAGGAATACATTTCTATTTAACTTTGCATTCACTGTTTCCATTTTAAACAGGAGAAATTATAGTGTGTGCTTAGTTGCAAGCAGAAGACATCATATTGGTGAAGAAAATGGAGACTAGAATGTAGAGGCAAGGCAGATGATCAGAAAGAGCAAGAGGCTGTCAAAGGACTGCAGAATAGAGGAGAGATTAAAAATGTAGAGGATTAAAAATATTCTCTATAAGCCTATGTGCTTGAATGCTTGACTCTACCACTAGGTGGTGGTGTTGGGGGGGGCCTGTGGAAGCTTTGGGAGGTGGCATCTGTAGGTCACTGGGTCAGAAGGCCTTGAGGTTTGTAACACAATGTTCCTTCCTGTCTCAGCTCTGTCTCCTGGTCTGATGAGATGGGAGCAAGCAGTTCCTATGCACTCACAAAGCCATGGGGCCACCTGCTGCTATTCCTTCCCCTCTATGATGGGCTGTATATGTCCCTTCAAACTGTAAGCCCAAGTAAACACTACCTTTCTCAAACTGTTTCTTGTTAGGTATTTGGTCACAGGCATTGAAAACTAGAAACTAATGAATACTAGACCTTTTCTGCCTCTGCAGGGCTTCAAGCAGTCTGGCAGATTTAATCTAAATCCTCTCTGGTACATGGTAGAGGCTCAATAACATCTGTAGATGAACAATGTAGAGTAATTGTTCTCTCTGGTGGAGTGATAAGAAGGATTCTTAAATGGGATAGTGAAATAGGTCTTGGAAAATCCAGCCTTGCATTAAGAAAAAAGCTAGAAACAACACAATTAAATCACCTACCACATGCGGGATGGCATAGGAATGAGGGTAAAAACAGGAAATGTAAGTTATTCATGTTCTTCAGACTCAGTGCAAGATGGACAGGTAAAGATAGCTACCATGAGATAACTTTTTCTGCTGAACTTTGATGTATTTTTAACACAGCAGAGACTAGGAGGGATGGCCTAAAGACCAACCCACTTAACTAGGAGTCCAGAGGGGAGAAAAGGCAACTGCTTGAAGCTATTTTATGGCAGGCAAGTGCTAATCACTACCATGTATATGACATTACTTAAGACTTCCACAATCTTAAAAGACAGTTGTTATTCTATTTTTAAAACAACAACATTCATTATAGCCAAATTGATTCAACCCATAAAATCATCACTTTACTAAGAATTCGAGCTCTGTATTCCCATGATTGCATTGTTTCATTTGTTAGGTTAATTTTCTAACACAAGATTTAGCAATTTTTATACTTCTATAAGACATTCAAATTCAAATTTGGGAGAAACTACAAATGTGGGAGACAATAACAGACACTAAGCTTTAAGTAGTATCAGCTTTTCCATTAAAAAGTTCCTTTCTATAAGTTACGAGCCTTAAAATACTAAATTAATCTTATTAGAAAACTCTACTGACAATCGAATTAAGCAATCCCAACTCCTCAAATGATGTTATGAGGGAACATACCCTTGGTAGGACACAGTCAGTCCAGCCACACCAGGATTTTCACATCCCAAGGCAAACAGAGAAAGGAAGAGGAGGTAGCCAAAGACAGATGATCCCAAGTAGAGTTTTGTAGCTTCAAATACACCCAGCCTGAATTTTTTCATAACTATTCCCCCAGAGAATATTCCAAGGGCCACTGCAGGAATGTTGATGAGCCCTGAGGAATAAGAAAAACAAGAGATCTCTGAGCATCATTCATGTGTTCTTAGTGATTGCAAAAACCCACCAATGGTTCTGATGTATTAAACTGTGCTTACGAAAATATTGTTACTATTATTGGTAAACATATACCAAGAGTTTGTGATGAGAATAAAGGTCATGGGTTAACAACAACATAGTAGTATCAGAGCCTCACATTCTACATGACACAATATTCAATTCCATTAATACTGAATGAATTGATGAAACAATGTCTTTTCTGGTAGATGCCCAGAACTAGCATTCTCAATCAGGTGGCAGTTGGGGAGACATTAATGTTCCTTAACATTATCCATAGTGTAATAGGCACAGAGAATGAAGGGAAGTTTGTTGTTGTTTATGTTTTGCTTTCTATTTTCCGGCTCAAACAAAATCTTGTTGATTCAGCCTCTCGGCCTCTTGTTTTGAAGCTCTCCTTACAGCTAAAGTGTCACGTGTCATCATTTGTGCATGTGCCAGGTATTCACACTATCCATCACATTTGGTCTTCACTGCAATCTTAAGAGTACACATACTATTATCCTCTAGAGAGAAATTTCTTCATGATTATGATTACCAATGATTAAGACTCAATTGAAGTGTAGCAAGGCTAAAGTCAAGTCCTCTTTCCTCCATCACTTGGCTGTATTAGTCACATCTTCTTCAAGGTATTAGGAAATGGAATCTTAGACACAGAGTTATGCAACCTCACTAGTCGTCAAGCAAATGTGATTTAAAACCAGCAGAGGGAGTGGTCCCACCAGGTGATGGAGAGTATGTACTCAGAGACCTTGGTACCTGGGTTTAGGTATCTTCAGTTCAGCCACTTAGCAGCTATACAACTGCAGGCAATTTTCTAAATGTCTCTAAACCTGCCCACTGTCAACTATCCATTAAAGCCTGAGTATTCCTTACCTAAATGCTTGGGACTAATGTACTTTTGAATTTTCGAAAATTTTAGAGTATACATGCATAATGAGGTGTCCTGGAGATGAGATTCATATCTCAACAGAAAATTTAATTTTATCTATCATATACATAGCACTATAACACAGTCTGAAGGTAATTTTATACAATATCTTTAGTGTGCTTTTATTCTGAATGTGCTCAATCACTCAAGGTCAGGAGTCAACTTTCCCACTTGTGGTACCATGTTGGCATTTTTTATTTCTGGTTTGGGATGTTGAACCTGAAATGGTATTGAGTTGATGAAATGATGTTATTCATGAGTGTCTCTTAGCACAATATCTAACACAGAAGTATTCATTTCTACCAGATTGGCAAAGATGAAATGATACATGGGAGTGGGGAGTACACCCTTCCTATTTAAGAAAGACCAGGCCTAAGACACAGGTATGTGATCCCAACTATGCAGGAGATGGATACAGGGAGGTTATGAGGCCTGAATCGAATAAAGAGACGGTTCAAAGGCCAATCTGGGCATTTTAGTTAGATGCTATAAATAAATGAAAGAAAGCGATTGGGGATGTTGCTCATTGGTGGAATGCTTGGCTGGCATGTGCTGGTGCCTGTATTCAATCCCTACACATCACAAAATAAACACAAATAAATAAAGATATCATTACTACTCTATACTTTCTTTTATTTTATAATTTATATACTTATCTTTTAACTAATCTTCATGAAATTAAAGGAAATAACCTTTCTGGCTTACTCTTATATTACCTTATTTTTTAAAAATGTATCTACCACATATCTATAGATGAAAGGTTATTTAATCCATCTTTTTTATATGACTATAAGTTATAAGTCTTAATTTTACAATTGAAACATTAGAAACCATCCCAGCCTGGCTAAGGACATAGCTCCAGGGTAGAGTCTAGGTTAGAAATGGGCTCATCTTCACAAGGTTATGACTGTGAACTTACTAAAATGGAATAGAGGAGATGCTACCTTTGCTCTCCAGCTAAAGTGAGATTTGTAGAATGTGGCAAGTGAAGGAGATGGAAGTGTCCTGAGACTTTGAAGGAGCAACAATCAGCTAAAAGACCTGTGATTGACACTTTAAAAATGAAGAACATGCTAGGAAGAGGGTAACAGATCTGGCTACTTGTGCTTCAAATTCATTCATGCTAACAGTTTCTCCAAATTAAAAATAAAGTCTAAGTGTGAAGACAGAACTCTCTCTCTCTCTCTCTCTCTCTCTCTCTCTCTCTCTCTCTCTCTCTCTCTCTCTCTCTCGTGTGTGTGTATGTGTGTGTGTGTGTGTGTGTGTGTGTGTGTGTGTGTGTGTGACCTTCTATTCTCCATCTTAGAAGTCAGCTTTACTAGGGATTCTGTGTCTATTCTGTTACTCCTCATGGTAATGTGAATGAGAAGTGTTACCCATAGACTCAGACATTTGAATATTTGGACTCCAGTTTGTGGAGCTGTTTGGAGAAGTTACAAGGAGGTGCAGCCTTGCTGGAGGAAGTACTTGACTGGAAGAAGGCTTTGAGAGTTGAAAGCCTCTTTACACTTCCAGTTCTCTCTCTCTTTTATGTTTGTGTTTGAAGATGTAAGATCAGGAGCTATTGACTATTGATGGGTGCTAGATGAAGGACTGTCGGTTTTCTTAAAAATGTGGCTACTGTGGTAGACCATGCTTCAGTGGATGGTCCCATATCTAAAACTGTATGGGCAGCATAAATTGTACTCAGTGGGATATATATTAACACACACACACACACACACACACACACACACACACACACTATCTATCTATCTATCTATCTATCTATCTATCTATCTATCTATCTATCTATCTATCTATCTATACTCACTATCCAGTAAATATATTGAATATTGAATATGGGGACTAGCTTCAGGCAGGAGTGAGGGTGTCTAATATCAAAATAAACTGCATGCATGCATGAAAGTCTCAAAGAACAGCAGAGGCTTCTGAGAACATCATGGCCAGCAGAGTAACAATCTGCAGTGGGGGAGGGGGAATAACATAGTTCAGTTCTTCAGTTCAACACAACTAAGTAGCTGGTATTGGTTCAAACTAAAAGAGTCCTACTCCAGGTAGTTTATTTTAGGCACATTTAAGCACAGCACAATTTGCTGAAAAGTTTCCTGGTGATAATTAACTCAATCTCAGGTATACAACAAAGCTTAAGACATAACTGCATTACAACTCTTTGTAACGTATATGTGACATCTTCCATGAAGATGAGTTCTATAGATTAACTGAGAAAAACAAGCTCCAGATAAGTCTGAGGGAGGATCTGTTGTGGTCTTGGCCACACAGATAGTGCAAAGGTCATCAGGCTGTTAACCACTTCTGCTCCTAGCCTTTGGGGCAGATAACAGGTTATATATCTACCTTCGAAGGGACAACCCTGTGTGTTTAAGGTTCCTGGTTCCCCTAGTACTTATCTGTGAGGACAAGAACCTCTGTGCCTCCCATAAAAAACTAGTAAAAATTTGTTTAAAAATATCCCAGGGATCTTCCACAGGTTTCAGACCTTCTGCAAGGGCAGTGCCTCTACCCACGGATCCATCTCTCCAGCCCTAATTTTTTATTATGAACATCTCTTTCTAAATAATGTTCTTAATTTTCCTTTATGAAAAACAGGTTTCAATTTGAACTTTAAGAAACTCATTCATGACTCCAGTATGGGAGAGATCAAGTGCCCAGATGCAGTGATGTATGATACTGAATAATGAGGAACAGGAACATCTTCAAAGACATGGGCCTTCATGCAAATTCCTGGGAAAAGGTTTTGGGTTTGTTTGTTCATTTTTTTCTCTTTATTCTGATTGAACCTTATCTTTCATATTATATAAAAACTTTATTAGAAGTGGATTTATCCAATAAGTGAAAACTGAAACAGTTAAATATTAATATTATAAGTATTAGGAAAACATTTCAGTGATTTGGGGGCTTAATGTACAGTTTTAAAAACAGAATCAAAATAACACAAGAAAGAAAATGACTAAAAATTGGGCTTAATTAAAATGATGATCATGACCATTATCAAAATTAAAAGGTCTTACTTATCAAGTCAGGAAGGAATGAGGAGTAGAGGGAGGGGAAAATGTATTCAGATTATATTGTCTGAGAAAAAAATCTATGTTTAATAAAATGGAAAAATTAAAAAAAACAAGGTAAAGTGTATGAGAAATACTTACAACACACACATTTAATGAAGAATTTGTATCAAGAAAAATATACAGTAGCCAGAACTTAGCAAGTGAAAGACTGCCAATCAAAATAAATAAATAACATGGGCAAGTGACTCAAACAAGTTAGCAGAAGGGAATACTGAAGTGACTATGAGCCTATGCAGACATGTTCAACATAAATGGTCATAGGGTAAATGATATCACAATGAAAAAGGCTTACAACATCAAGGTCTGGTAAAAATGTGGGGTGATTAGCATGCACTCATATATTCAGTGCATGTTTAAATGTGCTCAGCCATGATGTTTCTTAGCAATATCTACTCTATCACAGATTGCCTATGACCTAGTATTTGCACACCATGTGCTAATCAAAGAAAATGAATATATCCATAGAATGATCATGGCTGTGTCATCTACAGTAGCCAAAAGAATAAAACTATCAAAAGGACCATTAGCACTAACGTGACTAAATATAAGTAATTCATGGTACGTTGATATCACAGACTAGTCCACGGTTGTGAAAAAGAGCCAAACATGGGTATTCAGAACCGTGAATGAATCTTAACATCAATTGTTCAAATTCTATGAGGCTCAAGAACAGGTAAGACTGGTTTATGAAGATTGAGTCTACAACAATTCTAGCCATTAGGGAAAGCATGTGATAATAATCTTCTTGGGTAATAGGATGCTCTAGATGATGGCTACTTTACACACACACACACAAGAACACACACACATATACATAATTCATTCAGTTAAGCTATATAAGAAACATCTTCAGACTTAACTGATGAGTATAAATTGTATCTTGACATATAAAACTTCATATAAGATGAAAAAGACTATCTCACATTTCTGTTTCTTATTTATTTGTTCTCCTTAAACTCAGTATACAACACTGATAGATATGGAAGAAGCTCTGAGGGAAATTTATAAAATATTTCTTATGCTCAACCGGTAAATGATACAAGTGAGCTTTTGAATCAATTAATATTGGAAATGAAAAATTTCAGTAATCTAATCTTGAAACTGCTAGAATGTTGGAGAATAGACCAAACAAGCCAGTCACTTTAACATATAAGTGCCCATTATTTAGAATTTGTTATAGGAAAATTACATCTTCTAAGATATACTCAGATTTTTTTCTTCTCTTTTCAGGGGTAGATATATGGAGTGATTTTTAAAATTTTCTGTGACGAGGGGTTGGAGAGATGGGTCAGAAGCCCAAATCTGGTTCCCAGAATGCACATTGGTTGGCTCACAATCACCTGTAGCTTCAGCTTCAGGAGATTTGACAGCCTCTTCTGATCTACACAGACACATGCACTCATGTGCACAAATGAACACACCCACCCAACACACACATTCACCCACCCATACTCATACACCCCCATAACACATTCATATCATACAAAATATTAATAATAAAATAAATCCTTTAACAATTTCTATGAAGAAAGAAATTATTTTAGAGTCTCATATCTTAAAGGAGTATGTCCCAAGAAACAGAATAAATGTAATGCCTCAAAATGGTGTTTTTTTTTAAATGAAATATTCTTGGAGAAAAGGAGCCAATCATGTTTTGAGTCTCTAATTTTATACAGGATGATAGCCCTGTGTTTAAATATTATTTTCTCTCTTTTAATCCCTTGTTCCTGTTTTGGTCCTTCAGTGGTGTTCTTGTTCTTGGCTACATTAATATGCTATATATACAATCCGTTTAAACAACATATTCTCCAGATGTCAAAAATATCCCTTGACTCTGAGTCAAACATCAGCTTTGTTATAGAAGGCACAGTTATACTGTCTAAATGCCCGCTGCATGCAGTCCCAGACACCATGCATGCAATATTGCCAATGTTGTAAGGCGTCAACAATGCCTAAAACACAGGTACCCAATATTAGCAATAATCTAAAAAAAAAAAAAATCTATGCTAGACTCACTTCTTTGTACTTCTTAAAAAACTGTGGGAAATTCTTTCAAAGCCAACCAGTCACAGTCACAAATAATTATTGTTGCAAAATTATAATACGCACCTACTGTATGTATGCTAGAGTTTTAAAAGTTTTCTACTTTACTTCATCTAAAATACCATAATTAGTTTAGGTTAAAAACTAGAGCAATCTAATATTACTAAGAATGTGCAAGGTTCATCAAAGATAGTTTCTATGGGAACACATGGCAGACAGGCGGGCATACCAATGACAAAGTTGGCTTTGGAGGATGACTGCCCATACTGCTGCTCAATGTACTTTGGTTTATATGTCACCATGCCAAATAGAGAATTGAACTGAACGGTGCTTGCACACAGGTATAAGATGTATACTGGATTTCTAAGAAGAGTCTTCAATGATGGAAGAAAATCTGTAAGACAAAAACAATATGGAGTCCTTAAAGACAGGGTCTCAGGTAGTAGACATTGAAATCTTCAGGGCTGCAGTCTGCCTGGGTTTGAATCTAGGCACATACACTCCTACAGGAACACTATGTAGGACCAATAAGTGAGACAGGGACAGACCCCATCAGGTGATGTGTCAGTAACAAGGGCAGAGCATTCCTCCTCATCATCCATCTAGAAGCTCTAGGCTGGACATCAGGAACTTCCATGTGCGTCTCTTTCTCCCAACATAGTTCATAGCTGTCTCCTTTAGTGAGTGTACCTTGGTGTTAAAGGGACCTTTCTCCTACTCTCTTCCTCCCATGATTCAGGCAATTAACTTCAACAAGTTGAAGAATGTCTTTAAACATAAATACAGGATTGCTTGAAAAGAAAGAGATGGGGACAATTTCTTGGTCATCAACTTCCCTGAGGAGAACTCCTGAGAACATGCCTGGCCTTTACCTGCCTTGCACTTACACCCTTGCTGAGACACACATTTCTATATATTGTTCAAACAGGTGGATCTTACGTGTAAAAGGCTCTCAGACATGGAGTTATAGCCTCTTCTTTTCTGTCTACTCAGATTTCTGCTGAGCAGCTACTATGGAGAAGAACAATGGTGTGTGAGAGGGTGAAGCCACCCAAAAGGAAAATATGCAGGACTTTTGCTCATCTACCTGCATAACTTTTTCAATAAGAACAACTTTGTGACCATAGGTAATGGGATCCACAAAGCCTGCTCATGCACCAGGCATAGATCCTGATCACATTGCCTGATAAAGCAGGGAGGGGCTTGGTCCTGCCTCAACTGAATGTACCAGGCTTAGCTGTCCCCGCAATGGGAGAACTTATCCTGTTGGAGGAGTGGATGAGGGGTGGGGGAGGGGGAAAGGAGTGGGGCAGGAGGAAGAAGGAGGGATGAGAGGGGGATCTGTGGTTGGTATGTAAAATGAATAAAAAAATTTTTTTAAAGCTTCTGGAATAAATGGAAAAATCAGAAAAAAAAGAATGACTTCCTCTCTCCATTTCTGCTTCCTATATGGTTTTTTAACATTTCTTTCAGACAGGGAAGCCAAGTACTATTATTCATACACTTCCTCAAGTCCCACTAGGAAGATGGACAGTAGTAGTCCATGATCAAAGAGAATCTGACTTACTTCTTGCCATTTCCATGAATTTCATTTCTTCTCCAGGGACCATTTGGTAGTTAATAGGGTCATCTATGATGAACTTGGACTTCTCAGATGAGGACCCAGAGTCCTCTCTACTTTGGGATCTTGGTAGAGTCTTGGGTAAGCACCAGAAAGGCACAGCTGCAAGGAGACTTAGGAGCCCTGCTATTAGGTAACCAAGCCACCAGGCCCCGACCCACTGGGGATCCTTCGGGGTGATGGTTATGTGGTCTGAAAGAAAGAGGTTTGTTAAGTAGCAACTTTTTCAAGGTTAGGGTATTGAAATGAGTTACTGCAGAAAACAAGTTCTAGCAACAGTTCTACCACATCATAAAAAAAACTACCCAACAGGGTCGGGGAGATGGCTCAGAGAATGAGGACCAAAATTCAGATTCCCCAGAACACACACACACACACACACACACACACACACACACACACACACACCCGATCTCCAGGAAAGGTGTTCCTGGAGGACTTTAGTTTCTCTGTTTGAATCCTGGGTTAAAGAGTCAGAGACTAAAGGCTGTGAGAGGCTTTGGCGTCATAGTGTGCTCTGGGGCTGGGCCTGGAGCACAAGGTGAGCACAGCAGGTGGAACACCCTATAGCCAGCTGCTCCTTCAGAAGCACTTGCATCTGATTTACTTATTGAATGTCTAAGATTGTCCTCAAAGAATAATGGCTGCCAGTCCCCCAGATAATTGCCTAGTTGGAGAAACAGCAGGGGAGAGAGACTAAGGCTAGGAGAGAGGGAAGTGTGGTCACTAGAGACTTTCACTCCTATGTGTTTTCTTTATTGGTTGATATCACTATAACAAATGTTGACACATATGAGACCAGCGAGAGCCAGCAGGAGCCAGCAGGAGCCACAGTTTTGAGCCTGAACTCTGCTTGGTGCATTTGAACTGGCAGCTGCACAAGACAATCTGCCTTCATAACAGACCACAGGTCACCCTGTTCTAATCACTACCTGTTTATCCTTCTGTACCCATCAACACCCGCATCTTCAGCATCAATGTGTATTCCATGGACTATTTTTGTTTTAGGAACCAAGCCACCAGGCCCCGACCCACTGGGGATACTTCGGGGTGAAGTACTGGCCATTGTACTAAAAGTAAAATTTTCGGACTGGAGAGTTGGCTCAGTGGTTAAGAGCACTTGCTGATTTTGTAGAGGATTGGGTTGTATTACCAGCACCCATATGGTAGCTCATAACTGTCTGTAACTCTGATTTCAGGGGATCTGACAGCTTCTTCTGTCCTCCTCCAGTAGTGAGCACTCATTTAGTGTACATACATATGTGCATGCAAATATTCATACACATACATTTTTTTTTAAAAAAAAATTAAAAAACAAAAACAAAACTTGGTATTTTTTCTTAGTCAGTCCCATTAAAATTATAGTAATTAAAATTAATGAATAAATGAAAATAAATTCAGGCTGGCAAGATGGCTTAGTGTGTACCAAGCCCGGGCATCTGAGTTCCATCCCAGGACCCACCTGGTAAAAGGTGACAACCGATTTGCACAAGTTGTTCACTGATCTTCACAAGTACATTATGGAATAAGCACACACAGAGAAGTGTAATTTAATTAATTAATTAATTAATTAATTAATTAATAAACCTACTTACCTAGATTCACAAAGCCAATATCAACATACAGTTTGGCACATAATGAACCCAAGAGGAAGCCAAAAATGGGCCCTATAATTGCCACGGTCTGCACACACCCTGTACGAAAAAAGCAAACCAAACCAAAAGAAAACGTATTAAGAGGGGAAGAGGATAAGAGAAAAAATAAGAATACCTACCATTTGGCTCTGCCTTGATAAATTAATAAAATGCTAAGCAGGAAATATAAATGAGATGCCATTGGCAGCTGCAAATTAAATACCTCAGCACCTCATCTGTGGGTGTATCACTGGCTACTGTTTCAATGCACTGGGAAATAAGTCCTTCTCTATTTGGGGAGAAAACCATTACTTCTAACACAAGACCCTGACAAATTTAAGTTCCAAATGTGAAGCAAACTTTAGTTCTGACATTTGTGGTTGTCTACAGTTTAGGAATCCTAGTTCTTGAGAGGTGGAGGAAGGAGCTAGTGGTCACTTGAGATAAAAACAAACAAAGAAAACAGAACTGCACTAATTTGGTAATCTTTCAAAAAATTGTTTATGGTTAGTCAAGCATAAGTTCTGTTTTGACATTAAAATGGATTTTCCCAACTCTGTGATAAAGAGCACTTGCTCATTCACACGGAGCTTGTGAGGAAGCACTGTGGAGAGAGGGTTGTCTCAGGAAGCAGCTAGCAAAGGAGGCAGATTTTGGAGCAAGTTAAGGTTTTCTAGAAAGCTCACCACAGGTCAGGGGTAGCCTGACGGATGATGGGAGCAGGTTACAGAGGACAGTGTCACTAGTAAGCAGATTGTCCTGCCCAGGTAAGTGTCCCCCACATGCCATTCCCTCAACACACACACGCATATTCCTGGGAGATTACATGAACTGGAGGCATGGAGAGCCATTCATTGGCCTCTTTCAGAACAGAATCAAGTGTAAGACTCTGTGTAGCCTCTGAGCAGCTCCAGAGGAAGGTAAATCCTAGCCAGTCCCCGGGAGCGTTGCTTAGTGCACCCCATACAGTCTTTCTTTCACTCCTGAGTTATGCTCCAGTTTTCCATCAGAGCAAAACCTATTTTTAATTTAAGTCTATATTGGTATACGCAGGATATCAGGGATTTCTGTGGTATGTGCCTAGAAACACAGTGACTCTTGGTGTAGCCCCTCCTCCAATCTTGTCCTTTGTCTCATTCAAAAGATCAGAATCCTAAGAAATCAAAACGATGTATGAAACACAGAAAACACAATAGTCATCCCTGCAGTTCTAATTTGTAGCTGAATTCAGGGTGTAAGACACCCATTAAATAGTGCTTAGATGTATCTGACCTTAAGAGTTCACTTCTGCTATACAATTTTGTGTGGAAGATTTTCCAATGCATGTGCCCTTCTTTTGTAGTATACACTGGGGACTGCTGCTGATCTACAGATGGGACAGCCTTGAGCCTTGCTTATGGTCTCTTTATATTTCTTTTCAGTCATTTATACCTGCTCTCAAGGTTCCAGAATTCCTTCCTATCTCAAATAGGAAAAATAAAATAAAATATCCTTCAGTTAACCAGAGATTTTATAATGCTAGGCAGTTTCTAGAACTGCAGAAACAACAGACCCACATGAACACACACACACAAACACACACCAAACCAATAACAACAATAACAGAACATCAAAAACAGTCTCTGAACTCTGAAGTTCCCAAGATGCCTTCACAAGGTCCCATGCCATTGCAGTTGAGGTCACGGCTATCTTCTTCTAGTCTGGTGTTCTTTTCCTTGTGCAACAGACACTGACTAATGAAGTACCTTCTCTGTTCAAATCCTTTGTGTATTTCAGACACGTGAGAGCTGAGTGAAAGAAGGCATGGAGACTGAGTGCTAAAACCTTCCATGCTAAATTTGGAATAGATGGAAAGGGGGCACAGGCACCCCACTTCTCATGCTGGATGAGGTGGGCATTACCAATGTAGAACGCAGCATTATCCTCACTGGCAAAGTCATCCAGATAGGCGATGCCGAGGGGTTGGATGGGAGTTTCCCCTAATCCTCGCAGGAGATTTCCCAGGAAGACATAAATCCACATGGAGGAGCTGGCATCCCCTTCACATTCTAGAAAGAAAGGCAAAGAAGAGGACTAGAGCTAGCTCACTGTTGATGTTAAATATTATTTCTACATTTCTATACTCGGTTTTAAACTAATTAGAAAACAGAATCAAAGTCTACCACAGTGCTAATCTGATAAAATTTTGGGTGAGATACTACACAGAGACACCTGTCAGCATGTTATCTGAGGCAAAACAGGTCATGAACAAAAGCTTATCCACATCTACATTTAATAAAAATTGTGTATTTTTCAATCACAAGTATTTTTTCATTGTTGTCCAAGTTCTACCTGAAACTCAAATGTTTATGTGGCTGATAAGGGCAACACTGGGCTGTATTGCCTACAGTTATGTCTGGTAGTAATCAACTATTTTTAGAATTCTGAAAACAAGCCATATAAAAGTTATACATCTTAAACTCTTCAGCAGTCCACATCTTCCAACAAAAGTAAAAGATTTTTTGACAATATTTTTAGAGCTGAATCTAAAGCTGACTATTTAAGGATACATTAATAAATGTCATGCCATAATCTGACCATATGAGGCAGGGCAGTTATGTCAGTCACAAAAATGAAAGACTGCTCTACAGAGTTCCGGCACTCTAATAAAACCAAGGATGTTAACTGCCTCCAGTAATTACCACATCTAAATGCTCCCTCCCAGGCACACGCTGGGCTAAGTGGTTCTCAGGAATTTATAACTGGAGTCTTCGCATCAACACTGGGAGGTGGAAGCTATTTTTACCTAGGTGTGAAGGAGATGAAGAAGGAATTAAATGTAACCATGGGAAAAATTTACATTTCTTATCTGACCTTTTAGATTGATGTTTCTATTTGTGAAATTCATTTTATTTTTATTTCAAGACCCATCTCACTCGGAACCACTGGTAGATGTTCCTAGTCACCAACAAACCATTTGTGATCTTTTCCACAATATTGAATCACTGGAGTGTTTTACTGGAATCATATCATACAGCTTTATACTCTAAGAGCTGCTTGTGTGTGTGAGTGCTTTGCAGGGCAGGCATGTGAACAGCATCCCTGTGTGCCAGCAAAGGCCAGAGTATATTGGTACCTTTCCCCATTATTCTTGCCCTGTCGCCTCAGGACAGAATCTCTCACTGGCTAGTGAATTTTAGGAACACACCTACCTGTGTCCCCAGTGGTGGGTCTCTAGGCACGTGCAGACATGCCTAGATTTGTGAGTGGGTGCTGGGGATTTGAACTTAGGTCCCCATGCTTGCAAAGCAACACCCTTTCCCACTGAGCCATCTCCTCAGCACAACTGTAGAATTTTTTTACACTTTACTATTTCAAGTAATAAGGCTTTTCAGAGAAAAAATTAATAAACTAAAGCATACATAAAAGCTAAAAACCATTTATTTACACAAGTCAATTTTTAAAAACCATCTTACCATCATTTATTTTGTTTTGTGATTTCCCCATGACTGAGCTTGGTGACAGGTTGCTGGACTCTAGGTGGCATGGAGAGATGTTAGGAGTCAGGTTGGAGGAGGGAGAATACTTCTCATACTTTTCATAGCTGTACCTGCATACAAAGAAAATTTTTACACTGACAGGCTAACATCATGCTAAAACAGAGGCTTGCTTTGCCACTCATGAGGGGGTCAGGCTGGGTTTGCAGTTTCCTTCAAATTGGACTCATCAAACCAAACCAGCACTGAGCAGCAATTTGTCTCATGGCTGGCCAGAAGATGCTGCCTGCCTTTGTGCCTTTCTTGGGCCCTCCATGAACCAGTGACAAAAAAAAAAAGCAAGAATCATTTTCAGCCTCATTTTAGCAGAAGATAGCGACTGGCCATCATCTATTCCCTTAGAACAAGAGGTGTCTATGTACATTTGCTGAAGACCAAGGCTGTCTCCAAGTCAGAGAAAAAATCAGTATCATATCAACGCGAGACATTAGCAGAACACTCACAGGCCAGTTCTAGAGAATGTGTAAAATACAGCACGGCTGTAGAGCTGTCTGCCCAGAAGGAATTCTGCGTGTTCCCTCCAGGTAATGACTCTGACTACAAATTAATCCAGCCTCACCCCTCCACCCCTCACCACTTCCCGAGTTTCTTTTTAAGTTGCTACATGTCCTTGCTAAGTTGCCATGAGCTGGCCGTGAAATTACTGTGGCCTACACAGACTGGCCCTGAACTTATGTGATCCTCCTGCTTCAGCCTCGGGACTAGTGGGTGTTACAGGCCTGTGTTATCAGCCCCAAATAATGGCAGAAAACATTTTGATTTTCTATTTTTCCATGCCGGGGGCTGATTCCACTTCCCTTGTGTACAGGACAGTGCTTTCATACGGATAGGCCCCAGCCTCAGCCATGAATACTCTCTCTTCCTAAGGCAGCCTTTACTGAACATGTAGAATTCTGTGCACACTTCTGTGTCATCCCAAGCTTGTTCATCAGTATCAGTTTTCAAAGCAGTGGTCACAGTCACTTTAAACACCCATGTCTGGGTCCATCAATAAAGGACCTGCTGTGCAGGCATGAGGTCTGAGTTCAGATCCCTAGCACCCTGTTAAATGATGGTGCAGCAGCAGGCATATGCAACCCCAGTACTGGGGAGGCAGAGCACATCACCAGAGGTCACGGGTTAGCCAAGCCGTGACAGTCCCCTTGTCTTTTCACAGTTCTTCCCTTAAGTGTCTTCACTAGGCTGTTGTTCTCTGTCGTGTGTGTGTGTGTGTGTGTGTGTGTGTGTGTGTGTGTGTGTATGTCTGAGAGTATGTGAATGTGTGTATGCTAGTGTGCACACCCATGCTCACAGGGAGGCCAGAAGAAGGTGCTGGGTGCCTCTGAGCTGGAATTACAAATGTTTGTGCAACATGCAGCTTGTACAGCAAGTGCTCTTAAAGGCTTGGCCATCTTTTCCAGCCCCATTCTCTACAGCTAATATCCCTGTTTGACATAGCACAGCACTCTGTATTTGTGTATTGTTTTCTCTTCCTCCTAAGATCCGTGAGCTCAGGGACTTGTTTTCATTCTCTTACTCACAGTGTCTAAGATAATGATCAGCATGGATCTATACTATATCAATACTAGATAGATGAGTTGGTGGAGGTTAGAGAAAGAATGTTAAACTCAGCCAGCCAGAGTGGCCCTTCATAATTAGCATCTATGGTTGATAAGTTTTATGTAAAACCAAGGTTATTTATTTGGAGAATACAGAATAAAAAGTTTGTTTATATAAAACAACGCATATTTACAAAAAGCCCATAATCAATGAACAGAGTTGTGAAAAGCTGTAAAGAATATCCGGTGATGGGGCTGAAGACGTGGCTCATGGTGAAGCGTACTAGCTGCTCTTGCAGAGGACCTGGGTTCAACTCCCAGCACCCATGTGGCAGTTCACAACCAACTGCAAGTCCGGTTCAAAGGCATCCAATGTCCTCTTCTGGCCTCCATGGCACTGTATGCACATCTTGCACAAAGATACAGGCAGGCAGAAATCCACATATACATATTTAAACAAATGCCTATGATCCCAGAACTCTGGAGGCTGAGGCAGGAAGGCTGTGAGTTCAATGTCATCCTGGGCTGTCTAGAAAATCAAGTATCTGTCTAGCCAGAGCCACCTAGGAAGACATCTACCTTATGAAAACAAGACAAAATTATCATTTAAAAAAAAGGAGGAGGAGATCTGCCACTGCAGGAAAAGGTTAGAAAAAGATGGATGCTTTAGACTTACTTCTCCATGAAGAACTGGGGCACTGCGATGAGCATTGTTCCCATGCCCATGACTAGGCATCCTGCTCCTATTAATTTTGGTCTGTGAAGTTTGGCACCAAAGTAGCTAACAAATGTGATGACCAGGAGATTCCCTTTGGGGGCAAGAAGAAGCAGTCATAGTCTAGGAAACAGTCAACAGCAGAAGCAAACAAATGACGCACACAAATTTATCGAAGCTTCCCTCTAAGGAGACAACATACCCAGCCTTCCTGTCATGCTGCTTTGTCCTGTGAGCTAAAATGGCTGCGGAAATTACCTTCAGATTCATGACTCATTCATTCACCTGATCTTTTTTGTC
This sequence comes from Peromyscus eremicus, assembly GCF_949786415.1. Classification (NCBI taxonomy): domain Eukaryota; kingdom Metazoa; phylum Chordata; class Mammalia; order Rodentia; family Cricetidae; genus Peromyscus; species Peromyscus eremicus. The sequence goes on along the minus strand of NC_081418.1, from coordinate 149,592,784 downwards.
AAAATATCCACTCACCATCCCCCTACCGCTTTGTTTGACCCAACCTAGTCATTTGTTCTTTTAAAAGCATTTTATCAGTAAATTAAATTACAGAGGGCGGCAGGGATGGCTCCTTGGTGAAAAGAGTGCACTGCTCTTACAGAGGACCAAATTTGGTTCTCAACACCCACACTGGGTGGCTCACTGCTGCCTGTAACTCCAGCTGCAGGGGATCAGAAGCCCTTATCAGAACTCCAAGGGCACCTGCATTCAAATGCACACACACACACACACACACACACACACACACACACACACACACACACACCTAGACACACACACCCACACACACACACACACACACACACATACCTAATAATTAAAAATAAATCTAAATTATACAAGGCTTCCTCTAGTTGATATTTTTAATTTTTCTTAGTGATTTTGCAGCAAATTTTATTAATTTTCTCCATTCACTTATGCTTTGGATTAAAGTTTCTATTAGTTTTCTAATTGCTTTTGAAACATATTTTTTGTATTATCTCTAAAGCTGATATTCCCTGAAGAAAGGTATTACAAAAACACTATACTTCACTTTAACTGAAATAAAATATTAAACTCACATTTATAAAATGATACTTTATTTCACAAGACAGGCATTTTAAAAGGTGAATAAATAATGTTGGTTTTAAAGTAAGAATTATATAATTCTAAAACAGCTCTAATGAAATGTCATGTTACTTTTGTATGTATGCATTTATGTGTACACATTCTTGTGTGTGTGTGTTTGTGTGTGTGTGTGTGTGTGTGTGTGTGTGTGTGTGTGTGTGTGTGTTGGTATGCATATGGAGATTCGATGTTAACCTTGGGTGTCAGCCCTCAGATGTTGTCTGCCTTGTTTCATAAGATGAAGCCTCCTCTCATAGGCCTGTGGCTTTCTGATTTAAGCTACGCTGTGATCCAGCAAGTTGTAACCTGTCTCTACCCATTCATTCTGCAATAACAAGAAAGGGTTCAATACCATGACTGGATTTTTGTTGTTGTTTAATATGGATGCAGACATCGAACTCAGGTCTTCATGTTTACATGACACTTTACTGAATGAGCTATCTCCTGAGCTCTATGATTCAACATGTTTTATGGGAATATTTCTCAGGTTCTGTTATATAAAGGAATTCCTAAGAGATGATACAAAAGGAGATACAAAGCTGTTAAAAACGTAAACATCTTTGTCATATCCAATTACTGCTGCTATGGACCAGGGTCTAGTCAAGGAACCTGTACTTGCAAGCTAAGCTCAACTACAGTGATGTGGATCACACCAGCAATACACCATGAGAAACCTGGGTTAGGGGTGTACATTTTAAGGACCTTTAACATTTTAGCTATAATCATTTGGGAAGTCTCATTTGCAGGAACTCCTGTCTAGATAAAGAAGCAAACCCTTCCCCATCGGCTGACTGTGGGGGCCAATGGGTGGCCTGAATTTTTGCTGTCCTTGGTGTTTCCATGTTACAGCAGGAGCATATTTCCCATCTGCAAGCAATCATCTGGTTTACTACTGTTCGGACATACTGCCAGAGTTAGTCAATTGGAAAATGAGTGGTAAATTTTACAGCCCAAAGGATAATAATAAGGTCATGGGAAAAGTAGCTTGGAAATGAGGTCTATGTGCTTGACTCTTGGAAGAATTCAGCTCTTTAAAATTTGCTGTAAAAAAAAAAAAAAGCATGAGAATACCCATTTGACACTTAAGTAGTCTAAGACACTATACTGATTATGTCTTTCTGTTTGTGAAGCTGACTTACATTTTATAACAATCCTTTTATAGCTCCATGTACCCTCCACCAAACTCTCACAATAAGGGACTGGGGTTCAAAGGTGTTTCTTTGTCACATTAATGAATAATGCCATTTCACTACCTGTTCCATCTCCAGGGGTTTAAGTTTCCTGTATGTGCTGTAATAGCAACTTTCTAAGTTCCCAGGAAAAATACATGAGAAATATATGATAATTTAAAGTCTAAAATAAAAATGAATGGGAACATCTGGAAATAGGGTCAGTGAATAACGTGCTGACTGTGTTCAGATCCCCAACACCAACATAAAAGTTGGCATGAAGCTGGCACCAGTAATCTGGTACTGGGCTCAGAGAAGGTGTGAAGATTGGCAAATCCCAAAGGCTTTTTGGCCAGCCAGCCCAGCTACAATGCTGAGCACCAGGTTCAGTGAGAGACTCTGTCTCAAAAGATGAAGTGAACTAGTAATAAAGGAAGATGTTGGACGTCTACCTCTGGCTTCCACATATGCATGCACAGCCAGAGTATCTGTGCACACATATGTATGTACATGTTTGCATAGATCACATACATATGTGCATACACACACACACACACACACACACACACACAAACACACACACTGAATTGGATATAAAAATTCTTCCATACTTCACGTGGCTAATTGGTAAATAGATAAGAGGTCCAGGAAGTTTAATAAGTGTTTTACCAAATTTACCCCTGATTTTTTTCTTTTATGTACACACATTCAAAATTTCAAATCTTAGAAAAGAAAGTGAACAACTGAAGTTATCTTATGTACTAGAAACAAAGACTGAACAAGGAAAGTGTGAACATTGGCAACTGGAGCCCAAGTGCAGTTGTGAATTGGAAGGTCAATATCCTATTAGCAAACAGAACAGTGAGTGAAGCCTGCTTAGACTCGTCACAGGAGTGAGAATAGGAGCCAAGAAGAAATCCGTTAATTAAGCCACTACATAACAGGTAGAAGAACCATTTTTGCAGAATAGAAGACATGTAGTGAATCCCTCAATGCAGCCAGTAAATGAAGTATAAGAAAAACTGAGCCTAGCATGGTGGTGCACACTTCAATCCCAGCACTCAGGAGGCTGAAGCCAACATATCTGTGTTATTTGAGGTCAGACTGGTCTACACAGTGAGTTACATGCCAGCCAGGGTCACAAGATGAGATACCATGTCTCAGAAAATCAAAACTGTGAGACAGAAAGAAGAAAGAGAAATGTGCTGAGTAATAAAATTTTAAATTAAGCTTACTAAAAACCATACTAAACAAATTAATACGTAAATTAAAATAAAAACCATGCAACAGGTGCATTGTTGAATAGTGATGTTTTAAAAGCACTGTATTAAGTCAGAAACAAGAAAATGGTATTAATTATCACCACTTCAATTCAACATAGTCCCAAGGCCAATTAAGTAAGAAAAGGCGAAAATCATTGGCACACTTAGGAATCAAAAAAATAAATAAATATAATAGTGTCTTCTATTTCAGTCACATGATTTTCTATTCAGAATACGCTAGAGTTTCTATGGACAATCAATTGAAATTGAAAGAATTTCAACCAAGTTGTTGCATGTATAGATTACTATATATAATTTTTGTTGTATGTATGTGGGGTGTGTGTGTATTCATACATGTGTGGGAACATATGTGTGTGGGAGGAAAGTGCACATGTGTTACATGTGTGTAGAGATTGGCTGCTGGCACTGGATATCATTTTGGACCTGTTTCCATCTTATATATTGAAGTAATCCAACAGAGAGTTTACACCATTTCTAAGCATCTCTAGCACTAAGGTGTTTCTACATAGAACCAAGAGCAGGGAAATTAAATTTGCTGATATCTCATTTTCACTGGCACATCACCCTCCATCCGTAATTCTGCCTCTCCCAGCAGGTACTGGCTTCCTATGAATACCCTTTTTTTTTTCTATGATGCAGACTATCACCTGACAAAAGGAAGTGACACTGTGATATAAGGAACTGGTATGATTAGGCATTTTAGAACCTTGATATATGTGAGGTCATTGACTAACAGCAATGATGGCCTCTGACAACAAGAAACACAGACTTGCTGTGAGATGTCTCAGCAGGCAAAGGCACTTGTCACCAAGTTGATGACTTGAGTTCAATCCAGAGAGTCAACACGGCGAAAAGAGAAAAATGACTCTCAAAGTATCCTTTGACCTTCCATGTGCACCATGGAACACACAGACTAAATTAATAACTAAATAACTGACTAACTAAATATAATCTAAAACAAAAACAAATAGAAGCTTGGGTCCCCTCCCTGCAGAATCAGTACCTTTACTTTAACACTCTCCAGACACCACTATGTCCATTAAGGTGTGATTGGCACTGATTCAGGATCTTTGTGAACAAATTAGCTGGCATTCTCTACCTACAAAGGCTGATAGCCTGCTTAGAACACTAGTGGTTGGAATTTTATAGGTTAAGAGTCAAATTATCTTAGGTCTTTTAATCTCCTACATAGTAATTTGTCACCTACCTTTGTGTATGACCTGACATCTTCCTGACCACTAGGTAGGTCCTTTGACTGTATGAACAGATCTCTAACCTGTCCAAAAGCTAATATCGTCATCAAGCAGGCTCTTAACCCAATAGCAGAGGTTTCCCCTACTTTGCTATAACCACCTACCTGGTATTTCCACCAGCATGTTTGGAAGCATCTTGATTTATGGCTTTCTTTGTTCTTAAAACAAAACCTTCATGAAACAGTTACCACATTAGGACACTATTTGGAGTAGCCTAAGTCTGTGTCCCTGGGTTATGGTTATGCATCATCTCCAAAATAAACTATCTCTTATCCCTTTTGAAGTGAGGAAAAGCCAGAAAGGAAAAGTTTATATGTTCGTTGGTCTCACTTTCTCTGTGACATCCCAAGTCACAAATGAAATCAAAATAGCAAAATTTTTTTAAAAAAATGAAGATTTAAATATTCCTTTCATTCGAGTTAAAGTTGACACTAAAGCAGTTAAGAGACTTCCCTGCAATTTTATTTGTCCCAAATGGCATCAGTGACCACTGAGGGGATTATTTTATTTACTTTGAAAAGGCACTAAATGCTTCACATTTCTATTAATCCAGGGAGCAGACTAACTGGAACCACACCCTTTCCAACACTTTCAAATCAGTCATTGAAGTCACTCTTTGAAGAGGGAGTCTAAGCAATTGCCAAATGGAGGCTACCTAATTGTAAGTTTTTACAGTCTGCTCTGCTCTTGTGTTCCTGCTGATAGAATAGAATCCCCTTTCTCTTTCACAGCTACTGTGTAGAAAAATACATAAGTATCTACTTCTTAAATATTTGGGCTACATTTTGGCAGAGTCCCTTTGCATGTTCCCACATTCTCACTCCTCCAAGAGGTGCTTCCCACATACCACAACCCCAAACATCAATCAGCACCCCATCTTCCTCTAAGAAAAGTCTCCTCTGAGATATGTAACTGATTCATCTAAGGTGTCCAGTCAGAAATACTGGAGGCAGGGAAATGGTTATCAGTTGCCTATTCTGTCAAAGAATGGGTTTCCTTTATGTAGCATAAGGTCCTGGCAGATTTGTCCAAATAGGATTTTACAGGTTGGATCTCAGCAGACAATGAAGGATGACATTGAGCAGGTTTCAGAGAAAGACCAGGGACTTAAAGAGAAAGTCTGGCTTCTGTAATACCTACCGATTTCAAAACTACCATCAATTATTCCCACCAGAGAGGAAGAGATTTCAAACCTTCTCTCTATCTGAGTGATGGTGCTCTTCAGATAGCCTTCTGCCAATGCTTTGGCAAAGTAAACAAAAGACAGGGCACCCAAGAACACCTGGAAAACATGAAAGGGCACACGTAGTCTGACTAGCTTGGCATAGCTTGGAAGTTACTAAGGAAACAAAATTCAGAGGAAGAGCAATGTTGAACAGCAACTGTGTTACCATTGACAATTTGATTCAAGTACTGTTGCAGCTCTAATTAGTCTCAAGACCATTCAGTGTTCCTCCCCTCCCCCCAAAACAACCCCTCTAAATTACATGGCAGTTGAAATGCATGCTGATTTTCATGTAAATTGCATGCAGGATTCCGTCTCTCCACTACCCCTCCAATAAAGACATTAAAGAGAGTCTATCTTTGAGACTATCAATGAGTGGCATAGAAAAAGCCATAGATGGGTAAGGAAATAAAAGAAGTGAAAATCATAACCCGTACATGTGCCATCTTCTCACAAGTCCAAACTTGCCTATTATACATTTTGAAATCAAAGTCCTGCACTAGCAGGAAATATCCTACACTGAAATGTTCAGTCTACTTTTTTGTTTGTTTGGTTTTCTTAAGTCCAAGTCCTTTAGATGTGTACTTGTTAACTTCATTCTTAAATTTTTCAGTGGTTCTTCAGCATCTGGTCATATTTTAATAGATGTGTTTTAATTATATGTGTAAAGTAGTATGCATGTGAATTAAGTTTCATATTTATTAAAATACAATATTATTTTGTTTTATTAATAGTATTTGCTGTAGAGAAGGGAGATTTGCATCATGCAGACACCTGTCCCTTTCTGTGTATGTAACAAGAAAAGTCAAAGTTTTCTTTCTCAGAAGGAAAACAGTGTGGGTGTGTTTAGTACAATACATGGTGCAGGGCAGTGCTTTAAAAAATGTCTGCTTCTCTGTCTCCCCTGTTTGTATAAGAAGACCTTCAAAAGAGTCCACGAAATTCATCTAGCCTACAAAAATGACTCCATTGCTTGGCGAGTGGGCTTAATAATTTGCAGTTAAGAGCCTATTTTCAAAAAGAAAGCAATTTCCTCTTCTAGCTGAATTTTATCTGGAAGGAAGTCAGCATATAAACTACACCCAAGCCTTCTACCTTGAGTTCGCCACAGCACGGTCGTGCTTCCTCTGGGGACGGACACCCCACTTTAAGGGACTGACTTCTGACAGGACGCGCTGGATTTTTGTGGAACAAATGGGCGTTTTTCTTGGATGAGGTGTCCATTATGAAAACTTTCCTTATCCCAGCCTGTCAAAGTTGATTTTAAAAGGAAACAACAATTTAATTCTGATCTACATAATTTAAAAACGTTTCCGTTTCACAGTAGACTACAGTTCTATAGGTATAATTTAAAGGGTCGCTATCTCCTCTTACCACAGTAAGTTGGCAACATTTTTCAATTAAAATCAGACAGGATATTTGATTAACGAATCCTGCCATTGAGAGCCTACAGCCGGCGTTCCTTTTCAGTCTCTTCACTTTGAGCCTCATTATAGCAAAGAATAAATTTCCATGTTGCCTTTGGAATAAATAACGAGGCAGAAATTTTCTGACTTTGTGGTCTCGCCAGATTAAACTGGGTGCGAGCAGGAAGAGGAAGAGGAATCCAACCTCTTGAATATTGATTCATTAGAATTAAGGCTTCCAAGACTCAATGAATAGCAGAAGCTGTCACCATCCCAGACCCCTGAAGCACCTTAGCATTCCCGTGGCACCCGAGTAAGGATTAAAACGAAGCAACAAGGAAGAGGTCCAATTTGTGTACCACTTGGCTAATGAGGAAGGAATGTGAACGATAAAGTTCTAGTGCCTAGACTGAATTTAGATGAAAGGACAGGCTTTAGTTTGCCTTAGAGGAAGGGAAACCTTCCCCATGCTTAATTCCCACCCTCCCCTCTCTCTTCCTCCTGACCAAACTCATAACAGTTTTGCACAATCTGACCCTATTTCTCCCTGTTAACATTAATATTTACACATCCTGTGCTACACTTTGTTAGCTTTCTACATGAGCCAGAGTTTGTCTGATAATCTAATGCATGCCACAGGATTCAAAAATTAAAACAGCATGGCTGTCCCTGTTGGTTACAAGAGGCCCACTGGTACACAAATAGAGGTTTTCTAACCTTCATTACACTGACTGCAGAAATAATATTTGGAGTAAAACTTCATGCATGTGGTAGAATTTAGGATTGTTCTGCTTATGTATACACAATCTTGACCTTGTTAGCCAATTCTTCTTCTTGGTTTATTAAAGTTCCATCATTTGGCATCACAGATAGCATTTCATTTTTGAAAAGAAAATCAAGGAATGATGGCACGACTCATGTTGAAACACAAAAGTAACAGCAGACAACCCTAACAATTTAAAAATGGAGTAGATGTCTTTACTCTTTATTTTATGGGAAACGTACAAGGTTTAAAAGAGAGGGGCAGGGGCTTTTTTTTTAATACTATAAGACATAAAGTAAACGACAGGATGCATTATCAAGAGATCATCTCTAAGGGAAGTAAGCAGAGAATGACATGGATTCACTGATGTTTATTTGATACAACTGAAGGGACCTGCGTTATGAAGTTTCATGAGGACAGCATAAAAATACAAACTTCAGAACAAACCTATAGATGATAAACTCCCCCAAATGTTACCAAAACCAAATCAACTGCTCAATACTTTAATTGAGATTATTCTAAAAAAATCAGAATGTTGATAACATTCAACATCCATTCCTGATAAAAACAACAACAATAAAACAACAATAACAGAAACAAAATCAGAACTCTTAAGAAATACTGTTAGCAGTCTGGGGTACCAACTTTACCTACCTACTAAATTACTGAAATTGGATATCCAAAACAATGCTGTGCAAGAACAATCAAACTCTACTTGAGAAACACAGGCTCCTGCAATGTTGAGTAGGTTTCATTTCAACAAGTCTACCCAGTACCTGATGGAGAATATCTAGAAACAGTCAATGTTTAGGATGAAAAATATCCAAACAGCCAAATGATCTAAATGGCCAACAAATTATGGGGATGTCTCACAACGAAGTCTTAGAAGCCACTGGAAGGTAAAGTGAAGAAGTAAATACAGAAATTGAACAGAGAAGAATGTACTTTTAAAACAGTGCGACAAACAGAATGATAAGAAATGAACTTACATGCAGAGAAATAAAAGCAACTTCAGTGAAAATACCTTATTTCTGGTGAATGGCATTGCAGAGAAGTTTTTAATGTTAATTAAGTCTATGCATATTTTCTAGTTTTTTCCATAATAAACATGCATTCTACATAAAAATATTATGGCATTAGAAACCTAAAAATATCACTACATAAAAACAAATAGCCAGAAAGATTTTTAAACATAAAAGGAATAATAGTAAATTTACAACTCAAAATGTGATTCTTTCCAGAAACTATACAATTAAAATTTGAATTTTTTTTTAGGGGCTATCAACATACTTCCTCCCATCAGACACGATTTTGAAGCTGTTAACTACATTATGCAACACATCACTTGAACTAAATCTTTCTTTCAAAGAGCAAATGGTTTGATTATCAGCTGCTCATGCCAAACAGTAAAACATACTGGAAATAATATTTTTAAAATCTGAGGTGTCTGAGTATGCTATCTTCTTGTATCTGGATGTGTTGACACAATCATTCTTACTGTGATTGGGTGGTGAGGACAAAGAGCAGACATCCTGATCTGGGACAATATTGTGATCGGACAAAGTAACACTCTTAAAAAATTGACACTACATAGTATTGCTGAAGCAAAACTGCATCTTAATGGCTAATATGCAAATCAGCATGACTGCAGTATGTTCTAAGCAGGTTTCAGCTTGTGTGAGTGTCTCAGTGCTTTGAAAGGATGGGGAGAAAAGTGTGATGACATGAATGTAACGACTTCTGCAGTCAAGACCCCTTCTCTTCCGCTGCATTTGTGTAGCAGGACTAGAGCACAGTTTAGAGGGACATGCATCTGATATATCCTTGGTCCACTTGAGTAGATTTTTCAAAAATAGTAATAAAAAGACAGATGGCAAAGTTTCATTCAATATTCTAGGTTAGGGCATACATACTCCAGATTCTAAAGCAAACAAGCCAAGCTGGTAGTTTTTTAAAAAGCTGAATTTTCTGTTCACATGGGTTGGTTTGAGAATCTAGTCTTTAAATGAGTATAGATGGCCAAGGTCAGTAAAGTTAGTCACACATATATACACGGGCCCTATGCTCTGGACCAGCTTTGTGCAGCCACCCTGCATGGGCTGTCACAGAGAAGGTCAGACAGTAGCCACACCCAGCCCTCCCCTCTCAACAGCTCTGCACCAGTCTGACTATTCAAGAACTTAAAAACTAACCTGTCGTGTTTGGTGAGGAGCAATGTGCCTTTCATAGAATACTGATCTCCCACCCCTAACAACAAATGATTTTACTATCAGATTCACATTTCATAAGCACTACTTCTATTCCAAGTGATATATGCATATATTGCAATCTTTAAAATAACCCCCAAACTTCAAAATCATCATATCTACTTATAAAATGATTTGGCTAAGAGCAGTTAAGGTTTCTATCAGAGGCTACCCAACTAATAAGCATCAAAGCCCAAATTCGAAAGCAGATCTGAATTTACCTGGCTTCTCCAACCAGAGAGACTTTCCTATTTGACCCAGCTAACAAGGGAACCCACTGCCTTTTACTGAAGTGTCATGGAAATCTTGCAGAAATCAATGTCAAATTATCAACTTCTATCCTAGGAGAGCAAAGCATAATGCTCACACAATTAAAAAACACTAATAAGTGAATGAATGAATAAATCAATAAATAAAAAGAACCCATTCTTACCTGGAGGTAGAGATCAAAGCTGGCCAGTTCTCAGAAAGTTCAGCAAAAGGCTGAATCACAGGGCACAGCCTGAAAGAAGAAACTGAGGCAACACTCCACAGCAGTTCTGAGTAGTTCTGGCAAGTCAAGAGAGCTGGTGGGCAAAGACAGAACAGATTAGAGAAAAGAAAAGACCAAGGGTCTGGTCTCACTCGGGGCAATCTTTCTCTTTCGCCTTTCCAGTTGGCCTCTTTTTTTCTGGCAGTCTGGAGGGAATTGGGCACCCTGGCAAGGGCACTGCCCTGCGCCTCAGCTCCCAGGGTGCAGAGAGCGCTGGAGACTTTGAGCCATTTCTTTGCAAATTGCAGAAAGTTTAAGGCCACACGTGATAAAGCTTTGTTTATAGGAGAAAGAGGAAAAAAGAAAAGACCACTGTGATTTTTACTTGCTGATCCCAGAAAACACAACTCCACAGGGGGTAGGAGGGGTAAGGAAACAGGAGCCAGGACAGGGGAAGGAAGTTTGTAACAAAGACCCCCCCCCCTTCTTCCAAGCAGTTCTCCAGCCAGCCATTCCTTAGGGATATCAATGGGCCAGTCTTGTTGTGCTGCATTTGTTTGTTTGCTATTATTTAAAAATATATTCTTGGGCTAATTCCTGGCATGGTTTCCTCTCCCATTGGGATTCTAGAATCTGCAGGAACACTTTTAGGTCAGAATCAAAGCTCTGCAGTCTCCTTCCAGGTGGAGTTCATTCTCAAAGAAAAAAAATCAGTAGCTTTCACCCACCCCTTGATTCTTGAAATTTGACAAAATAGCAGCTTCACTTTTGGCATTCGATTGTGTATGCTACCTAATCCTGAATGAAGAGAATGCCTTGCTCTGAGAAATTGTGCAACTCAAATAAATTCTTTTCCCAAGAGAATGATTTTTAGAGGATTTTGAACAGCATTAGTTTACATTTTGTTTCCACCTGTAGGGAATTTGCCACCGGGATTCTCCAAGGTTCAACTGGTTCTTCCAGGGCTGTAACTCTGAGTAGGCCACTTAATCTCAACATGTTCCACAATGGAACTAAATGTTTGGTCTTCATAATGAGATTTCTAGGGACAGTCCAATGATTAATTATGTCATGCTCATTACATATGAAAGCCCCAAAGGAGCTAACAGTGCTTTATCACAGTTGTAATTCCAGTTTCCATGGTGGTCAGGATGATTAACCACCATTTTTAAAATTTAATTTTTGTTTTTATATGTATGTGTGTGTGCTTCTGTGAGTTTATGTGTACCATATGCATGTAGTACCTGCCTAGTCCAGAAAAGGGCACTGGATGTCCTGAAACTGGAGTTAGACATGGTTTTGTAAGCTGCTGTGTGAATACTGGGAACCAAACCCCAAACCTCTGCAAGCGCAGCAAGTGCTCTTAACCACTGAGCTGTCTCTCCAGCTCCATTAACCAACAATATAAAGAGTACATTTTACTACAAAGTAATAAAACAAGAAGCAAAGAAACTTGGATTTACCTTAAACTTTACAAAGAAACAATGGACTGTGTGTGGTGCTGCATGCTCTTAATCCCAGCACTCTGGAGGCAAAGGCAGATCTATCTCTGAGTTCAAAGCCAGCCAGGGACATATAGTAAGACACTTTCTCAATAAAAGAAAAAAAGAGAAGAGAAGAGAAACAATAAAAAGAAAGCAATGGTGTTTGGACTGTTTTTTGACTAAGTTCTTTATTTTAGCAATCAAACTGGGCTTTGCCATCAGAAGTAGGGGTCAAATATCTTTGTAAGTAGATATCAAATATCTTCCAGTATGTCCACAAGTGGCCATTGGCTATCAAAGGGGGGATGATGTATGCCAATCAAAAGGACTCAGGACTTTTTTATCTTTATCAAAAAGAAAGAAATAATAATTTGTAGCTAGAGTTTTCCTGACTGCCCCACAGTCAGGACAAATCTCTGACACCCACCAGTCCCACAGCCACTCAGACCCAACCAAGTAAACACAGAGACTTATATTGGTTACAAACTGTATGGCCGTGGCAGGCTTCTTGCTAACTGTTCTTACAGCTTAAATTAATCCATTTCTATTAATCTATACCTTGTCACATGGCTCGTGGCTTACCGGCATCTTCACATGCGGCTTGTCATGGTGGTGGCTGGCAATGTCTCCCCACCCAGCTTCCTGTTCTCTCAATTCTCCTCTCTGTTAGTCCCGCCTATACTTCCTGCCTGGCCACTGGCCAATCAGTGATTTATTTATTGACCAATCAGCAACACATTTGACATACAGACCATCCCACAGCAGTAATTCTCCCCTTTTAGTATAATTTGGACTATTTCAGTGTTTTTCAAATCACTCTCTAACAGGACTCTTTTTCTTACTTTTACAAACCGTAGTCAACATGACTACAGAGAATGTAGCTAAGTTTCATGTATTTCTTAGGGCTTCCGGAACACAGCTTTGTCTGGATCATATCCTATTGCACATTTTCATTCTCATCTTCAAATTTTGGAGCCCCACTCCTTAAACTGTGTATGGAGACACCAAATGGAGTTGCCTACCTCAACAGCAGGGATCACACACACACAAAAATGTGCCAACAGTACAACATTTCTGAGTGTTTAAAGGTCAGAGTTAATTCAAAATCAAATGGGTACCAAATTTGAGGTGCTTGAGCAAAGTTCAGCTGTGCTGTATCATGAGACTCCACCGAAGCCTTGGTTCTGCACAGACAGCATGTCCATTTGGCCTTGAGCATGCCTGTGTGGCCCACAGTGCCCACAAATGCAGTCTGAAGCACAGGCTCAGATTCCAGGCAATTTTAATTATGTTATATGTTGGCAGAGTTTTGACCACAGGGCTGAGTTTTCTGCTCTTATAGAAGCAAAGTGGTTTAATTAGAGAAAACACAGACTTTTCATGCTTTCCTGTATCATTCTTCAGTCTGCATCAAAGTATCATATATTTATGCTGCATTCTGCTAAAATGTTTGAGTTTTGAAACTTTATGTTTGAATTGCTGACTTGAATTTCATTTTAAAAATTCCTGAAATTAATTTTGGTTTGCAATTAGGACAGAATTTCCAATAACTTCTGAAATGGCCCTAGCATACTTTTGCCATTTTGCACCTTATACTTCTATAAAAAACCCATTCTCAGCATTGGTGTTTATAAAATCAAAGTTTCAATCAACTCTTAAAACTACTAAATATGCTTTCTATCCTGCAGTATCAAAAATTACCCAAGATTTAATTTTTATGTAAAACAAACACGCATCTCATTAGAATGCCAATTTGCTTTAATCTTTTACATTTGGTAAACTTGTATGTATACCAAAGAACTGCTTTTAAAATCAATTTCTTTATGATTTGCCACCATTGAATGTTGGATTTATTTGATACACATACTTGGATTTATTTGATACATGTGCATGTCTGGGTCATGTAAAAATTTCCCAGGAAAACAAGTGTGAGTAGAACAAACAGTAAGGAACTTTTTTCTAGGTAGGTTAGAGGTCAATGAGGAGTCATGGCATCTCTGGGACAGCCATTCAGCTCTACCCCTGTGTTGAGAAACCTCCCATGGAGTGACTGCTAATCTAATACCTAGGGCTGCAGTGAGGGCTTTGACCAAAATAAAACAACAGAACCACAAGCTGACTCTCACTCTCTTCCTCTCTCTTTTGCTCACTCACTCACTTACTCACTCTCTTGGCTCTTGCTCTCCTGAAGGTGGGCGTGTGTGTGTGTGTGTGTGTGTGTGTGTGTGTGTGTGTGTGTGTCTTAGTTCAGGTTACTATTGCCGTGATGAAACACCATGACAAAAGCAACTTGGGGAGGAAAGGGTTTATTTGGCTCACATTTCCATGTCGCAGTTCATCTTCAAAGTCAGGATAGAGCAGGAACCTGGAGACAGGAGCTGATACAGAGGGCATGGGGTGGGGAGCTGCTTACTGGCTTGCTCTCCATGGTTTGCTCAGTCTGCTTTCTTATAGTACCCAGGACCACCATCTCAACAATGGCACCACCCACAAGGGCCTGGGCCCTCCCCATCAATCACTAGTTTAAAAAATGCCCTACAGCTAGATTTTATGGAGGCATTTACTCAATTGAGATTTCCTCCTCTCAGATGATTCTAGCTTGTGTCAAGTGGTCTACAGAGAGAGATCCAGGACAGGCACCAAAACAGTACAGAGAAACTCTGTCTCAAAAAGAAAAAAAAAAAAAAACTAGCCAGCAGAGTGTGTTAAGGAGTGGGTAGGTCTAGTCATATCTAAGAACTATAGAGGAGGCTCCTTCCTTGCCTCTTCCACTTCCTGGGTCCAGTCAGGATCTTTGGCTTTCTGTGATAAATGGAATCATAGAGGTAATTTCTGTCTCTGATATTGATATGGGAATATCTGACTGTCTTTAAAAGCAGAGAAACCTTTCTTGGCTCTTGTATTTGGCTTGGGAACTTACAGTCCTAGGAACTCAATGGCTACCAAAGCCACTGGAAGCCAGATGTTTTTGAGTATCTGTCTTGCAAATCTTAAAAAAATGGAATTCACAGACCAGAGAAGCTGAGTTTTAGAGAAGCATTTTATTATAGGGAGCTTAGGAGAAAGAATAAGGAGCTCTTAAACAGCTGGAGGGGTCCCTGGAACAGGTTTCCTTGTGTTGGAGTTAATAAGGCTTTAGTGGATGGAGGAAAGAGAAGTGGACATAAACTGGTCCCACTCAGTCCAGTTTCCATTTTAGGTATTCAGGTAACTCTCAGTTTCAGTCCAATTCTCAGTATAGATTCCAGGAGCCATACTTTAGGAGAAAAGAGGTAAGGAAACACCTCACCCCTCTGGCATCTCCAGTCTCTGGCCACAGCAGAACCAGATGCATTTTTTACTTAGAAGCTTCTAGCATTTTGGCCTCTGGCATGAACAAGGCTGCGTACATGCCTAAGGGCATTTCCAACTTTTAGATAAGAAAGAAACTGGTCACACTTTGGGGTCCTTTTACTCTTAAGTGCCTAGCCAAGGTCTACCACCTGTCATCATTTTCACTTAGCTACCCCATCTCTTGTGTTTCTGTCTTCTGTTCTTGAAACACTACTAAAACTTTAGGATTTTCAACTTGGTTGCCCCTGCAAAGTACCCATTGCCAAGGTAGGATGCACTCAGAGATACAGGGGATTAGAATCATAGCACAGGGTTGCAAGAAGCAGTTGCCATTCACCCTAACACTCATTTTCTTACTACCGTCCTTACCTCAGTAGCTTCATGTGATCACTAACTTTGTACACTCAATTCCCCTGCCCCTCTTTCTGTGTGTTGTCCTTTCTCGGCAAATCTCACTGACTTGAATCCAACTTTCTGTTTATTCTACTTTTATCGCTACACTCTTGAAAATGGAGACCCATTCATTAACATGCCCTCAGGGTTGATTTTGTATTCATCATCACTAATTTAACTGGACAGCAGATTAATTGTTGGGCAGAATACATTTTAATGATCCAATCATTTTCCCTCTTTCTTAAATAACTTCTCTAATCTCTCCCCCTCCCCATCCCCCACAGCCTCAAATTTTAGCTAGTGGCCTAACTGAGGGAAGTCACTGATGAAACAGGGAGGAAGAGGCAGAATAAATAGCAGTCTGCCACTGCTGTATCTATTCTCTGCCTTTAAGGCTGTTAATGGTGTCTGTCTTCTCCCTTCTTGATCTTGTGGAAGAACTAGCCACACTTCTAATCTATAGCTTAGGTATACATTCCTCAATTTCTTTTCTTCCATTGTTTTTTTTTTCTACCAAAACCAATCACTGTTTTGTTTCCATCATAACTATTTCTGCCAATAACAGCAAAGACATTTGCACTAATAAATGAGGTGATCAATTTTTGTATCCGAATTTAGCAATTTAGTAATACAGTTGTGTAGTGACCATTGGTCACACGCTTTTCTTTGACCCTTCTTCACTTTAGTTTCAGAGCGCCCCTCCCTTGATTTTTTTCTTCTACCTCTGTGGCCCCGTACTTTTAGTCTAGAGACTGCAATACCTTGTAATTCTGTCCTAGGATTATCTTCTTTGCTCTAGCTCTATTTCTTACCTATGTTAGTCATTTTTCTGCTGTTATAATAAACACCAGGACCAAAAGCAATTTATGAAAGGAAGAGTTAATTTTCTTACTACTCTAGAGGGAGTGGGGGCCATAATGGTGGGAAAGGCAAGGCAGCCATAATTAGCTGAAGAAATTGAGAGACCACAGTCTTCAACAGAAAACAAAGCAGAGAGAGCTAGCTGGAAGTGGGGCGAGGCTGATTTCTCAAAGTCTGCCTGAGGTGTCTTAACTTCCCCCAGGAAGGCTGCACCACCTCCTCAAACAACACGAACAACTGAAGACCAGGAGTTCAAATACTTAACCCTACAGGGAACAGTTCTCATTCAATGACTGTACTCCCTTAAAGGGCTCATCCAGTTTCATAGCTTTAATGTAACTATACTGCAGTATAATGGCTATAACACAACATGAGTGAAGTTAAGGGAAGCTTAGCAGTTTCAAACTTGAATTAAGAGGTTTCTCAAACTACACTATATATGATCACCAACTATGTAGCAATGTCTCTAAGTAACTTTGAATTGGGGTGAATCAGTACCACAAATAAAGGTACTGTGGTGAGGAAAAAGACAAGCGTGTGATGAAATAATTTATTCATTCAAATTACACAACAGAAAAAAAAAAAAAAAAACAGAAGGTGTGGACCTGGCAGTAATAAGAGTACTGCCTATCGCAAGAGACAATGGCTGTGCAGGTCTTTGTTTTGGTGAAGCAGTCTGGTGAGCCGCTTCATGTGTGGTTTTCCAGGAATGTAACCCCTGCCATATAGATGAGGGCAGGACAGTGGCATCAATGTTCATTATTGGGAGATTAGAATGAGCCACTGTACATATAATTTCCAGGTATGTCATCTCCACCAAGAAAATGAATGTCATATAAATAAAGGAAGTTAATTGATAAGCACGCAGACCTGGCAGAGTGTCTGATTACAGGCTAGCAACTCTGTGATATGAATTAGAGCACTCCATATCTCCCAGTTTTGTTGGAAGCAAAATTTTCTGTTTGAGGGATTTCTGAATCAAGTTTGGAGAAATTCCCTGGTAGGAAACTGTTACTTTTCTGGTCTCTTAATGCTAGCCTTCTCTCCACAGGAACCATGTAACTGACTCCAGATCTGGAGAATAATAATATGGGCCTGGAATGTCTTATTCTAGAATCAAAGGAGGAGACCTTGAAAACTAGCTGGTGCCAGAAGGAGTCAGGGGCTACACAAACACGATGGGAACAATGGCAGTATCAATAGACATACTAACATGGAAGGGAAAAAATTTCCCAGGGTTCCACCCCTAGACATAGAGCTACAGGCAGCTAATGACTGCTGAGAGAGGGAGAATTTACCTCTCACAGGAATAAGCCCCCTTTTGGTTATTGAATACAAAGTGGTCAGCCCTGAAACTGTATGCACACAAACAAGAAAAACAGACTCAGCAGGTTGTATTTATATATTTGTACATACATATACATAAATGTATATTAATGTAACAATAACAGTAAAAAAAAATAGACTATTAATTTGATAGCCCTTCCTGCCCCAGACCTCCCATCTGGACAAGAGGTGAGTGCCTGGGCTCAGACCCAGAGAGGTCTGCCCCTAGAGGCTTCTTGAATCTGTCAGCTCTGTCTGGACCAAGAGTGCTGATAAGACCAAGAACAAACCCACAAGGAGATGGGCAGATGTCAAGGCTGAAGTACATACAACAAAATGAAGAGCAATACAGCATCACCACAACCTAGCCCTCCTCCAACAGCTAGACCTGAACATCACAAAATCAAAGAAACAGAAGAAAGCAACCTTATGAATAACATCATGAAAAGGGTAGAGGCTTATATAGAAGAAATCACAAATGAAATTGAGGAAAAGACAAATAAAAAATGGGAAGAACGCTATAAAAAACTAAAGGAAAGGACAAATAAAGCAGAAGAAAACAATAAATTCCTGAAAGAAAATCATGAAAAAGCAATGAAACAGATGAAGGAAACAGTCCAAGACCTGAAAAGGGAAATAGCAAAAATGAAGAAGACACTAACAGAGGGAATGCTGATAATAGAAAATCTGAGTAAACAAACGGGAACTTCAGATGCAAATATAACCAACAATGCAAGAGATGGAAGAGAGGATCTCTGGCATTGAAGATATGGTAGAAGAAATAGATTCATCAGTAAAAGAAAACACTAAAGCCAACAAAGTCATGACCCAAAATGTCCAAGAAATTTGGGACACCATGAAAAGACCAAACCTATGAATAATAGGGATGGAGGAAGGAGAAGAATACCAACTCAAAGGCACAGAAAATATATTCAACAAGATCATAGAAGAAAACTTTCCCAACTTAAAGAAGGAAATGCCTATGAAGATACAAGAAGCCTATAGAACACTAAACAGACTAGACTCCCCAAAAATGTCCCCTCGCCACATAATAATTAAACAACTAAATGTACAGGACAAAGAAAGAATATTAAGAGCAGCAAAGGAAAAAGCCAGGTGACTTATAAAGGCAAACCCACCAGAATAACACCCGATTTTTCAATGGAGACTTTGAAAGCTAGAACGGACAGATGTAATGCAGACACTAAGAGACCATGGATGCCAGCCTAGACTAACATACCCAGCAAAACTTTCAATCATCATAGACGGAGTGACAAGACATTCCGAGACAAAGCCAGATTTAAACAATACTTATCCACAAACCCAGCCCTACAGAAAACTCTAGAAGGAAAATTCCAACCTAAGGAAGTCAGATACACCCTCAAAAACACAGGCAATAGATAATGCCACAGCAGTAAACCCCAAAGAAGAGAAGTACACACACACTACCACCAAAAAATAACAGGAATGAACTATCACTGGCCATTAATATCCCTTAATATCAATGGACTTAATTCACTTATAAAAAGACACAGGCTTACAGAATGGATACGAAAGCAGGACCCATCTTTCTGCTGCATAAAAGAAATACACCTCAAATTCAAAGATAGACACTACCTAAGAATAAAAGGCTGGGAAAAGACTTTGCAATCAAATGGTCTTAAGAAGCAAGCTGGTATAGCCATCCTAATATCCAGCAAAATAGACTTCAAACTAAAATCAATCAAAAGAGATCAAAAAGGGCATTACATACTCATCACAGGAAAGATCCACCAAGATGAAGTTTCAGTTCTGAACATTTATGCCCCAAACACAAGGGCACCCACACATGTAAAAGAAACATTACTAAAGCTTAAACCACATATAAAACCCCACACATTAATAGTGGGAGACTTCAACACTCCACTTTCACCACTGGACAGATCTCCGAAAACGAAACTTAACAGAGAAATAAAGGACTTACCTGATGTTATGACTCAAATGGACTTAATCGATATCTACAGAACATTCCATCCTAACCAAAAAGAATATACCTTCTTCTCAGCATCCCATGGAACTTTCTCTAAAATGGACCACATACTTGGCCACAAAGCGAATCTCAACAGATACAAAACAATTGGAATAACCTCCTGTGTTCTATCAGACCACCATGGTTTAAAGTTAGATTTCAACAACAACAACAACTACAGAAAACCTACAATCTCATAGAAACTGAATAATGCTCAACTGAATCACCAATGGGTTAAGGAAGAAATAAAGAAAGAAATTAAAAACTTCCTAGAGATCAACGAAAATGAAGACACCACATATCCAAACTTATGGGATACTATGAAAGCAGTACTAAGAGGGAAATGCATAGCACTAAATGCCCACATAAAGAAGTTGGAGAAATCTCACACTAGTGACTTAACAGCACACCTGAAAGCTCTAGAACAAGAAGAAACAAAGTCTCCCAGGAAGAATATATGCCAGGAAATTATCAAATTGAGAGCTGAAATCATTAAAATGGAAACAAAGAGAGCAATACAAAAAAATAATGAAACAAAGAATTGGTTCTTTGAGAAAACCAACAAGATAGACAAGCTCTTATTCAAACTAACCAAAAGACAGAGAGAGAGAGCATCCAAATTAACAAAATCAGAAATGAAAAGGGGGACATAACAAGAAACAATGAGGAAATCCAGAGAATCATCAGGTCATACTTCAAAAACCTCTGCTCCACAAAATTGGAAAATCTAAAAGAAATGGATAATTTTCTGGATAGGTACCACATACCTAAGTTAAATCAAGACCAGATAAACTATTTAAATAGTCCAATAACCCCTAAGGAAATAGAAGCAGTCATTAAAAGTCTCCTAACCAAAAAAAAAAAAAAAAAAAAAAAAAAAAAAAAAGCCCAGGACCAGATGGTTTCAGTGCAGAATTCTATCAGATCTTCAAAGAAGAGTTAATGCCAATACTCTTTAAATTGTTCCATACAATAGAAACAGAAGGAACATTACCAAACTCCTTCTATGAGTCTACAATTACCCTGATTCCTAAACCAAACAAGGATGCAACAAAGAAAGAGAACTACAGACCGATCTCCCTCATGAACATTGATGCAAAAATACTCAATAAAATACTGCCAAACAGACTCCAAGAACACATCAAAACAATTATCCACCATGATCAAGTAGGCTTCAGCCCAGGGATGCAAGGGTGGTTCAACATACGAAAGTCCGTCAATGTAATACACCATATAAACAAACTCAAAGAAAAAAACCACATGATCATCTCACTAGATGCAGAAAAGGCATTTGACAAAAACCAACACCCCTTCATGATAAAGGTCTTGGAGAGATCAGGAATACAGGGAACATACCTAAACATAATAAAGGCAATTTACATCAAGCCAACAGCTAACATCAAATTAAATGGAGAGAAACTCAAAGCGATTCCACTAAAATCAGGAATGAGGCAAGGCTGTCCGCTCTCCCCATACTTATTCAATATAGTACTTGAAGTTCTAGCCAGAGCAATAAGACAACATAAGGAGATTAAGGGGATACAAATTGGGAAGGAAGAAGTCAAGCTTTCCCTATTTGCAGATGACATGATAGTATACTTGAGTGACCCCAAAGATTCAACCAAGGAACTGATAAAACTTATAAACACCTTCAGCAACATAGCAGGATACAAGATCAACACAAAAAAATCAGTAGCCCTCCTATATACAATTGACAAACAGGCTGAGAAGGAAATCAGAGATACATCACCCTTTACAATAGCCACAAATGATATAAAATACCTTGAGGTAACACTAACCAAGCAAGTGAAGGACCTATATGACAAGAACTTTAAGTCCCTGAAAAAGAAAATGAAGATGTCAGAAAATGGAAGGATCTCCCATGCTCATGGATAGGCAGGATTAACATAGTAAAAATGGCAATCTTACCAAAAGCAATCTACAGATTCAATGCAATCCCCATCAAAATGTCAACACAATTCTTCACAGACCTGGAAAGAATAATACTCAACTTCATATGGAAAGACAAAAAATACAGGATAGCCAAAAGAATACTGTACAATAAAACAACCTCTGGAGGCATCACGATCCCTTACCTCAAGCTCTATTATAAAGCTACAGTAATAAAAACAGCTTGGTACTGGCATAAAAACCAACATGGGGACCAATGGAATTGAATTGAAGACCCTGACATTAATCTGCACACCTCTGAACATATAATTTTTGACAAAGAAGCCAAAACTATACAATGGAAAAAAAGAAAGCATCTTCAACAAATGGTGCTGGCATAACTGGATATCAACGTGTAGAAGGCTGCAAATAGATCCATATCTATCACTGTGCACAAAACTTAAGTCCAAGTGGATCAAAGACCTCAACATAAATCCAGCTACTCTGAACCTGGTAGAAGAGAAAATAGGAAGTAGTCTTGAACGCATCGGCATAGGAGATCACTTCCTAAATATAACACCAGTAGCTCAGACACTGAGAGAAACAATCAATCAATGGGACCTCTTGAAACTGAGAAGCTTTTGTAGAACAAAGGATATGGTCAACAAGGCAAAGTGACAGCCCACAGAATGGGAAAAGGTCTTCACCAACCCCACATCTGACAGAGGACTGATATCCAGAATATATAAAGAACTCAAGAAATTAGACATCAAAATGCCCAACAGTCCAATTAAGAAATGGGCTATAGAACTAAACAGAGAATTCTCAACAGAGGAAACTCAAATGGCTGAAAGACATTTAAGGAATTGCTCAACATCCCTAATCATCAGGGAAATGCAAATTAAAACAATTCTGAGATACCACCTTACACCTGTCAGAACAGCTAAGATCAAAAACACTGAAGACAGCTTATGCTGGAGAAGATGTGGAGCTAGGGGAACTCTCCTCCACTACTGGTGGGAATGCAAGCTTTTACAACCACTGTAGCTAGAGTTTTCCTGCCTGGCCCACAGTCAGGACAAATCTCTATCACCTGCCAGTCCCACAGCCTCAGACCCGACCAAGTAAACACAGAGACTTATATTGGTTACAAACTGTATGGCCATGGCAGGCTTCTTGCTAACTGTTCTTACAGCTTAAATTAACCCATTTCCATTAATCTATACCTTGCCGGCATCTTCACATGCTGTTTCTCATCATGGCGGCTGGCAGTGTCTCTCTGCCTCAGCCTTCCACTTCCCAGCTTTATTCTCCTCCTTGTCCCGCCTACACTTCCTGCCTAGCCAATGGCCAATCAGTGTTTTATTTATTGACTAATTAGCAACACATTTGCCATACAGAACATCCCACAGCAAACCACTTTGGAAATCAATACGGCGCTTTCTTAGAAAATTGGGAATCAATCTCCCCCAAGATCCAGCTATACCACTCTTGGGCATATACCCAAGGAATGCTCAATCATACCACAAGGGCACTTGCTCAGCTATGTTCATATCAGCATTGATTGTAATAGTCAGAACCTGGAAACAACCTAGATGCCCTTCAACTGAAGAATGGATAAATAAAAGGTGGTACATATACACAATGGAATACTACTCAGCAGAGGAAAACAATGACATCATGAGGTTTGCAGGCAAATGGATGGATCTAGAAAAAATCATCCTGAGTGAGGTAACCCAGACTCAGAAAGACAAACATGGTATGTACTCACTCATAGGAGGATACTAGCTGTGGAACAAGGATGACTGGACTGCTACTCACATCACCAGGGAGGCTACCTGGAAAACAGGACCCCAAAAAAGACACAGGGATGGCCCAATAAAAAAGACTTTTAAGATAAAAAGAACTCAATATCAATCATAATTCTACAAAAATTACAAAGAATGAAAATAAATCTGAGTCCTGCTTAAAAAAATAATTAACGGCTTCTATTGTCTGAGTACAAATATTTTAGAGACAAAATTTTTTTATTTATAAAATCATTTACCAATGTAAAGATATGTTCCATTATCTTGAAAACAACTTGGGGGTAAGTGCTAAATATTTGGTGATACCAACAGAATAGATTGCTAAATCTGTGTAATCCAAGCTATGAGTACCCAGTGTTCATTGTATTCCGTATATCTAGTTTGAACACATTTGGCAATTTCTAGAATTACATTTGAATAAATGATAGGATAGGTAGATTAAAAAGTGTTTGAATGAAGTTCACATTAATTTCTACAAGCTACAAATCCCCAAAGTGACACATAATGTCTATCTATATCCTTTTTCACACATATAATACTGGGATATAGAGAGATAGGTCATTAGTCAACAGAACTCCCTACTCTTCCAGAAGACCTAAGCCCTGTTCCCAGAATCCACACCAGGTGGTTCAAAACTGCCTAAAACTCTAAGGGATCCAATGCCCTCTTCTGGCCTCTGTGAGCACTCACACACATATGATATTTACTCACACAGATAATATACATAAATAAAAATAATACAAATAAACCCTAAGACCCAAATTCCACTCTCCGTGTTTCTTTTTCTCCTGTCTGTACTTCCCCTGGTTGATAGCTTTTAGTTATAACATAATCCAAAAACCTCATTCCTTCAGGGTCAACCTCTTTAGGAGCCTTGTTTTTACTGGGTGGCTCTAGTTTCTCATTACACTCACTATTCAGTGTGGAAACCTCCACAGGGAATTCTCTAAGTTCTAAAAATGATCTTTCTTGCCAAGAGTTTGTATCTAAAGCCATATTTCAGCTTAAGAGACTGGGTTTCATCGTCTTCTTTGGGTGGTGCAATAACATGAGAGAAGAGAAATGGCCTAATGATTTCAGCTCCGGGGTGAGAAAAACCACTGTGTATTTTGGCAAAACCATTCCATGATTAGAAATTGTCTCCTCTAAACAAGTTTGAAGATATATTTGTGGAGAGGAAGGACATCAACATGAGAAGGAAAAGACCCTGGGGAGGTCAAATAGATAAAGGGTCAAATAAGACAAGTTATAATAATATAGAATCATGAAAATACCATCAGGCCCTTTTCTTTATATATTATTTAAAATTTATAAAAAAATAAACAAGCAGAATCAAGTTTCAAAGATAGGAACTGAAATAAGTGGGATGTAGCTGTAATGGTGAGGGATACAATTCCTATTTTTAACATATAAATCTAATACCTCTGTATTGTGGTGGTGTGCTTGACCATCCTATCCTTTAAACCAAGTGACTTCCATCTTGGGGTGTTCAGCTATGCCTGCCTGCACCCCTCATGTATGTGGTGGTATTGTGTTCCCCAAAATATTATGTACCCTAATAAACTTATCTGGGGTTAGAGAACAGAAAAGCCACTAGATAGTTAGGCAGTGGTAGCACATGCCTTTAATCCTAGAATTTCAGAGGCAGAAATCCATCTGTTCAAGGATACAGCCAAGCATGGTGACTCACGCTTTAATCCCAGAAAGTGAGCCTTTAATCCCAGGGAGTGATGGTAGAAAGCAGAAAGGTATATAAGGCGTGAGGACCAGAAACTAGAAGCATTTAGCTGGTTAAGCTTTCAGGCTTTCGAGCAGCAGTTCAGCTCAGACCCATTCAGATATGAGGACACAGAGGCTTCCAGTCTGAGGAAACAATATCAGCTGAGAAGTTGGCTAGGTGAGGTTAGCTGTGGCTTGTTCTGTCTTTCTGATCTTCCAGCATTTCACCCCAATAACTGGCCTCAAGTTTGCTTTTATTAATAAGACTCTCTAAGATTCATGCTACACATGTATGCTCTGTAAGGACATCCAATAAACTCATTGGTTCTCCAGAGTGAACTCTGGCAGAATTATGTCTCAGTTTATCATTGGGATCTTGAGAAATGGAATAGATGTTGCTTATGGATACCCCTGGGAAAGAATTTTTACAACATCTGGCAGAGAACAAATAGCAACATAGCCTGGCAGAGGTTAAGAACACGTGTTTTTTATCATGACAGATGCTTCAGTATTGCAGTTTTAATAGCAGGTGTATGAACTCAACTTTTCAAAAGTTCAATAACTTACTGAAAGTTAGTCTTTTTTGCTTTTTATGTTGCCTTTTCTAGCTTTTGCTACTGAACCACCAATTTCCTCGTAGGTATGATGAAACAACATGTGTTCTCTGTTTATTCTTTTTCTTACTTTGATTGGTTGAATACAGAATGATAGTCCCCAAATACTCATGCCATAATTCATGGGAACTGTGAATATATCCTACCATTCCTGGAGTGACTCTTAATATGTCTTTAAAATTAAAGATCTTAAAATAAATTATGTTGGCTTGCTTAGTTCATATGAATCTTTAAAAACTGGGGTGGGAGACAAAGCTTGTTTGGTAGAATGTTTGTCTTGCATGCTCAAAGCCCTGGGTTTTATCCCTAGCATCTCATAAGCAAGCTGTGGCGGTGTATGTCTCTAATCCAGAAGTTGGGAAGTGGAACAGGTGGGAGGCTCTGGGTCATCCTCAGCTATCTAGTGAGTTTCAGGCTAGCCTGAAATACATGAAACCCTGTCTCATAATGTTACTACCAGTACTGCTGCACATTGAAGTCTTCAATCCACTTGGAGTTAGTTTTTGTGTAAGTTAATAGATATGGGTCTAATTTCATCCTACTGTGTGTGGATATGTAGTTTCCTCAGCACCATGTCTTGAAGATACTGTCTTTCACCTCGTTTGTGGGTTTGTGGGTCAAATGGCTGTAGTTTGTGTATTTGAGTCTTCTTTTTTGTTCTGTTGGTCTATATGTCAATATTTGTGCGAGTATAATACTGTTTTTTTAATTTTAGTTTACAATATAATTTAATTCTACATATCAACCACGGATTCCCTTGTTCTCCCCCTCCCAGCCCCCTCCCCTTCCCCCCAGCCCACTCCCCATTCCCATCTCCTCCAGGGCAAAGATTCCCCTGAGGATTGAGATCAACCTGGTAGACTCAGTCCAGGCAGGTCCAGTCCCCTCCTCCCAGGCTGAGCCAAGAATCCCTGCATAAGCCTCAGGTTTCAAACAGCCAACTCATGCACTGAGCACAGGACCCGGTCCCATGGTCCCACTGCCTGGATGCCTCCCAAACAGATCAAGCCAATCAACTGTCTCACCTATTCAGAAGGCCTGATCCAGTTGGGGGTCCCTCAGCCATTGGTTCATAGTTCATGTGTTTCCATTCATTTGGCTATTTGTCCCTCTGCTTTTTCCAACCTTGGTCTCAACAATTCTCGCTCATATAAACCCTCCTCTTTCTCGCCAATTGGACTCCCAGAGCTCCACCCGGGGCCTGGCCATTGATCTCTGCATCCAGTTCCCTCAGTCATTGGATGGGGTTTCTAGCACGACAGTTAGGGTGTTTGGCCATCCTATCACCAGAGTAGGTCAGTTTGGGCTGTCTCTCGACCATTGCCAGCAGTCTATTGTGGGGGCATCTTTGTGGATTTCTCTGGGCCTCTCTAGCACTTTGCTTCTTCCTATTCTCATGTGGTCTTCATTTACCATGGTCTCCTATTCCTTGTTCTCCCTCTCTGTTCTTGATCCAGCTGGGATCTCCCACTCCTGCAAGCTCTTTTAATTGCTATG
This sequence comes from Peromyscus eremicus, assembly GCF_949786415.1. NCBI lineage: Eukaryota > Metazoa > Chordata > Mammalia > Rodentia > Cricetidae > Peromyscus > Peromyscus eremicus. The sequence continues at coordinate 149,565,386 of NC_081418.1, read as the reverse complement.
GCTCTGTAGTAGATCTTGAGATCTGGAATGGTAATCCCTCCACAGTGTTTTTTTTGATTAGGATTGCTTCAACATTTTCTCCATTTCAAATGATATTGTCTGTGGGTTTCTCATAGATAGCTTTTATTATGTGAAGGTATGTTCCCTATGGTCCTGTTCTCTCTAGGACTTTTATCAGGAAGGCCTTGTTGGACCTTGTCAAAGGCTTTTTCTGTTTCTATTGAAAAGATAGTGTGATTTTTGTTTTAAGCACAATGATGTGGTTTATTACATTTATTGACTTGCACATGTTGAACCATTCCTGCATCTTCAAATAAAGCCAACTTGGTCAAAATGCATAATCTTTTTGATCTATGCCTGTGTGTGAATTTGAAGCATTTTATTGAGGATTTTTGAATCTATGTTCATCAGGGATGTTAGCCTGTAGTTTTCTCTTTTTGCTGTGTCATTACCTTCTTTGGGTACTAGAATAATACTAGCTTCACAGGAATTTGGACATATTCTTCTGTTTCTATTCTTTTAAATAATTTAAGAATAATGGCTGTAGATCTTCTTTGAAAGTGTAGTAGTATTCAGCTGTGAATCCATCTGGGTCTGTCTGGGATATTCTCTCTCTCTCTCTCTCTCTCTCTCTCTCTCTCTCTCTCTCTCTCTCTCTCTCTCTCTCTCTCCCCCCCCCCATCCCTTTCAGTGGAAGGCCTTTCATAACTGTTTCAAACTCCTCCCTTGTTATGGTGTTATAGTTCTATTTAGGTTATTGATCTCTTATTGCTTTAGCTTTTGTGGTTCGGATGGATCTAGAAACCCATCCATTTCTTTTAGATTTTCCTTAATGGGATTTTTAAAGTATTCACTTGCATTCAGAATCTCTTTGGTGTCTTTCTCTGCTCATTTCTGATTCTGTTAATTTGGGTCCTCTTTTTCTTTCTTTTGGTTAGTTGAGCCCAGGGTCTGTTGATCTTATTATATTCTCAAAGAATGATATTAGATTCTTTGATTCTTTGAATTATCTTCTTTGTTTATATGTCATTAATTTCTGCTGATTTTTATTTCTGTCCATCTACATCATTTGGGTTCATTTTATTATTACTTTTCCAAATTCTTGAGTTGCATTATTAAGTCATTTGTTCTCTTTTATTTTTATGTAGATGGTTAGAGTTATACTTTTCCCTCATAGAGCAGCTTTCAGTGTGTTCCCATGGTTTTGTTGTGTTCTTTTCAGTTTCACTTAGTTCCAGGAGTTTTTTCTTGATTTCTTCTTTGATCCATTCATCATTCAGCAGTGAGTTGTTCAATAGCCCTGAGTCTGCCTGAGTTTATATAATCATGAGGGATTTTCTGCCTATTGATTTCATTGCCATATGGTTAAATAGGATATACAGAGTTATTCAGAATTTTCTGAGTTTGTTATAGATTTGGGGGTTTTGTCCCAGTGTGTGGTCTGTGTTAGACATTCTTCTGTGGGCTGCTGAGTAGACTGTATATTCTTGGTATTTGAGTGGAATATTCTGTAGCTATCTGTTAGGTCCATTTGGTATATGATATCACTTAATCCTAATGTTTGTCTGTTCTGTTTATCTTTTGTCAGATTACCTGTCTATTGGCAAAAGTGTGGTACTGAAATCATCTACCATTATTGGATTGAAGTTTATCTTTGTCTTTAATTCCAGTAGTGCATTTTTAAAAATTAATGTAGGAACACCAGAGCTTGGTGCATATATGTTTATGATTGTGATGTCTTGGTTAACGGTTCTCTTGATTAAAGTGAAGTGTCTTTCTTTATCCCCTCTGATCAGTTTTAGCTAGAAGTCTATTTAGTCTGACATTAAGATAGCAATAACTGCTTGCTTTCTGGTCTCATTTGATTGGAGTACATTTTCCCCATATTTTCATTTTTAAGGTAATGCCTATCTTTAAATTGAGTTTCTTGTAGACAACAGAAAGACGATTTTGTTTCTTAGTCCAATCACCCATCCTGTGTCTTTTGGAGAATCGAAGCCACTAATATTTAAAATTGTTGAATTATGTATATTGGTTTCAGCCTTGTTTCTGTTTGTATTATTAGTCATACATTGTTTCAGTAATTATAACTTCATTTTCTTTCTAATCTCTTGACTATACTTACTTCTTGCTTCAATCTGAAGTATTGCTTCTTATAGTCTGTTTAGGGGTGGTCTGTTGGGTATGAATTTTTTAAGGCTGTTTGTATTATGGAAAAATTTTCTTTCTCCTTCAACTATAGCAGATAATTTTGCTGGGTACAGTAGTCTAGGTTGGCAGTTATAGTCTTTAAGAATTTAAAGCACATTGCCCAGGCTTTTCTGACTTTCAGAGTTTCTATTAAGAAGCCAGCAATTATTCTGATGGGTTTACCTTAATATTTGACTTGTGTTCTTCTCTTGCAGCTTTCAATACTCTTTGTTCTGTATATTAAGTGTTTTAAATATACATATGTCCCCCACGATATGCCATGGGGAGTTTATTTTCTGGTCTTGTCTATTTGGTGTCCTGTGTACTTCTTTTATCTATCTGTATGGGTGTTGGGCCCCACAAGGCTGGGGCATGAGGCCCAGTGTAACTTCCCCGAGCCTAGCTTGGCAACCTTTCCTAGGACATGACTTCCTCATGCATACGAGTGACTCAGCACTACCCAACCTAGAATCACCTCTGCCTAGTAACTGCTGAGATGACATCATCTCATTGGCCCGCTATCCTCACCCCATCCCCCTCATCCCCCTAACCTATATAAGTTCACTCCTGATGCAATAAAGCAAGTTCCTGCTTCGACAAGACTCCCAGCCCAGTGTGCTTCTCTCAGGGGATTGGGGAGGTCTGGACATCCCGCTCAGCCCCAGGGAGAGATGGGCTGGACTGGTCTTGCCTCCACCCTACCTGTTGGTCAGACCGACATATGGGTGTGTTTTTCCTTAGTTTGAGGAAGTTTTCTTCTGTGGTCTTTGAAGACTTGGTCTATGTCATTGACCTGGGATTCTTTTCCATCATCAATGCCTATATTTGAAGATGATAGTATCATGGTATCACACAGTTCCTACATGTTCCTGTGCTGGGGGATGTCTTTCTGTACTGTGAATATGTTGTTCCCATTGGTTAATAAATAAGCTGCTTTGGTCTATGGCAAGGCAGCTTAGAGGCAGACAGGAAACCCAAGGAGAGAAATAGGAAAGAGAAAGGTGGAGTCTGAAGAGTCACCAGCCTTCTGCCCAAGGAGCAACGTGCCAGCAGACCAGTAAAGCCACAGAACAAGTGGCAAAACACAGAGTAATAGAAATGGGTTAATTTAAGATATAAGAGCTAGCTAGCAAGAGGCCTGCCATAGACCATACAGTTTGTAAATAATATTAAGCCTCTGGATGGTTATTTTATAGGTGACTGTGGGACTGCAAGGCTGGGCAGGACTGGAGAAACTTTCAGCTACATTCCTGTCCTCTGTTTTAGAACTGTTTTTATATTGTTTGATTGTGTGATCTAATTTCTCTATTTTTATCTCTGAGCCCCCAAATTCTATCTTAGTTTACTTATAAGGCTTTCCACTGAGTTTTCTAATTGGGTTGTTGAATTTTTCAATTCTATCTTCATTTCAGTTTGAGTTCTCTTTAATATTTTTATCTTACTAAGTTCAGATTTCAAATTTCTAATTGTGATTTTATTCAGCCTTCCTCTGCATATTTGTGTTTCCCCGGACATCATTCAGGCATTTATTCAAGAAGTTAAGTAAGGTGTTTTTTTGGGTGTCTTTTTTAAACTCATTGACTTCTTTGATAAAATTTAAGACTGTTCTTTTAAACTCTATGTCCTGAGGCTTATTTAGGCAAGTCTTATTAAAGAACATTTCTGTAGGACTATTGGGTTTGATGGGAGACATGCTGTCTTAGCCATTGTTTGTTTTTGCAATGTGATGTGAGCATGTGGATCCTTTTTAGGATGTGTGTCTGATATGAGATTCTAGTCTGCCTTAGGTTAGCTCCAATGCAAGTCCTGCATGTCTGGAACGAGGCCAGGTAAAGTCAATATGAAGTCTTGGTCTGGAGCTCAACAATACAACTATAAAACTCAATAGGAATCCTCATAAGTGGACTAAGATAGAATTTGGGGGCAAATCCTACATTTTGCATATATATAATTACAATGCTCCATTTTGTGTATCTAGTATTCAGAGAAATGTTCCCACAGTTATATTTATAGTATAAGCAGAAGTACTTGATTGCATATTTTTCTGAATCTTAATACTTGAACTTAGGTATTTTGGTTTGATACTATTGGATTAAGCAAAAAATACAGCTTAGTGTTAAAAAATTAGGTGATGACAATGACTAAGAATTCTTTAGTAACAAAGATGGAGATGCTGCCATGGGACTTCAATAGCCACCAAGGACATGGGGACCTTCTAAGACAGTCAGTACATGCCTTACTAAAGAGCACTGGATGCTAAGCCCTTGTTGTTGGATATGAGAAGACTGGAGGACTCATGATACACAAATAACTATATCAAGAATGATACCACAGAATCAATTTTGTATTACACATCATCTTTACATTATAGCATACATATTGATCATCTAAGACACAATTTTAATAATTTTGAATATGTATGTAAATATATAAAACCAAGAGGCACTTCCAGTAATTCTGGCAAAAAGGGAGGAGTATCAATATAGTGTCTAAGCTAAAAAACAAAAACAAAAATAAATATAATTTATCTAATTTTCTTTCTATACAGTTCCTACTTATTACAAAACTTTTATCAGCCATTAACTATGTCACTTTACAAATACTTGTGGTGGAATGATACTAAATATTGCTACATACATTAAGTGCAAGATACAGGTGACAAGATCAAATTGACTTCAAATGTAAAACAATCACTTAAGTAACAAGTTTTTGTGTTTCTAAAAATGGATAAACTTTACAAAGATACTAATTAATACATATTCAGGCTGAATGTGGTAAGAGAAGTATTGTTAAAAACTGTCATTTACAAATGATATCCCCACCACTATCACTTTAGTTATTTGAAAATAGTGGGCATTTTTAGGAACACCAAATAAAATTAATCCTATCCCCCTCTGGGTTATAAATATTATTACACAGGGTCGAATATTTAAAATCTGCTATAGAGAACCACTCAATGTCTTTTTCTTTTCACAGAGAAGCAATCACAGATCAAATCAATCACTCAATCAGGAATCAGAATGCATTTTCAACAAGAACAAAAAATTCGAATTGACCATGTCTACCCAAAGCAAACCCACTGGATTCAGATTAAAGTTCCTAACATCATTACCGAAGGGTAAAGAGAATCTTTTTTTCCATGATTTTGTATCGAGGGCTCATAATATGTGTAAAAGCACCAATTTTCATTTCGTGATTGGCAGGATAAAAATCTCCAGGAAGGAGTCCCAGGGGATGTGTATATTCAGAGATGTTTCCCGTGCTTGTTGGCTAACAAATCAACTTTATTGGTGCAAAAAAAAAAAATGCTATATGTCCTATTGTGGGAATATATGCAATTAACTGACACTCATAAATGCAAAAACCAAGCAAATATAATATGTTAAAAACCTCATGCAAATATTTTACAGAGTATTCAAAATTAGTGATTGGTGAATAAATATATATTAAAAGTTATTGAGACCCTCCATTAACATATCATATATAGATATATTAGGGCTATTTTTAATGGCAGCAACAGCATAATTCTAGAATATGTTTATAAATAGCTAATGAAACATCTGATATAATGGAGGTTTTCAGAGTTAAAAACGTAACCAACTGAAAATTTTAAAAGCAAGGTGACAGGACCCTTATTCACCAGCAAGTTAAAGAGGACAAGTTAAAATAGTTATTATTGATTTTACATTAACGTCTGATTATTTTGCTATATAAAGAGAATGTAATTACCAGGGGCAAAGTTCCTCCTCTGCAGCAGACACTCTGATCTCCAATGATTCACACTCAGCAATGAGAAGTGTTTGTTATGTTAAATAAAGCCAGGGAGGAATCATGGATCCCCAAGGTCATTTCACTCCAGAGCAAATAACTAAGTTGACTTGGGAGAAGGTTGGACAGGGGTCTGGCTGTGTATCCAGGGTTTTATGTGGTCCTTGATTCTGCTGTTACCTGCTTCTTTGTACCAAAAGTTTCATTATGGAAATGGGTGGAGGTGACTTAGACCTTGGCATTAAAAACATTCCTTCCTTTGTTTCAACAGAAGAGCATTTCTAATTACACTTTCTTTGCTAACTACTCTTTTTTTCCCTTTGATCCCTACCAATTGGTTTAAAATGACAGATGAACACAGTGGGGCAGTTAATGCAAGGCCAGCTCTGCATCTGTGAGAGCCAAAATTAATAATGTTTAATTTTCTTAGTGTTAAAGAATTTGAGTTTTAATTATATTAGAATTGAGTAAATAAGATCTGTGGTAATAGATAATTTATCATTTTTTAATGTATAGTGATAAATTACTGGCTAATGTTTTCTTGTGCATTGTTGTAACTCAGAGGAACTTAGATTGTAACTTGGGCACTTAAATTTTTTGGTATGTTTTGTACAAATGTATTTTATGTAGATGGGTGTTTTGCCTGCATGTATGTCTGTTCACAATACATAGGCAGTGCCTAGGGAGGCCAGAAGAGGGTATCAGATCCCCTGTAACTGAAGTTATAGACTGTGTGAGTGGCCAAGTGGACACTTAAATTCCTAATGTACTTTATTGAATTTATGTACTTATTGATCCCTTTATAAAGCATTTTCTCTTGAGAGCATTAGGAAAACATTAAATCCTGCAAGTTTTCTCTTGCATATTAGTCTTAGTTATGCCATACTATGAGCATTTTGGTCCCAAGCAGCAGTGGTTTATGGATTTAATTTTAATCTAATTTGAAAAACCTTATAAGAGTGGTGGTTCAAGAAAACAAATCAACGTAGTACTTGTGTCAGTATTGACCCACAAAAATTTAACATTGTTTTTGCTTGTTTTCATGATTAAAAAGCCATGTCTTAATGCAGAGCAAGGAGTCTAGGCTGAACATGGCCACACTGAATATTTATCTGTAAGAGGATGCTGTCTGTCCCCTGTGTGCCACACAACTTCAGAGGGCATACACCTAAGATGCCAACACATGATGCTAAGGAATGTGGAGCCTTCAGCCTGTATACCAATGGTCTTTTCTACATTAAAAACTCAAGGATCAATATCATCCTTTGAAGCAGCAGATTGGATCCCACCAACTCATTTTTTTACATCTGAAGACATATTTAAAGTATTCACACACAGAAGGTCAAACATCTTCGCCACTACATCTAACCAATTGTTTGGGTAATTTACTAGCATGAATATAAAGACCAATTCTTAGGTAAGGCAAAAACCTGTATTAGGTAATGTAAAAATTAACATCATTTCAGTATGTACAATGTATAAGGTAATGACATAGATTACTAGTATCCATGCTGCATAATGTATACTAGTGTGTTCTTATTCTCTAATCATGGTTCCCTCATGAGAGAGATACAAATATTCATAAAAAGTGTGATTCAAACCACCCAGACCAAAGGGTATGGTTTAGTGGGTGCTAATAATTTAATTTACTTGTAATTTAATTTTTAATAAGTGTCTGGGCATTTGCTGGAGGGCCAGTTAACATGTTATGGACCCAGAACCCCAAATTCATGGATTTCAACCTCGATTAGACACTTTAAGAATAATTTAATTCTGAGATCTCTTCTGTTTAAAATGGTGAATTGTTTTCTCTATCTTCAGTTTGAATTTGCTTGGATAAATTTTAAAACCTATCAATACCAATAAGATCCATAGTTTCCCTTTATAAATTCATGAAAGAAATTAATGACCTAGAACAAGGATCATGCAGTATTTCATTGCTCAGGAGTGGGATAATGCCACAAAATGACTTCAGTCTCAATGCACGTGATTATTGTGGCACTTAGTTATCTGGGGCTAAACTACTGACATGCAAATTTTTGTTGTTTCCACACCCCTTACACACACATTAGGACCTAAAGAGTCAAGAGGTGTCTTGATTTAGTCTGTGGAAGGTCACAGAACTGTTACTGTAGCCTTCAGCCAGTTGAAAAGGTAGTTTAATTGCTAATGGCACAAAAATCAAGAGAGGCATCTAATGGGAATCAGGATTAGAAAGAGAGAAGGCTGACAAACCCCTCATGGTTTTCACTATGCTTCTAAGAGCTACCCTAAGAGAGGACAGTGAGGGTCTCTGCTCCACAGAAGCACCAAGAGCATGTCCCAAAGCAGAATAGACAGGACTTCTGGATTATTCATTTCCCATTGTTAAGGAGTTGTTCACCACACAAATACTTCACTTTTATAAAGAAGTCATTTCAAGCTTTAGACTTTATTTACAATGATAATTTTAATATCTTTATTACTTAGAAAATAATTTATACTTTTCCATCATTTAAACAAAGAACAGGCCTGAGTCTCATGCCTTTTGCACAGCTTTTGCCTTCAAGAAAGTTCTCTGGGAAAGAAAGGCAGAGGACACGGGAAAATGGCAACTATATACAGCTACTAAACTGCTGGCAGGGCATTCCGTTCTTCTCCTTAGCATTGCTGGGGCTGCAATGGCTAATGTTTGTTCTGGAGTAAAACCCAAAAAGGACAAAACGGGGTATGATGAGGGTGGAGGGCTGACACTTTCTCAAACAGGAGACAATTCTCTCAACACCAGGTGATGACAACTAGCAAACACACAGAACTACCGAGTTCATCTCCTACTGAGAACAAAACCAGCTCTTACATAAATGAGAACAACTTTTTTTTACAATTAAGCGAAACAGCAAAAGTGGTGTTTGCTAAGGAAATAGCATTCAAAAGGTCAGCTGGCATCCATCACCATAAAGACATTCAATTAGTATGCTGAAAATGACATGGATTACATGCAGAATACACTTAGGCTTTTACTCCACAGAGAGCAACTGGTTCCAATTTCTCCTGGCATTCATGTGTTATGGCTGTCTATGAAACTATCCTTTCCTTAAGTGAGTAGAAACCCCTTCACTAGGAAACCTGAGTTTATCGAATGGCACCTGTATAGGCTCATATAAAACTGTAGTAAAGCGCATCTAACACATTGGCACCACAGGAAGTTAACTCTGAAGTTGGATGTGAACTCAGTAATACTGCTGTCACCAAGGAGTTGGACGACATCATTCATGGAAAACACTTTTGACGTTGTTATCAGGGTGGATCTTTAGGTTACACACTTGGCACATCTCGACCTTTTTCAGTTTGTTGACTTTTGGTTTGAGTAGAATAACAACTTGTTTGCTAAGAAAACAATTTACTCTGCCTGGACGAATGAGTACAATTCTGGAACACACAGGTTCAAATTACTTTGGTCATTGTTCTGTTACTTCATGTACCTTAAAACAAGCAAAACTAGGCAGATTTCAGAGACCCCTCCCCCCACGATGTAACCAGCCTGGCAAATACTCTGATTCTGTGGCTTTATTCAAACTGCCAATATATACTCACAAGGGATTTGCCAATCCACTTACTCCAGGTGTAGCTTGTTTGACTATGTATGTTATAGACATGCATCCATTTGGAGGTGGGGATGAGCACTGACTAAACAGACATGAAGGGCATGAATATAAATGCTTTGTCTATCATTTTTATTGTGGGGGAAGGGTGCCTTCACCAAAGAAAGTTCTTTGCTTCAGAGTAGATTTATAAACAGAGACACACAGACACCATAAAGAAAGAAGAAATGATTCAGGACCTGCTAAATGCTGAAGACCTGGTGTTAACTCAGAAATATATTGAAACATATTCTAATTGTTTGGATGAAGCCTTAATCGTTTTAATCCTTTTTGCACTGTCATATTAAATAGAAGATCTACCTTGAAATACTTGATTTTTTATTTCATCTTTGTCTATTTTGAGAAAATGCTGTGAATTACCATAAAATCATGCTTTTGAAGGGAAGGGTGTGCTACCCATGTATGGGAGACAAAGGGATTTTTAATGTAAACAATCAATTATGTGAAAGAGCAGAAATCGATGAACAGGTCTTGAGGCTAAGACGACTAGAAGTCTGTGAACACAGAACTGAACCGGGAGCTACAAGCAAGAGTCCAGAAGGAAATGTTAACAAGCTGGTTAAGAAAGGCTTTCATCGGGGAGGGAAAGTCCTCAAATTTAGTCAGTTAGCAAAAACTGTTGTCTTTGCAATGCCTTCACTTAACAACTGTATCAGATCATGCTTCAAACTAGAGTAGGCAGATGGCAGGTGGCCCTCAGACTCCACAATGAACCATCACCCAGCTACTGGGCTTGGAGATAGTTACAATGTATAAAATGGTGATTAAAATATAACTATAAAATGTTTCCCTTTTCCCCCTTTTTGTCTTAAAAAAAGTTTACTATCTACAAAAAAAAGTCTTTATATTTACATCACGGTAACTAGGTAACTAGTCATGACATATGTAATAATATCCAATAAAATATTGAAAGTGAGTATCAACTTTTTAAATAGAGGTTTGGCTCACAGCATAAACAAGTGTAGAAAACAAAACAAAACAAAACAACCCAAACAGCTTTCAGTGGTCTAGCCACAATCAATAATCAACCACCCATAATCTTCCTTTCCAAAAGTCTGCAAAGCCATGCTACACCATCACACAGTGTGTGGAAGACTACAATGGGTGATGTCAGAGCAAACAATCTTCAATAGTTGCCAAGGGTCAGCTTTCCCCAGGCAACTTCCAAACCCTAAGCTGGCATTTTGCCTTCATCTCTTGTTATAAAACCCATGGTGAGTTTGTTGACTTTCTTTTTTACTACAACATATCTTGCAGCAAATTGAGAAGACACAGGGTATCATCACTAAAGGTAATTTCCTGGGCCTTTCCCAGCACCCTTTTAGAACTCTTACCTGATGAAGAGCTGACTCCAGCTCCTCTTGGGTTTCCACCAGTAATGAACGCCATCCCCTTCCATGGCGATTTGATCATAGGTGAGTGACATGTACTCACATACACCCTCACATATATACATTCATTAGGCGAGTAGACCAGAAAGCCTCAGTCTTTTGAGTGTGAGGCTGGTGGTAGAGCGCCTCCAAGTGGCAAGTAGCAGTGGTACCAATCATGTGGCCCACACAAGCCCTCCCTCTGCAAAAGAACTTTTATGGACACTAAATGGAGGAGGGCTGCCATTCAAAGACACTCCAGAAAGGACTTCCTTCTGTATGTTCACATGTACTTCATTACCTGCTACAGCTATTCTATGAACAACTAAAGTCACAAACATCTCCCTTTCCACACGCACACAGGTATACAAACATCTCCCTCCCTCCCTCCCTCTCTCTCTCTCTCTCTCTCTCTCTCTCTCTCTCTCTCTCTCTCTCTCACACACACACACACACACACACACACACACACACACACACGTACACACACAGTTGGCAGGATGCATTAGAATTCCAACAATGCTCTGGAACATTCATCCCTCAATAGGGAGAACAAAAGCTGTTCAGTCTCGAGCCTACATTTGTTTCCTTGCTAAGCTGGTCATTTCCTCGTGAGTTCCTGTCCTTTATGATTTCTTATGTCACAGTGACCTCTATATATCTTAATATGACTGTTACTACCTTGTGGAGTCAGGCATCCTGGCTCTCAGTGTGCATGTGTTACACGTGACTATAAGTCTTACATGAGCCTATGTGGGAGTTTATACACACACATATATAACTTCCTTATAAAACGATCCTTAGACGCTGGTGTCGCAAAGTGAAAGCTTCGTTGAGCTAGAGTCTTCAGCGCTGTCCCTCACTGTAAAAGTAAACACACAAAATGTGAAGAACTCCCCAAACGCTTTAGCCATTTGCCCATCTTCTGGTATTCTACAGTGTTGTGTCTAAGTGTTGTGCTGGCTTGGAAAGTGTCTGGGACAAGTCACTCTGTTTGCAAACAGCTCGCTCTACCCATGGTCACAGGTCTGTCTGTGGAGCCAGGGTCTCCTCTGCTCTTGGCTTCCCCTTCTCTTCCTCTTCCTCTTTGATAGCCTGGATCTGCTCTGAGGAATGCTGTAGAGGAGCCTGGTCCAGAGACTGGTTCTCTATGCCTGCTGAGCACTGTTCCTCTTCAATCACTTTCTTCCACATCGTGTGGTTCTGCAGGAGGTGCTGAGTTATTTGGCAGTAGATTTTCCTCCTTTTGAAAGTTTTCTTTCCTGCAAAACATAAACCATCAAACTCAACTATCTGTGAGCTACATACATGAAGGTTATTGCTTTTCATATTATAATCAGGAATTAAACATCAAAAAGACATCTATCTGTCTGCTTTCTGTTTATCTATCCACCTATCTCACTTGCTTTACAAGTACTGACAATGCAGTTTTCTAGAATGGGAAACAGAAGGAACATGACAATAAGCTATTACTGAGATAAATGTATATATTTTATATTTAGTAATGCCCACATCAGGTTCTGCTTGCATATTTTGTTAAAATATTTGGGGTGTTATCTGTGTATGTGTAGTAAATGCACCTATGCACATGGATATGAAGGTGTGGAGGTCAGAAGTTGAAAACACAAGCCTTTTAGAGTAGAGAGTGATAACCACTGTAGTATGGAACCCCAAACCTCAAGCCTTTCTCTGTCACTCTTCATCTTAGTCTTTGACATAACATCTCTTACTGAGCTTGCCAATGGTCATGGGCTAGTGCCAGTTGTGCTGGATCTCTTGAGATCCACCTACAGACAGCTTTGTGGAAGGGCTAGTAGTCCTTATCTGGTTTTATTATAAGAAGAAGTGGAAATTTCTTGCACCATAGAACAATAAGATTAAGTTGTAAAATGTGCAGAAAAAAAGAATTGAGTTAAATTATTTTGAATTACTTTTGAACCACATAGAAACATACGATGCTAAATTAAATGCTGAGAGGTAGGCATAGAGTTATAAAAAAGAATTTAAATCCTTTTTTACTCCAGTCATCATTTGTTCATGAGATGAATTCATTGATCAAACTGATATTGACCAATTGGCAAGCACTTTTCTGTTTTCTGTATACTTTGAACAAAGATTGAATAGGCTCAGAGTTTGCTCTCAAGGCACTGAGTGTACTGTGCAAGTACACTCAGGAGAGAGAAACTGAGTAAATGTGCTGTTTGGGGACAGAGGCACACATGTGACAGAGATAGCCTTATTATTTGTGACAGTGTTAATTGTCAGCTTGACAGAAATTTGAATCACCTGGGAGGTGGACCTTTGGGCATATCTGTAGGGGTGGGATGGTGGTGGGAAGCCCCACCCACTATGGGTACTATTCCCTAGGTAGGGATCTTGGAATACATACGAGAGGAGAAAGTGAGCTGAGCACTAGAATGCAAACACCAATTTGCTGCTCACCAATTCTTGACTAGGGATTGATATGTGACTAGCACCCTGCAGATCTTGGCATTGTGACTTTCCCACAATGAGGAACTGTAACTTGGAACTGTAAGATAAACTGTTTCTCCCTGAGTTGTTTTTGTCAGAGCACTTTATAACATCAATGAGAAAGTAGCCAAGACACTGTTGGTCTTATCTTGACTGCATTTTAGACAGGGGACCCACCCCTACTCCCACCTGAAGACCCTGATCTCCCTCCTCTTAGAACATTCATTTTAGAAATCTTCTGATTGGAAATCAATTCTCTAATCCTTTGCATCATCTTCCAACCTGGGGACCATCCCTTTGTAAGGGGGTCAGAGAGAAAGATGGCACCAACATGGTGGTGTGACTGTAAGTGCAGTGTGCACATCACGTCTCCAGTTTTCTACTCCTAAGACATTGTTAGAATCTAATGTTAAATGGCCTCACCAAGGCAGAAGTTAAACAAAAAGGAAGAAAGACAGGGGAGATGAGGAGATGAGTAAGAGAGAGTCAGGGAAGGGAAAGAATAGCATGAAAAGATAAAAGATGAGCGATATGGAAAGTGAGGGGGTAGATAAACAAGAAGACAGGAGGGAATGGGGAGGAGGGTGCTGCCCATTCTAGGTTAGCTGGCCAAGAGCTTACAAGTGATTTTCTGTTCTTACCAACCCATCTCACAGCAGGAGTGCTGGGATTACCACCACTACCACATCTAGCTTTTTTTTCTGTATGGGTCCTGGGATCAAGGCCATTACAGCCCTAGTTTGTTTTTTTTAATTGGCTTATTTAAGATTGGTGGCTGAACTTGGCTTTTTATGGCTGCCAATGCATGACCCCCAATAACTCTAATAAGACACTTCCCCGCTACCAAAAAATATCACTGTCATTTGATGGCTAATGTACCTAGAATCACCAAAAAAAGTGGTATCATCTGGGCATGCCAGTGTGAGAGTTTCCAGATTAGGTTAATTGAGGTGGGAAGACTCCCCTAAATGTGGGGGTTAACATTCTGTGGACCAGGGTCCCATGTTGAATAAAAAGGAGGAAGCTAGCAAAGCACTGAATTCACAGGCCTCTGCTCTCCTCCTGCAGATGCCATGGGATCCAGCTCTTCAAGCGCCTCTTGTTAGAAACCATGTGTTCTCCCAGCCTGCCTTCAGTGATTCAGCACCAGCAGCCACGTCATCACTAGCCACTTTACCCTTTGAAAGGTCCCCACTACCTCTCTTGGTCCTCTCTTGATCTCTCAAGTTCTCATTTGCGTTCGTTCGTTCTCTCTCTCTCTCTCTCTCTCTCTCTCTCTCTCTCTCTCTCTCTCTCTCTCTCTCTCTCTCAATCTCTCTGTCTCTCTCTCTCTCTCTCAATATCTCTCTCTCTCTCAATCTCTCTCTCTCTCTCTCTGAATCTCTGACTCTGTCTTTCTCTTGTTCCAACTTCAAGGTTGATGGATCTGTAAGTTTGTTGCAAAGTGGGAGGTGGAACTAGACAACGTCGGGGTGGAGGAGCAAAGGAGCAGGTAAGCGTACGCGCGCGCACACACACACACACCCCCAGCACATACCTGTTCTTCCCTGCGCTCTGAAACAAGCTGCTGATCTAACTCTCCTAAAGATACACACAGATCAGGTCATTTGTTTGTCAATTTATTCCAAATTCTAGAGCCTGACTCCTCCGCTGCTGCTCTCTGGCCAGCTGTGCCCTCCATGTGGGCACCTGTGTGCGTCTCTGGCTCCTGCAACCTGCTGGGCATCTGGCCTGCTGCACCCAACATGGACATCTCCCTTCTCACCTGCTTTCTCTTAACTTTCTCTTGCCTTCCCCTAGGAACTTCAGTCCCACTTACAGCAGCCTGGCCCAGGAGCCTGGGACACTTTCTTTTGTTCTCTCTTCTTCCCACTTGGAGCTACCCATTCTTTGTGCCTTTCTGGGCCTATAATTTGTGAATTTCCTTGCCTACCCCCTAGACCTGCCTGCTGTGCTTCTCAGTTCCTAGTTGTTCCTCCTTGTCCCTTAATTGGTCCTGTTCCTCTCCTTGTACCATGCCGTAAGTGTCTCTCTGGCTCCTGAAGCTAACTTCTACTCCCTTGGGGCGCTCACCATGTGAACAACTTTCTCTCTCAGCTCTGGCCTTCTGCATCCCTATGGGTCTCTCCACTAAAGACACTTCCTGGCTCCCTTTCCCCCTGCACTCTTCTGGCTGTCTCTGGCTCCAGCTTGCAGTCTCACAGATTTAGCTCTCATCTCCCTCTTGGAGATTATAGGGATACCCCAACATAATGTTCTGCTTTGCAAATCTCTCTTCCTCTAGGGACTCAGATTTTATTACAACAGCCTGGTCTCAGCACAGATCAATGGCCCAAAAATTGGCAAAATTGATTTCTAAATTCTCACAGATCATAATAACTGCTACTGCACAGACAAATGATCCACAAATATCGTGTGTCTTTAACTTGCTCTGCTCTACTTTCCACTCTTAAAAATCTTTTATTGCTATGATTTCTCTGTACTCTGCTCTGAAAACAAATTTCTTAAGATTATGCTGTAAACTCTATCTCAGGGTATGTAAACTCATTGGGTATGGTTTAAAATCTACAAAATCTGTTAAAAATTTTGGTTTTAAACTTATAACAAAAGGCTTATAATAAAAAATCTATATATGGATATATGTGTCTGTGTGTGTGTGTGTGTGTGTGTGTGTGTGTGTGTGTGTGTGTGTGTATCTTGGATTCAACTTGAATTTTAAAAAAATATAAAGCTATTAGGAAAACAGATGTTTTAAATAGCAACCATGTGGCTCTCCTCATCTTGGTTGATGACCTCATAAGAATGTAAGCAACCACATGGCTGGCAACCATCTTTACTAAGGTTAAAGAGTGCATACCATGTGACTTCATCTTAAGATTCCCACATATCATAAAGCAACAATTGTAAAACTTCTTAGTTCTAATAAGCTCTCTATTTATCATTGTATCTCCTTTTAGACTAAAGAAGCAACAACAGTTTTCAAATATATTGGATTGATATGAATTTTTTTATGATAATAAAAATTTAAGGTTATGTTTGCTACAAAATACTATATATTTGATTCAACTCTGGTTTAGAATATACTATATAGGATGATATGATTTTAAGGTTATAAAGGTCTACTTAGATTAATAAAAGCTGATTTAAAATATTTAACTACTTATGTCTTTGCTAACTGTTTAACACCAAGCTGCTAGACAATTTAGACAAGTAACAACATATGTTTGATAAATACGATTTGTAAATTCCTAAGGTCTACTCAGGTTCACAGTCAAGCTTCTTCATCTTTGCCCACCTTAAGCTTTAGCTATTTGTACACACTAATCCATACAAAAAGTCGCAATGCTCTATAATGGTGCACTATAAAAGGATCAGTAAAGTCACTACTCTCCCTATGGACTATATCTATGATTTCAAGTTTTATTTAAATAGTAAAGTCAAAAATTGTTATTTTTTTAAGGCTAAACCTAACAGGGTTGGAATGTAAACTCCTAGTCTTATAAAAGCTACTAACTTGTAAACAGTTAAGGATAATTAAGACTTGCAAGTTAATAGCCACTTTATAAATGATCAGATTCTTTAATGTGTCCAGAATTATACTTGTAGTCATGATAAGTACCAATATAATTAATTATAGGAATAAGATTAATTAGCCTTCCTGTACATGTTTTCAAAGTTAAGCCTAAAGCAAGTAACTAATAGAGTATACTTAATAGATAGATGGTCCTCAAACTTTTCAGAATCAGCTGAATCTGCTAAATATGGCATTTAAAATGGTTAATTAAAAAATAGACTTTTTGTGATAGAGACACATACCAGCTCCTGGCAGTACCCCTAATCTCCTCCATAGCAGTTGATGGGCATAGAAGAACCTCCACCTGGAGCTTGCTTTAAATGTGGCAAAGCTGGCCAATGGGTGAAAAACTGCCCTTCACCTCACCTGCTACCAGGATCCTGTCCAAACTGTGGACAACCAGGACACTGCAGAGTTGATTGCCCTACTTTGCCTAGACAAGGAAGGCTAGTCTCCCCAAATTCCTCCTACACGGGAAAGTCTGTTGGTTCTTCTGGGTCTGGCAGCCAAATCTGATGTTTCCCTGGGACCTCTGCCTGTAATGACCATGGAGGAACCTATGGTGATTGTCCAGGTAAGTCTCTGTCATTCTTAATAGATTTGAAAGCTGCTTGGTCTGTACTTTCTGCCTTCTCAGGTAAAATGTGTCTTTCTTGGATCTCTGATAGTGTTGATGACAGGCTAATGATAGCTCTGTCAGTTTAACAGCAGCAACCCAGGCTTCAGCTATCTTCTCAGTTTTCATATATAAAAACCAGGCCACAGGCCTCACTTTCCTAGAGTTACTGCTAGTTCTAGACACAGTTCACCTTGCTACCAGAGCCTTAAAGGAGATAAACTCACAAAACAGATTTCAATGTAGCTTTTTACTATTCCTTTATTTAATGGAACTTGCTTTACAATGACTGCTCTCAACTGCTCTTGCTTTACAATGACCTGTGTCTCAGTGAATGAATGGATAGAAAAAAAAATGGTGTAAAGTTTATTTAAGGTCTGAGGATATGAAAGCTTAAGTTGTGAGAACCTAAGAAAATGTTTTAGGGTCTAAGAAGGTGTTTTAAGGTGCGTAAATGCAATTTATAAAGGTCTGAGGACATGAAACATTGAGTTGTGATAAGAAAGTGATGTAAGGTATTAAAAAATGAAAAATGTTTCATATTTCTTTTCCTCTCTATGCTATTCTTATACTAAGACTTCAAAAGTTCAGAATTTTAACAATCAACAAAGTTCTGTTAAGCTACTAATCTAGCTCTGGTAAGTATTGACTACTATTATAGTCACAAGCTCAAGATTTTACTTTTCCTTCAGTTGTCTTGTAACTATAGACTTGAAAGTGTTTTTCATTGTGCCAAAAACATCTGTCTAATCTATATACAACCAGAGGATGTATAGAGGCAAAAGTGTTCATGCTTCTAACCCAAAATCATTTCCCAAGCTTCTACTATGACTTAAAGGCATGAGTCTACTGCCTTTTCTACAATGTGGATTTCAGTATGGATTACAAACAATGGTAATGCTAACATGTCTAAAACTCATCTCCTTTTGTAAAGTTAAAAAACTCTTGTAAGCTTCAAGGAATTGACTTGGATCCACCTCTCACAGGTCAAAATGACTCCAGGTAAGTACTGCCAATCAACAGCCTGTTTCCCCACCTGCCTATTCTGCTTATTCCAGAGGGTGGGATCTCCCCCCTTTCCCTGGTCTTGGGACTCCCTTCCCCCAACTAACAGGACCATGGGCCTAAAATGTACATCTAACAAAAGGTTTTACCCCTAAACTCCTTAACTTTATCTTCTGCCCCTGATATATCTGTTCCAGCATTCTGCCAGGTCCAGATGTTCCCTCAAAATCTGCATCCTAGACAGCTTCAAAGGGGCTAGCCCCAGGGGGTCCAGCCTCACAGAAGCTGCCTGTACTTCCTTAGCCCCAGAAAGTCCCACAGAGCCTGAATAACAAGTGAAACAGACAGCCTGCCTTTCCAGAACTTGGCCACCATCCCAGCTTCCTTAGGTCTCTAAAGATATCAACACCCCCAGGCACCAGGAAGCAGTCTAAAGAGCCTGGAGCCTCACCTGCCTCACCATCAGCCCTTCCTATTTCCTCACATTTTTAATAAACAAAAGGGAGGAATGTTAGAAGCCAGGTGGTCCCCCAGTCTGCCCTCAGTGACTCAGGGCCAGCAGCCATGTTATCACCAACCCCTGTACCCTTTAAAAGGTCCCTTCCTCTCATTCTGTCTGTCTGTCTGTCTCTGTGTCTCTGTCCCTCCCTCTCTCTTCCTCACTCTGAGATGGCCATTCATGCGCCTCAATAAATCTCTTGCATGATGTCTGTTGTGTGGTGTGATCTCTGCAGCATTCCTGGCTCTGATCCAACAACATACTCTGCCACATAAATTCTAAGACCTCTGCCATGCAATATATGAGCACATTTTAATTTTTAAAGTAAATTAAGATTATTTTCCTTGCAAAGCCATCTACTCTAGTTTTGCTTTGGTGGTGGTTAAGCATGAGTTTGCTTTTGTAAATAACTTATTTTTATTTATATGAATATATGTAAGTCTGTTTAAGTGTATGTGTACTACCTGTGAGGAGAGCCTGCAGAAGCAAGAAGAGGACATTGGATTTCTGGAAACTGGAGTTACAAATAGCTGTGACTTGCCATGTGGGTATTGGGAACTAAATCCAGGTCCTTTGCAAGAACAGCAAGTGGTCCTAACCACTGAACTATCTTCCTAGCCCCTGAGTATACTTCTTACCCAAATGTTTTGAATCATAGAATAGGTTTGAATCACAGTGGTAGGAAACTCTCTACTGCTCACAGCCTGCACATTTTCAGGGAAGATGATAACAAAAGCTCCATTTCTTCCCTTTTTTTCCTTTGGGGGCAGGCCCCAGGAGAGCAGCTGTTCTCTTAGGTGGCTGTTAAACATTAGCAATAAACCTCTCTGGAATTATGCTGAACCAAGTGACGTAGAAGAAAGTTTGTACCAAATAAATTTGCGTAGATTAGAATCTGCAGGTGGTCTGAAGCATGCCTGTGTTGGGAGCCAAATTATGCAGCACTGGAATCTTTTGAAAAGAGAACAAAGCGCCTTTCATTGCTTGGATTCTAAGCACAGCTTAGTACTTCATTAGAAACCTCTTAGCTCGCCCCAGGAACCTTTCAGATTTAATTATGAGGTGGGGTAAAAGCCCCCTCTTCTCAGGACATCACACTGCAGCATTTTATTCTGTTTCCTGGGAGACCTCCAAGTTTTAAAAACTGCAGAACTCACCAGTGACTATTTAATATTTTCCTCCTGAAATCTAAGATCAGGCTAAATCAAAGCAAACATCTCAGCCAATATGAATTCTGAAATGAAAATTACAAAGAACTCAAGAGCAATGGAGTTAAAAACAAAGAAATTTGAGTGCCTTCTATGGTTCTACCACCTTGTCATGCTGCTTATGGTTGGCTGTCAATCTTAATTTTCTTCTTAATTAAAATGAGGAGGTATCTAACTAAGTGTCACAACTCTACACTGTGGCCAGCGTTTAAATCTGCTAACATCAATCCATGTTTATCATTTTGGGGGGTTGCAAAGGTGCTTCAAAATCATAATTTTAGGGAGCTGGAGAGATGGACCAGTGGAGTGTTTGCTGTACATGCATGAAGACCCCAGCTTGATTTTCAATATCCATGCAAAAAGCTGGGATGTTGGCATGCATCTGCAATCCCATTGTAATCACAGATTTGGGGAGATGGAGGCAGGTGGATCCCTGGAGCTCACTGGCTATCCACCTTTGCCAAGTAAATGAACTGCAAATTCACAGAGAAATCTTGTCTCAAATAATAAGGTGAAATTAACCCCTGATCTCCACATGTGCCTGCACCTTCATGTGCACAAATGCTCGTACACATAAACATGTGCACAAACAAATTAGACATCTAAAACTACAGTGTCTGATTATTGTGACAGAGATGTTTTAAATTTCAGTCTAAGGGGCTACTTCATCACTGAAAGCTATGTGTAACTGAACCCATAGAATTTTCATGGATGCTTCACTAACTTGGCTGAAACGTAAAGACCAAGGGAACAATACATCACTCTGGAGGCAAGTGTGCTAGCCCAGTGTTTGGAAAGACCATTCCCTATCAAGCTTAGATGGGCAAGCTGAGCCTGCTGAATAATGGTGCTGGAATGACTCCTTCAATTCCCCATGCCTGGGTATGCACCTTAATAATGTTTATGAGTTTAAATGGCAATCCCTAAAGACTCTTTGGGACAAAGCATTTTCAGAGGCTCAGCTGACACAGGTCTTACATGATACTCAAGGGAAACACAGCAAAAGAGAAAACTAAAAGATGAATAAACAACTCTTGACTCCCAAGTCTCAGGTTCTAGCTCTGAATCCTAAAATCAATAATTTCTTTTTATATATATCATAGAAACACATTGACAATAGAGTATGAGAGAAAAACCAACTTTTCAGTTTCCTCATTCAGTTCAAAACTAACAACTGGGGAGGTGGCTCAGTGGGTAAGTGCTGGCTGTGCAAGTGTGAGGACTTGACTTTGGATCCCATCATCCACTTAAAGCTGATGCTGTACCAGAGAATCTGTATTCTCAACGCGCCTGTAGATCGATATGATGTAGAGACAGGCTAGCCTGGTGTAGGCAGCTATAAAGAACAAGAGATGCACGCTGTGTTAGACAAAGTGGAAGGTGGGGAATAATATTGACATATATATATATATATATATATATATATATATATATATATATGCCTATATATATATATATATATATGCCTATAGACAGACACAGACAGACAGACAGACACACACACACACACACACACACACACACACACACACACACACGATTTAAAAAAGACAAAGAACAAGAAAGGCTAACTGGTGGGAGAGAACACATACAAATCTGGCCCAAAGACAGTGTTCCAAGGTTCTAGACAAGTAAGTCTTGAGCTAACAATGAGTTCTTTAATTCTTCCAGTACATGTTGAAAATCAGGGCATATCTACCTATATCTGTATCATCTGTATCAACCATATCATCTATATTCACATCTACATCTATATATATATGAATGGACTAAACCAGCATAGTCACGAACCTCCTTACTCCATGACAGACATGAACCAACCCTTACATTTTCTTGACTGTGACCACAATAGAGAAGAAAATGACAAGGGTATCTGTCTGTGGTAATGTTTTATTCAAGGACTTTAAAAATATTAAAGTTTTGCTTTGTCTGTTCAAGTAGGTAGAAAACATGCTGTGTTCACAGGATCCCAGGAACATACGTGCGTAATGCCATTTCAGGGGCTGTGTGTTTTACTAATTGTGTTATTAGCCACTGTTTTGTTGTAAGAGATGCCGAGGAGTGTATCTAAAGGCATGTCAGAGTCATGTTTCCATAGCTGCTTGAGTCAGCTGGATTCCTGGCTGCATGTGTAATGAACCCAAAGCCAGTTTTCAGATATGATGGTGCAGGGTGAGTTTTCATTGTTAACTTCCTATAACTCAGGATCACCTGAGAAGAAAGTTTGGCTGAAGAACTGTAGCTCAAGTTTGCCTGCGGGCATGTCTGTGAGGGACGGTTTTGAATGTTAACTGAAGTGGGAAGACACACCTGAATGTTGGTGGCACTGTTTCCTGGGCTAGCCCTGAACTGTAGGAGAGAGAGCGACGCTAACTGGGCATAAACAACATAGAGAGCAAGCAGGGATCCATGTGCTTCTCCTGCTCTTGACTGTGGATGTATTGTGACTCACTTCAAGTGCCTGCCACTATGACTTCCTCAGCAATGGACTGTAACCTGGAATGTGAACCAAATAAACATTTCTCTCCTAAGTGCCTAAGTGGCTTCTTGTCAGAGTGTTTGTTACAGTTACAGAAATGAACCTGTGACAGATGGGTTCTCATTATCACACCACTGAGACCACCCTAAAGAAGTCATATTGGCTGTCATTCAGATCAGTTCAACAGTTGAAATGATGCCCTTACCTCTGTCCCAATCCCTCAAACATTCCCAAAGCTACTTAGGTAAAATGTGAGTTGAGTCCACTAACCATTCTGCTCACAAACCACTATTAATTCTCATCTTAGTGTAAAAGGCCAGGTTCCCACTCTGACCCACAGAGCCTTATCTCCTGCCTGTACCAGATGAGTCCCCATGGCTTCTCCTATGCTTCCTCCCCTTGTCCTCTTCAGCTCCCCCCCCCCGGACTCCCCCACTCAACACCCACTGCAGGACCCTGGAGTCACTGCTTGTTCCTTTTCTCAAAATCCATTTCCACATAGATTCCCATGGAACATTCCTTCGTTTTTTACAGGTCTTTTAAAACATATTAAAAATTTTCTCTCTTCTTGGATAACCTACTTTAAAATTCTCTGCAATGATTTATATCACCTCAAAAAATAAGACAAAGAATGATTCTCCCCTAAAAAAATTATACTGTATCCATCAGTACCTAGCACATTATAAACATACTGGTTTGTGTTGCTGAATATCTGTAATTCTACTAGAAGATACATCATTAAGGACAAGGACTTACTTACTCTTTGTTTTGTCCATAGGTCTACTGTTAGCACCAGGACTAATGCCTAGGCACAGAGAGTGTGTGCAGTTAGCAATTGTTAAGTTAAAGACTAAAGTCTTATTATCTCTTCCCATCCCCAGCTTAACGATGAAAAAAAGCCTGCAATTGGTCCATATGGTAACCAAAATTCTAAATCACTCAGAAATTCTGAAACTAGTTACCAACTCTACTTCATGGTGAGAGCATCTCTTTGCATGATATCTAATTTGCCATACATTCCATCTTCTTCTCTCTCCATTATGATACAGGCAGCTATTTAGTGCCCAACCCAGCCGAGGATAGTTGGAATTAAAGGATGTAATTTATGAGAAGCATAAAATCCTTTGAATCCAAGGCGGAAATTACTCCTGGAAAATCTCATCAGAAATGGGTTTTATGGCTTACTGGGAGCTGTATTATTTTCACAGGTTTCTTCCTCATTTGGTGTTTCAGCTTCTTCCTCCTCTTCTTCTGGGTCATCAGTGTCTCCTGAATCATCACTGTCATCCACCCATTTTCCTGGCATGAGACCTGCAGAGTCATAGGAGTGGCATAGAGGACCCACAATGTGTGAAATAAAGGATTCTTGAAGATTGGCCAGCTGTGGGGCAGAACGGTCCATAAAGGGGCTTATGGGCAAACCGAGGCTGGCTTCTTCATCGCCCTAGAAATAGGAATTCACAAAGGTAACGACAAAGGTAAATGTCAGAGGAGTATAAATATAAGACAAGTCAACATACACTTGGCATCTAATGTGTGGATATTCTATAACCCAGATAATCATATAAAATCCCTTGACGTCACTGCTCAGAGTCATGGCCCTGGTGGCTAAGACGTCCATAGAAGGACTTTGTTCCTGGTATTTGTTAACTGTGCAGTCTTAACATTTTTGGTTCTCTTTGAAGGGGACATATAATGAGATTACTGATATGCACCACTACTTCAGTGCTGCTGGGGTTTGAACTGAGGCTTCCTACACACTAGGCAAGCATGCTACTGGCTGGGCCACACCCCTATTATGTTTGCCTTTTCGCCTTGACTGCTAGAAAGCATAAACCATTTTTCTTGCCCCATTCAAGTTGCTATATTATCCCAGATTTTGTTTAATTTATATCTTCTGTGATTATATTTTTTATAATTTTTTAATATTCTTATTTATTACATTTTTGTCTTTAACTGCCTCAAATATTTATAAGGATAAAAATAACAGCTCATAAACAAAAGGTTACCTAGAAGACTTAATAAATTAATAAAATTATAAGCCAGGATATGTGGATTTTCTTTTTCTTTCATATTTTTCTGCATTTTAGTACTTTTCCATTGATTGATAATGCCATTATGAGAAAAGGCAACATACTATTTTTAAAAGCATAAATATTTTATTTTGCATATGAATGCTGACTACACAAACCTTAAAAGTTTATTCCAATCCTTATTTAAGTACCATTATTGGGCACTTTATTTTCTGCTATTGGCCTGAACTCTGTCCCCAGTCACATGGACAGACTTGTTATAGTCACATTCTGCCCCCTTTTCTTCTGCGATCTGACCTCACACTGCAGCCCCAGGAGGTCCCTCCTCAGCCTCCCCATGTTGGGATTCCAAGCTTTTGCCACCATGCTGGCTTATCCCTGTGGTCTTTAGGGCACTCAAGAAGGATCTAACATTTCTTTTGGATCAGCTCTGTGATAAGTACTTGAGAGGATTTCCCTGCTCAAACTCCACAGCAATGTTCTGATAAACCTATTTTTAAAGTTGTACATGTAGCTTTTAACAGTGGACCACAGTCAATCTATCATCTATATTTCCCCCCAGGGTAAGCATCTTCACTTTTTTCACACCCCCTTATGTCACTGAGTCCTCTCCTTTCTCTGTTCCCATTTTCTTCCATGTTCTTCTTAAGAAAGTTGTTCAGAACTGCAAATATAATTAAAACAATGTAGGTTTATATGGGGATGGTCACCCATGCTTAGCAGCATGTAGTAGCTTTTCAGGGAGTCTGTTAATTCTTTTGTTCTTGTATCAAATATAGAATCTGTGTGACTGTGGACACACACACACACTTCTTTCATGCACTGCTGTTATTTAGTTGTATTTGGACAGCAGTCAATTGATGTTTCCTTATATACATCTGAAGCTATTTTTACTATAATAAACAAACCTGTAGCAGTTCAGCATTTCAAGGGTGTTCATAATATTTCATTAGATTATTCTGTCATACTAACACACTTTTCCCAAATGCTTGCAGATAATTTTACTTCGGTGTTCAAGAGTTAGTTCATTTTCATGTGTCATTTTTTTTTTTTTTTTTGATTTTTTGAGACAGGGTTTCTCTGTGTAGCTTTGTGCCTTTCCTGGAACTCACTTGGTAGCCCAGGCTGGCCTTGAACTCACAGAGATCTGCCTGGCTCTGCCTCCCGAGTGCTGGGATTAAAGGCGTGTTAAATTTCTGCTGAAACTACCTAGTATATATATATGGTGCAAGTATGAATATAAGATGAAGTGATCATGCTGTCACGTGGCTTGAGGAAAGTTTTGGTGGACTTGTACACAGCAAGGACACACAGCTTGTGATGGGTGTTGCAGTTCTGTGAGTTACCTGCTCATAAAACTCACTGGCGATGCCCTCTGTCCACTTCAGGTGGAGTTCTTTACATTTAGCAGGCCCGTTAATGTCAGCCAACTTTATACACATTTGACACACCAGGAGACGATCATTTTCATTGGTCCAATCTATCCCAACATCATCGTTTACCTGTTTGAGGGACAAAATTAACATGTTCTGTCTCTATGATAGCTCAACTAGAACATGAGAAATGACAACAGAATTTGATTGTCTTCTTTCTGTGTGGGAATGAGAACATAATACATCAGAACTTCAGATACTAGAACTAATATCATCAGTTTGCACTGAAAAAAAAAAAGTGATACAGCTCATCCAAAATTAAAATAGTCAAAGTAACTATTACTAAACTTACAAGAAATCCTGTTTGAAGTTAGCATATAGTATCAACTTGTATTAAATAATAAAACTACAATAAGAAGTTTTCTTTTGTATGTGTATGCATAAGAGTGTTTGCAGGAGTGTATGTATGTGTGGGGGGGGGCAGGCGTCAAAGTTCAACTCAGGTATCTTTCCTCAGGAGCCACTGTCTTGCTGTGGAATAATCCTCTTGCATACTGTAAAGATTTGTCACTTGAATTGGTTTAATAAAATGCTGATTGGCTGATAGCCAGGCAGGAAGTATATGTGTGGCAACCAAACTAAGGATGCTGGGATGAAGAATGGAGGAGTCGGGGAAGATGCCAGCAGACACAGGGAAAACAGGACATGTAGAAAATGAGGTAATAAGCCATGAGCCACATGGCAGAGGGTAGATGAGAAAGATGGGTTCATTTAAAGTGTAAGAGTTAGCTAGTAACAAGCCTGAGCTATCGACCAAATATTTGTAATTAATATTAAGCCTCTAAGTGATTATTTGAGAGCAGCTGTGGGACAGGCAAACTCTGCCTACACCACCTTGCTTTTTAGACAGGGTCTCTCTCTGATTAGGCTAGGCTGCTGGTCAGTGAGACTCTGGAGCCTCCTGTGTCTGCCTCCCCAGTACTAAGGCACTGATATTATGCATGAGTCCTACTGTGCTCAGTCATTTATTATTTATTTATTTATTTATTTATTTATTTATTTATTTATTTATTTATTTATTTATTAATGTGGGCTCTCACAGTCACACTTTGGTCTTCATGCTGACTAAGCAAATACTTTAATGACTAAGGCTTCTTCCCAGGAACAAATAAACTTTCTTGAATTAATACTTAGGCTTTTATGTTTGATACATGAAATTTTGCTTCAAGTTTTCTTTCCTTTCTACTGCTGTCAGATAATTTACCTCATGTACTCTAGACATGGTTATATGTTAAATCAAACATAGCAACAATGGTAGCTAATATTTTTTATTCTCTGTAGAACAGAGTCTAACACACATAGCCAAGACCTCAACTTCTTAGGCATCTAGACTCAGAGTGATACACAGATGCCAGCTTGGGAATAAATATTTTAATCATTTTTTTTCCTCACAGAAAGCTCATGGCGATTGAGTTTTGTTGAATACTTGATTGTAAGATACCTTTTAATGTGTTCATAAAATGAACACTAGTAGAGATCTACTTACCTTGGCATTAAATTTGGCTACAAAGTCAAAGTGTTTCTTCAGGTCAGTAGCCAAGATTGCTTCAATGACTAGGAACCGGAAATGCTTAAATTCCACGTGGTCTAGGTTACCTAAGAAGTTATACTCTGGCCGAGACATAAAGAGATTCCATGCTGCAGCGGCATGATGATTCTCCAGAACTGACCGGTCATTGTACAGCACCGCCTAGGTGGAAGGCAGAAGAGGAGAGGTTCCAACTTCTTACGTTAAAAAGGAATCACAAAAGTCTATGAGAATATGCAAGGCTTTAAATTTTCATTTTTATGCTGGCTATTAAGAGTCACAGTGTTATCTTGACTGTTGATGCCTTTTCTTGGGTAATAATATCATTTTCTTGACATATAAGTTCCTCCCCTTAAAATTTTTTTTTGAAAAAAAAAATATATATATAATTACATGTATACATTATATATTGATTTTATATATATATAATTATTTTCTTAAAAATTTTTTTATTTGAAGAAACTTTGTTTAGGTCAAAAGAATTCTCCCCAATGTCTAAGATAAATGGATAGTAAATTCTTACCAATGAAAATACATGCACTAAGAATAACTGTTACCATGAAAATATTTCCAGAGTAAGTTTTCCATCCCAAAGTCAGACCCTTAAAGGAGCGAGGAAAACATGGTTCTCCAGTCTTTTCAGGGGGACAAAGCTGTCTTTGCTTCGTCGGAAATATTCACTGTTAGTCATTTGATTCAAGAAGGCAGCTGAGAAACGATCTTTCTGTGTAATAAGGTTAGACATCTGCCACAAATATCTCAGCACACACCATGACATCTTTGGAAATTAACAAGGCCTCTAAGAATTTTACCTGAGCACTAAGTACAGGCTGGTTCCCACAGACCTAGTGCCTCTTACAAGTCATATTTGTAAAATTAATTTTATTCCGAGAAATGTACACCCTAATTTATTTTCTCCTCACAAAAATCTAACCTTTACCTGAGGAGCACTGGTGGCGACCAGAAAAGCATTCGTCCTTCCTGGGTGATCATAGTCGTGCATGGCTGCAGCCACATACAAAGCCATCAACTCTAAGGCGGGGATATTCCCAGACAGACATCCATATTTGTCATCTGGCACATGATACATTTTTGAAAACACATATCCCATGTGTCCGTGTGTAAATCCACTGTCAGAATCTGAGGAGAGGAAGTGAAAGTGATAGACATTCTTAAAAACTGTAAAGCTGAAATCTTCTTTCTAATTTCCTTTGAAAAAAAGCACACAATTCGAATTCCTGGCTTTTACAAGAAGCACAGGCATAATTCATACACACCAGAGTCGCTTGCTGATCCATGATCACTAATCACGCTTGGGAGGCCAGGAATTGGTTGCGTTGTGAGATACCACACAGCATGTAAAACATCAGTGGCGTGGATTCTGTTATGATCTGTAACGATGCAAAGGAGCAAGCGTACATCAGCTGGTGAAACTCGGGTCCAAGGCTGAAGACTGCCATCTACTGGGTAAACACTTCTGTCCACACTTTAATTCTCCAGGGAACACATGCCAGACTTCCCTGGACAGGTACTTCTAGAAAATTCTTCCACCAATTCCATCATTTTCACAGTAACCAGAAATCATACCCACAGCATTTATTGTGCACCAGATATCCAAAGCAGAAAAGCCAGTGTCTGATTCTTCCAGAAGCCTATGTACACAGTTAACTCAACGTGTTGTGTTTATATTTCTGTTTTTTTGCTTTTGTGCAAGAAAAACTTTGTAGAGATGCAGAAAGAAAGACCTAAACTACTCAGACCAATGGTCTCTAGGACCAAAATGTCATCTGAGATGAATGAATGGCATCTTCAGCAAAGAGGGCCAGCTGAAGGGACCAGTGACAATACCAAACACCTCACATCCTCTTTTACCACCAGGAATCAGCAGCTGCATCAACACCAATCCTCACCAAGCAATCATATATATATATATATATATATATATATATTTATCATATCCCTACTAATAAGTTGCCTATGTAGACTGCTATATCAGCTGCTGCTTCATGAAGTTCCCCCCTTAATCCCTTCCTTTTTATAGCTGCATCTAGATGAACTCAGACTAACATGAATGACAGTTAAGCTTTATGCTCCTTTGCCCTGAACCGTGTTACAGATCGACTCTAACTAAACACTTAATCTCTAAGATGTGAATAGAGTCTCCCATCACAGTTCACCCGATTCCATTTTCACTTTCCCTCCACAGCTTTTTGATACTAATTGTGGATTAGTTTGCAGAAGGCCATCAGACACATAATTCTTCAGGAGTGTCAATGCTAAAATAATTAGAGGAGTGAACGCTTGTATTTGTAATTAAAACTATGAAAAGGAAGGCTCTCGCTAGCTTGCTCACATTAGTCTAACCCTCTAAGCTCAACAGGGAGGAGACATTATATTTTGAAGCAGTGCCAATCAAGCCAAAGCTTTCCTAGGAGATGGAAATAAACTCTTTTATGGAAATGCAAAGGGCCAAGAGACCTCAAATAGTGCAAGCAGGTTTATTTATTTTAACATTTACTTATTTTGTGTACATGTGCAGACACACATACACACAAGCACACCCTGGAGGTCAGAGGAAAACCTGTGGAAATGAGTTCTGTCCTTGTAACTGTGGGTTCAAGGGGTCAAACTTAGGTCCTCTGCTCTGATGGAAAGCATCTTTATCCACTGAGCCAACCTATTTGCCCTGTAAGTATCCTTAGTTTATAAATTATTTTTACATGGAGTGGACAATTTAATAGTTTATAAAAATAAATTATTTGCTCACCTAAAAATAGGAAATATAAAACATAAAATAACAAGCTTTTGAATCTGGAAGTTTCTTTTTATATTTGAAAACTGGCCCTGTCCTCCCCCGTTGTCACATGTGACACCACAGACAGAAATGTGCTCTAGGTCACAGCAAAGCAGCATGACCACACATCACAGTATTTCTATGCAGTATGGCATCTAAGTGAACTCAACAAAACATGCTGATTGAAAAATTAAAATACATGTGTGAATGAAACAATAATTTGTAATTCCTGTCCAGTGCATAACTGTAATTCAGTTTTCCTGTGGCTTCCTTTCTGAAAATGTTTATTTATGTAACTCCTTAATCCTTGTGAAATCACTAACGTTTATGTCATTGCTGGCATCTGACCAGGCTGAGCCCTGGGAAAGTCACATTAAAGGAAGCCAGGCCTATCGCCAGATTCCCACTCCTCCCCCACAACAACCCCTTTTCATCTCTCTCTTCCAACTTTAATGGCCTCAGCAGCCAGACTATCCCAAAGGACCCAGTACCATTAAGCACCTCTTCCCCCAAGCCAAGTGGCCTGCTCTGCCCCTCATGCTTTATCTTGTTCTCCTCGGCACATTTCAGTGCAAGGCTGCGTTCTTCCTTCTTTCTGGTCACACTATGTGCTATGCATTTTTACACGAGTACACCATGAGAGTATCTTAAAAACATCATGCTCACTAGGCTAGCATGTTCATCCTTTTCTGAGATACCTGCCGATTATTTGTGTCCAAGTATAAGCATTTTTAAAATTTAACTTCATTTTTTTTTCTGTTTTTACTTTTAAGACAGGGTGTCTCTCACTACAGTTCAACTCATTATGTGGTCCAGGATAACCTTGAATTTCTGATCCTCTTGCCTTAGCTTCCTGAGTGCTGAAATTACAGACATGTGCCACCAGACTTCCTACTTGCTAGGCAAGTACTTTACCAACTGGGCTACACCCCCCAGCCCTTCATTTCAAGTCTTGATAACTACAAAAGCCATGAGCTTTTGAAGTTCAAAATGTATAAAAGCAAACTTAAAAGGGAAAACAGGTTTTAAACAACACATATCCAACATTAGTGCACATGCTGCCAGAGTCTCCAGAAAGCACATTCCTAACACATATTCAAATTAACAGATTGAATAGCATTGATCTTTCTTCTATGTATTTATTCCTTTGAAAGACCATATGGATATTACATACTTCTACAGCTCCTTTAGTTGGGTCTTTGAACGTTTTATTCAGCTCCAATTATTCTATATAGTATTGTAAACCAACCATGTGTATGCACAGTGATTACATGGATTTGACATGAACATTTAGCCTCTCCTCTGCATTCTGTCTTCATTATTATAATTTTCTAAATAATCAATACTGAAATTCTTGAGTGCCTTCATCTTGGGGTTTCATGTACACCCGACTTTTTAAAACAACTTCCCCATTACCATTTTTGTATGTTTCTTCTTTTCTATACTATTAACTAAACCACCATCTTTCAGCCCCTCTGAATACCAACAAGGTTTATCTCATCTTGAGAAAACATCAACTGTTCTTGTTTTAGTTGAACTGATCAGATACCATGATAAAACTTTAAAGTCAGTCAATAAAAGCAGGTGATTATTTAATGAGAATAAATTTATATTTAACATTTAATCTTACCTCAAACAACTATGAGAGATATGCAAGGCACATATTCTAATCTTTTAAGAAATATCATCCCATTTGATCCTGACATTCATGTGAAACAAATCCCATGACCGTATTTTCAAGACAAAGAAATGAGGCTAGAGGAGGTGCGTGAGGCTCCAGGGTCTTACACAGCATGAAGTGAAGAAGACAGAGTTCCAGCAGCAGCCACTGATATAGTGAGGTCACACAGATTACCCAATGATACAATGAGGTCACACAGATTACCCAATGACTTGACCTCCCACCACTTTCTGCAGGTCTCACGAGCAAGCATTGGATTATCTTATACTCACAAGGAATGTCCCGATATCCAATCTCCAAAGCATGAAAGTAATTCATAAATTCCCTAACCGGGATTTTAAAGGCTTCAAAAAGGCCCATGTCTTCAAACAGTCTGTATGATACCTGAAAAGGGGGAGACAAGACCTTGTAAGATATCACTCATTATTTGAGAGATGATAAAGGGTAAGAGTGTGCATCCATCAACGACAATTGATATGCCCCCAGTAGAGATATTTCTATTGGTAATAGTAAACACACTGAAGACATCTGTATACTGTCAATGGAGTTCCTTACCATAGAGACTATGTCATCTGTATTTAAGATAATTATTGCACATAAAACTTACCCGAAAAAAAAAAGAAAAACCACAGTATAACTAAGAGCAATTCACTGAGATTTTAAATTGGACAATTACTGAACACTTTAAGGTAATACACACATGCTAAGCCAGGCCTGGCATCTGCTACCTGCAATCCCAGCACTTGGGAGGATGTGTCAGGAAGATTGTCATGACTTTGACTTCAATGCTAGACACAGAGTTCTTCCTACTATTCTCATTATTATTGTCTTAGCCAACATTTGAGTTCCTGTATATAAGCACTAAGGGAGTTAACAATGCATGCTGCATCAATAATAATTACAGTAACAATGGCAACGGTGTGCATACACACAGCACCAAAGGAGACCAGTACTCTAGTCAGTCAGCACATACTAATTATTTATAGATAGTTCTCAGAGTACAAGTTGAGACTGGTACTATGAGTTCCCAACATCTGATGGCAGAGGATGCTGAAAACACAGAGGTTGAGCAGCTTTCAGACGATCACCCAGTTGGTAAGGAACTGTACGTGTCAGTTTTGGAGTTTGTAGTCTTAACTGCTTGATATTGATATCAAAGATCTATCATCAAAATCAATCACCTAGTATTTCACACACAGTCACTACAAATTCAAGAAGAAAGGATCATGAATTGAGCAAACTGTATTCACTGAAAAGAGTAATTATAACTTTAAAATCTGAAGGCTGGATAGAAGGCTTAGTGGTTAAAAGCACTAGATGCTCTTACAGAGGACCAAGGATCAATATCACAATAACACAATATCACCACATCAACTCCTAGCATCCATGGTATCTCATAACCATCTGAAACTCTAGTTCCAGGAAATTTAGTGCCCTCTCTGGCCTCCACAGGTACCAGGAATGCATGTGGGGCACAGACACACATGCAGGAAAAATACAAATATACATTAATAAAATAAGATAAATTACTTTTTGCTAAAAAGGTAACATGTAAAATATTCAGATTCAAAGAATTCAGGAAGGCCAGGAGCTGAGGCCTCTGCACATATGGTGCTTCAAAAACCTGTTTGATGTGAAACTTGGCCCTGTGGTGTCTCGGACAAAAGGTGATTCTTGGTCTGCCCATGCTAATTAATTTCAGATGTCCTAACATCTCACTAAAAGTGGTGTGAAAGTCAGGGTGGGGGCCGGGGGACTTTTCCATAATCAGAACTTTGTGACTCATAAACTCAAAGGCAGAGTCTCAGAAAGAGCTACTTAGCACAGCAATTGAAACTGTGTTCCCTCGGAAGCTCTATGCTCCGTGATTGATTAAGGTGAAAGGGATAGAGAGGGATATAAGAGCATGTCTTGGTGGATGACTGTACACGGACATATAAAAGATAAGTGGGTGAGCTTTGAGATTTGTTATTTATCCTAAATATTCCTAATGTCTACTGGTATCCATGACTCAAACAGATGGCCCAGCTGAGAGTGTTGCTCACTGGTAGAGCCCATGCTCAGCACAATGGATTCAATCTCTAGCAAGACAACAATAAAAAAGGTTACTCATACCCTTACCTTTGAGACCACTGAGGGACACCAGAAATTTGCAGTAGCATTTGCTCTATTGTCCATGTACTGAAAAGCTAAGCCATCAAGGTCACTGTGCTATGTGGTTACACTCTCTGTTTGGAGGGCTGGATGATGCTACAGGTGAATGTGTTTTATGGGTTGCAGGGATGTAGCAGACTGAAAAGGACCTGGACTTCTGAGAAGGCTAATCTCACGAAGTCTAATGTTTACTCAAAGCTTTACCCAAAAAGAATGAAGGAAAAGAAAGCAAAAAAGCATATTTTTTCAAGCTTAAGTTTCTTCTGTAACACGGATATTAAAACAAATAAACACACAAAACTCCTATACCAAGCTGGTGTGGTGACATAAAATTATAATCCCAGCCCTTAGGAAGGGGAGACAGGAGGATCAAGAGTTCCATGTGACATAGCCTGCTTGACAGCAGCCTGTGTTATATAAGACCTTGTCTCAAAACAAAAACCCACAAACCAGCCAACTAACCACTGCCATGACCGCCACCAATAAAAAAACCTATAGTTACCATGGAGATTAGAGACAAGCAAGCTTGTGTGGTGTATGGAATCTGAAACCCCAGAACTCTGAGGCTGAGGCAAGAAGACTGTCATGAGTTTGAGGCTAGCTGGAGCTAGCTATATTGGGAGTTTGAGGTAGGCCAGCCTGTGCTACAGTGTGACACTGTCAGAGAGAGAGAGAGAGAGAGAGAGAGAGAGAGAGAGAGAGAGAGAGAGAGAGAGAGAGAGAGAGAGAGAGAGAGAGAGAGGAGAGAGAGAGAGAAGAGTCTGTGGGAACCTGTACCATGCGTCAAGGGCAAAAGTGTATGAGAATTCTCTCATTCTCCCTGTATACACCACACCACACACAATCCCTGGTAGAAAGGAATGATCCTGCATGGACCACAGCTACATTTTGTGGCATAATACATTATGTGCCTGGTTCTCTCTAGGTGTCGCACTTTGCAACGGGATTCAAACACTCCTAGGAGGAAAAACAAATTCCAACACGAAGGCAAATGGGATACAGTGGCTGCCTTGAACTTGCTAAGATCAGTGAGCTTTGCAGACAGCTTGGCACTAAGGGCTCAGGAAGAGATGAATGGAACTGTCGACTCCCCATAAACATGGCTGCCTGCCACTGTATCATGGTCATGGCCACAGTAAGTCTAGCAGAGGGACAATGACATATTATACAGATGGTAATTAGCTTCTGCTTCATAGCTCATCATCTAAGTTGATCCATCATTAGTTTGAAACAGATTTCTTTCTCAACTTTGATAATTCCTTTAGGGGAAGGGTCTTTTCTTGAAGACCAGATGAATTCTCTGGGTCTGTATATTTAACACTAAAAGTAGGAGCACCAGTTTCCCATTCAAATCCTGTGAACTGTATTTTCCCCAAGATGTTCCATATTCAGGCTCTTGAACAGCAGCTGGGGACAGCCAGTCTTAGGTTAGAGAAGAACCAGTGTTCCACAAATTTCTAGTATTTGGCAGAAAAGTTAGTGGCCCTCATTAATGTGGGCTGGGTCTTGATCCCACTGAAAGCATTTTTGGTGTGTTGCTTTGCAATTTTTGAGGTAGAGATTCACAGAGCCAAGGGTGACCTCGAATTATTCCCTTTATTTTTTTACTTTTTAAAATAGTTGGTAATTCAATAACTAACTGTAATATAGTTTTCTATTAAAAAAATCATCATTTTGGTAAATTCAATAACTAACTGTAGCTTCTGACCAAAGTCAGAAGTCGTTGGGGGTGCTGTGATATTACTCATATTTTAAATACATATTGATATACCATAATACCACCCTTAGACTATAAATATAATTTTTAGTTATTTACTCTAATTCTATGTGTATAAGTACTTGCCTACATGTATACATGTGCACTATGTGCCTAGAGAGTGCAGAAGAAGACACCAGATCCCTGGAACTGGAGTTCCTGATGGTTATGAGTTACCACGTGGGTTCTGGGATCTAAACTCAGGTCCTCTGCAAGAATAGTAACTGCTCTTAACAGGTGCACCATCTCCACAGCCCTGGATCATGCATATTTTGATGGATATTTTATAACACAATCAATCATCACTTAGCTTCAATTTTTCAAACAAGTATATTTAAGCACCTAATTTCTGTATGTTTTCCTTCAACTTCCACCAAACAATCAGTCCTATAATAAGGAAGCCTCGAGAGAGTGTCTCTTACAGAGACAAGACCTAAGACATTTGTCATGCACCTGGCAACTCACTCTGCATTTCCATTAGAGAGATTGTTTTGATTTTCAAATACATGAAATTCTGATGTTTCCCAAGCCAGTGGGGGAGATACATATTTCTGCACAGTACCTTATTTTTCATGAAACCTAAGCACTATGATATTCAGAAGTTAAAACAATAGTCAGGAGATGTAATTATAGGGATGGATTCATCATTAACAGGAGTTTCCTTTCTAAGGCCAGGCCAGCTTCTCTTTGGCCCAATTCTATGAATTTTGGTCACTTGTCCATCTTGCTGATCTATTCCTGCCTCTGCCTCTGTTGCCTTAAAAATTACATACGATCTTAATTGTAGATTGCAATACTCAATTGAAATTCCAGTTGTCTTTTGGTCAGCACACAGCCATAGAACCTACCACATGTTCTCTGATAAAATTTCACTTCTTTCCGCATGCCTGCCCACAGGTGTTGGGAATGCACAGATTAGTGACCAACGGACTGTTTCCTTCTGTGTTTCAAGTCATCCACTTGAATACATTTCTTACCTGGCTCAGAATACGGCCACATTTCCTTCCTATATTTTCCACTAAATCAAAAATTGGAAAATTCCAGGTGTTTAACTGATCCATAATTGAGTCCAGGTTATCCATGACTAGGGGTTCAGGAGCAAGAATTGGTTTGTCCTGTAATAGAGATGAAGATATTGAACCACATATAGTTTTTCTATTAAAAAAAATCATCATTTTGGTAAATTCAATAACTAACTGTAGCTCTCAGAAATAAATGACTTAAAAGTCCATGAATCTTAAAATCAGTAAACAAACAAACAAAACAAAGGAAGAAAACATGAGCCCGGAGTAGAGAAGTCAGCACTGAACACAGTTCAACTGACTTTTACGTAGTCTGATGCCTGCTTGCCCCTTTTCACACACAGCCCAGCCTAACAGATGTTTCTCCCAGATGTCAGCTTTACCACTTTTGTGTCAATTTGCAAGATTCTTTAATGCAGACTGAAGAACCTCAGAAAACTCTGATGTTATCTCTAAACCTCCTTCTTTCTATATTTCAGTAAATGTATCTGAGAAGTGAGCCTGGCTTATGTTGGACCCTTGACAGAATGCATGAGGTAGATGAAGGCTTCACCTCTCCACTTTAATTGCATTTATATCTGAACTGTTCAGATCAGCATTATTACTGGAGAATGACAGCTGCCACATCTTTCAGGAATGTAATTTTATCCCTGAGACCTGCTCTCCACTAAACAACTTGCTCTATGTAAATGTAAGGGCAGTCAGTGTACAAAGCATTTTAAATCAGGATACTCATATTTTCTCACCACCACAACTATTTTAAAAAGTAAAAAAAATAAAGAGAATAAGCCATTAAAAATTTTGCCTGAACAGCTAGCTTGAAGGTACAAGTAGCAAAAACATGGTTAAAGAAAAATGCTAAGGACAGCAGCTGGCGATTATGGGCACGTTAGCTGCTCCCTGTCCTTGGCAGCCATGCTTAACCTCACTCAAATGTGCACCCGTGAGTGTCTTTATACCAGATAAGTCATCATCAAAGGACCTTTTAGAATCAGTACAAACCTGATCTAATACAACAAGGAAAACAAATACTGGTTCACTTACTAATCAAGGGGGTATCAAAGCTAAACCAGAAGATGGCCTAAGAAAATTAGTCAACCAATCAATCTGTCTTTCTAAACTATTAGTCTAATATTATATTACCATTTAATATTATTAGTTTATTAATTTTTCCTTATTCACAGTTTTTTATTGCACTGTTTGTATTCATATGTAAAGATGAATACTTGGTGCTGGGGAGATGGCTCTGTTGGTAAAAAGCTTGCCATGCAAGCATGAAAGATGAGTTTTATCCATAAAACCTATCTACAAAAAAATCAGTATGATTGATGGTGGTCACTTGCAATGTCAAAGCTGGGGACACAGAGAAAGGTGGTTCCTAGGGCTCATTGGCCAGCCATCCAAGCCCACTTGTTGAGCTCCAACCAATGAGAGACCTTGTCTCAAAATAAAGCAGATGGAACTTGAGTAAGATCACCTAAAGTTATTGTCTGGACTTCCCATGTGTGCTTTCCTACATATGCACCTGCAGACACACACACACACACACACACACACACACACACACACACACTCTTAAACTTTTCACTACCAAATTTTAAAAAAATCAAGAAGAAACCAATATGCTCAGAGAGAGGAAGATTGTAACAATACACCTAAAGGATGCAGACACATGGATCCAAATGGATGCAGCTATAAACCTAAGACAACAGAATCTACCCCTAAGCTAGTCTCTGCCACAGAAGCAAGTTTTCATGGAAATGAATGAGTTTAGTGATGTGGGGCTACCAGGAAGATCATGGTCTGGGAAGTATAGGTGCCACAAGCCGATGCTTTCCTCAGTGGCTCTCTCTGGCACTCGGCCTCCTCTTCATTCTGCAAAATGTCACTGCTGTCACTGTTGTTGTTGGTCTCATAATCGGAGGTAACTTGGGAAGTGTCATCTGCAATTGAAAGAGAATAGCCTGTTTTAAGAGACCTATGATGAGGAAGGGGACACAAGGAAGTAAGTGCTCCTGAAACACATCCGCATATTATGAAGTATTTAGAAAGACTGCTTTCATATATCTACACATCAAAAACAGAATAATAGGGAGGAAAATATATTTTCAAGGTTTATTTTAGTTTTGACTACGTGCGTGTATGTCTGCATGCACATGATTTATATGCCTGTGGAGGCCAGTTGAAGGTGTTAGATCCCTTGGAACTGGAGTTATAGGCAGCTGACTATAAGCTACCCAACATGGGTGCTAGGAACAGAACTCAGGTTTTCTGGGAAAGCAATTCCTACCTTTGTGCAATCTCTCCAGTCCCCAAAATACATTTCTAATCCTAACAAATAGGTGGGAATTAAGATGTGTGATTTATGTAACAGTCAATGATCCCCCAATAATAACTTTTAGATAAATTGTTTGAATTAATTCTATAAGTTCACATTTTTTCCTCCCTGTTCTTTCTCTTTTTTCCCTTCCTTTCTTCCTTTCCTTCCTTTCTGGTAGTGGGGATCAAAACTGGGGCTTTATACATGGTATCAAGAACTCTACCACTGAGCTACATCCCCTAGTTGGATTTAAATTTCTATTTCCTCTATTCTTCTACTGCATTAAGCCAGGAAACAGTTGACTACACACTAATTAAGGGCATATGTGATGGGGATAATCATGTGGACACACACAGGAAGGAGTGGTCTGTAGAGCACGAAGCAATGGCTCATACTTGTGAGTGGACAGATCTTATGTGTATGTCCCAGGTCCTTGGGAGTCTGGGCTTCCTCCTTCTTTTCTTTTCTCCACTATCTCCCCCTTCCAGTCAGCAACTATTAGCTGAAAATCCAACCAGAAAATACAAGTGTCTAAAGAACATGCTTCCAAAGAGTCATCAGGAACAATGAAATATTTGTAACATTATCTCAGGACCCTCTTTTCTTCCATCTTTCTAATACAATTACTTGCCAGATAAACTTAGGAACAAAGGGCAGAATAAAAACATAACTGATCAGGTACAACTCCTGATCTATGGAGAAAAGGAGAAGCCCCAATGGAGATCCATGTCACTGTGAGAACCCATGAAGGTGATCTGTACACTGGAGGACTATGGCACTTCGAGAGCCCAGGAAGGTGACCTAACCTGATACCCTCATCCTGTTAGCCCTGGGAGACTTGGAGAAGCATCCTAAGTCTTCAATAAGCTACACAATAATCACACAGATAATTTTCCTTTGACTTCTCCTGGCCCTTTGCATATTGCTACACAAGATTCTCATAGAAAAAAATGTCAACAAATTCTATTTGAGGGTATCTACTAGGAAATGTTGACAGGGATACATAATTATTCCTGATGGTGCCATGACCTTAAAGTCTACACTTCATAGATACTTTGATTTCTACATTGTATACTGTCAGCACAGTACAAACAAGCCCATAGAGCTATGCCAACAAAAATAATTATTACAGCAACATCACAAGCAGTAGCTACTTACAGTGACCCCATAATCCAATGAGAAATAAATGATTCTGTGTGTTCAATATATGTGGTGCCCAAAGAGGCCACAAGAAAGCATAAGATTTCTGCAGCTAGAGTTACATATGGTTGTTGACCCACCAGATGTGGGTGCTGAGAATCAAACTCAGGTCCTCTGGAAGGGCAGTCTATGCTCAAAACTTCCAAATCATCTCTTCATCCCTCAACATGTTGTATTTAATCTTTACAGTGATTTTATGTAGTGGATACTACTGTTATTCTGCCATTTTGCAAGTAAAAGGACTAAGGTACAGAAATTTAGGTGACACGTGAGTGGGGAACAGAAAGAGGGGTGATCCAGGTTATAGCACTTTAACCTGGATCTTAACTTCAGGATACTGCCTCAAGGAAAAGCCATATCATTGTGAACAGTACAATCAGGGTCATACTTTAGCATCGGGGTTAGTGATCTCATAAACACATGCTAGGATAGGCAACCCTCTAATGAACAAGGCATCAAGATGAACCACCATGTATAGTATACCATGTAGCATACAGTGCTGTACATTATATAAAGGGGGCTCTGACTTTAAAATAATATACATTTGTGTCCAAGTACAAAAATGCCTGGGAGAATCCACCTTTAAAATTTGCTATGAATTAAATTTAGATAGTGTTTTGAGGATGATTTTTATTTCTTTGTTGGTCTTTTTAAGTTTACATCTAATTTAAATTAGCTGGAGAGATGGCTCAGTGGTTCAGAGCAATTGCTGCTGCTATAGAGGAAGTTCAGTTTCCAGCACCCACATCAGGAGGCTCACAACTCATAACTCAACTCCAGCTACAGAGATCTGATGCCCAGTTCTGGCCTACATGGATACTACACTCATGTGCATAAACACACACACACACACACACACACACACACACACACACACTTCATAAAGTTAAAATTCACAAATTCGAAAAAAAAGCCAGGAATTCAAGTTGCCTTTTTTGTCAGGAGGAAAATATAAAATAAAATATGTTGAATTTTGAACAACAGAATACTAAAAAGTGTATTACCTGTTCTGTTTGGTTTCTGAATGGCTGAGCCACTTCTCTCTGAAGGTCCATCAGGAGGATTCCCTTGTGAATAAGGTCGGCCACAGCTGAGAAGTGTTGAGAAGGCATAAGTACCTCTGCGCATTTTAAAACACTACTAAACACACAGTATCTTCATAAACACCAACCATTCCCTGCCTTGGTCTTTCACTGTTGTAACCAAACCCCTGAGATACTTGAGGGAAAGAAGACTTAGTTGGCTCATGGTTCAGGGGTGCCAGTCCTCCACTGTTTTGAACCAGAACTGAGACAACACATCAGGGCAGTGACAAAGTGTGAGCTACATCATGGCTCACAGAAAGCAAGGGAGAGCTAGGGAGAGGCCAGGGTCAAGGAATACTCTTCAAAGCACAACCCTAGGGACCTACTTCCTCTAATGAGGCTCCCATACTGTGCTTCCAACATCTCCCAATAATATGCCTAGTTATAAGGGTATCAATAGCCTCACCCATTGATTAAGTCAGGGTTGTCTAGCTCTAGCCATTTTCCAGGAGCCTCCATGTTTCATATCAAAATCATACAACACATATAATAAAATATCAGTCTTCTACTGGTGCGTCTAGGAAGGCAATTCACTTTGTATTACACGCAGT
The DNA here is from genome assembly GCF_949786415.1 of Peromyscus eremicus. Classification (NCBI taxonomy): domain Eukaryota; kingdom Metazoa; phylum Chordata; class Mammalia; order Rodentia; family Cricetidae; genus Peromyscus; species Peromyscus eremicus. The sequence continues at coordinate 149,523,007 of NC_081418.1, read as the reverse complement.
TGCTGATAGGTGGTCCTCTTTGGTGAGTACTGATCAGCAAATGGACTTTAAACTCCATCTGACTCTCTTCCTCCTCCTCAGTCCACATATTTACATTGAAATGCTGCTAAAGTTGTTAAATTATTTGGAAAAATACTGGAATAACTGCCATTTATCTGTGAAGTAGTTCTGAAGGTCCTGGCACATGTCTGGCTATGACTGTCTTTTCCAGTGGGACACCTTTAGAGCCTCAGTGCTCCATTCACTTCTTGGAGTTAGGATGCTCAATTTCTAATCAGATTTTTAATAAAAGACAACAAATGTTAAAACAAAATGATAGGATATTCATTTTATTTTTTTCCCAAAATAAGTGTATTTATTTAAAGCAAATTTTCCCATTCATCCTTTAAGGTCTTAAGGAAACGAACAAAGGAGATGGACATTGTGGAAAAAAATGAATGACTGATTGTACACACTAATGTTTGGAAAAAAAAAGAGCCAACATGATCTGTGGACAACCAAGACGATGAAAGTTTCCAGAGAAGCGAATGGTAGCCCATCCCAGAGATAATAGAGTATAATAGGAGAATCTTTTTGCTTTATTTTCTCAACAACTTGACTATTTTACAAGTCAAAAGGTAATCACACAAACCCTACTGAGATCCAAACTGGCCCCTCCTTTATTATTTTGTTTAGCTACTTCATGATTAGATTTTACTCTCCTATTTTGTGGCTGGACTCTTTTCTTCCAAATAATATAAAAGATCTCAGGAGAACTTTTTGGTCTCATAATTACTTAACTACAATATGACCCAGCATAAAGGGAAAGAAATTAGTTTAATATCTAATGTTTAGCATCTAAATGTCTCATCATTTTCTTAACTGTACATGCAGCAAAATATTTCCCAGCTACAGTATACCATCATACTAAGTAAATTTAGTTTTCCACTCTGAAATATAAACAGAAAAGCATTATACAGGATTTATTTCTAATGAGGAAAACCCATCATTTTGTCTTAGGGGATAAAAAGAAAGGAAGAAAAGAAATAAAAAGCCTACGCTAACTTAGGACTTCTAATCTTGTGTGAAAGCTTATTAGTGTGAAGATTTTTCATTGCCTGACAATACCTAAAAGGACTATTTAAGTTACTAGTTCAAATAGAGCAGCTCCTGTCTCCCCCCTACATAAATAAGTAAGTAAGTAAGTAAGTAAGTAAGTAAATAGCTTGTTGCAAAGGCATTACAACAGCCAAGAGACTAGGTTCAATTCCAAGCCCTTCGAGTTCAGCAGGGGAAACCACAATAGTTAGTCGTGTGTTTCTGGAGCATTCTGTGACTACATGGGTGGCTTCCTTGAAGGGAATTATAAAACCTGGTTTGAATTATAGGTTTATAAAGTCCAAACAAATAAAATGCACACTACTAGATTTCTAAAATCAACTGAACAAGGAGACAGAGAAATCCTCTTGTATTTTTGTTTGTTTGTTTGTTTGTTTTTTCCTTCATTCTCTTTATGAAAACTCTGTGACATTCTCCCCTCTAAAAACAAGCAAGAAAATCTTGTTGGAGCAAGCTGGGCAAACCGTAGAGCTTTCCTGAACACCACTAGCTTTTCTTTCAAATGGTTATTTCTCATAAGTCTTGAGGGAGGGAGAGCCCCTTGGAAAAGCCAGAAGCAGATGTTCTTAATGCGAATCACTCTGCGAGCCTTTATCCTGGCTCAGGATACAGAACAAAGAACAATGCTTCCCTCAGCAAGCCTGTTGAATGTCAAATGCGCGAACAATTACAGGGTGTTAACCTAAGGGAATTGGCTCTGGGGTCCAGAGAACTCAGAGAACTAGACATGAAACAGACCAAGAACTCCTCTGAGCTCTTGGCATGGTGAGTGTGATGTAGCATGTCTCAGACTGACTGCACAACAGCTCTAGGAAGGTGGCTGTGTTGGGTGGAAAGCCCACAGAACTCATTTTCACTTAGAAAGCTAGCATGGTACTAGAATAACATTTTGCTCTGGTCTTTGCCCAATAATCAAGGTTGGGTATTTTTTCCACTTAAAAATAGTCATAGAGAGAAAGAAAGTAAAAATAAAGATGATAAAATAAGAGACGTTTATTTGTCTTAGGCAGTAAAGTTTGGTTGAGGAGAGATCTCCAGGTGTTATGTCTTCAAGTCTTGCTCAATAGTCTGTGGTGCTGTTTAGAGCTGGGAGATCCTTTAAAAGGTGGGTCCTATAGGGAAGAACGTAGGCCATGGGGGACTCAAATGGATATTGGGACCTGCAACCTTTCTTCTCTCTGTCTTCACTTTTCTCAACAACAAAGCATCCTCAGTTGGATTCTGCTTTGCCATAGGCCCCAAAACAAGAGGATCAAGGAACCACTCAAGCTGTAAGTAGAAGTAGACATTTACTTCTTCTTGATCTCGGGTATCCTGCCACAGTGATGACACAGAGATTTTACAGACAAGCTACAAGCAAATGAAATGTGTGAGGCTTAGTATTCATTGTTAGTTACTAAATGGAGTGTGTTAATAAACATGAGACACAAGAAAGCTTCATGCTTCCAATGCATTCACATAGTCATCTCCATTATCTGCAGAAAATAACATTCTGTTTAAGGCATTCTTAGGACTATGCTTAAAACACATGCCTCTCTTCTACTTCAAAATACTTAATACTAGGGAATGGAGAGATGGCTCAGTGGTTAAGAGCACAGGCTGTTCTTCTAGAAGATCTGTATTTGATTTCCAGCACCCACATGGTAGCTCACAACCATCTGTAACTCCAGTCCCAGCCAGTCTCCTAGGGTACTGCATACACATACATGAAGGCAAAATACCCATATACATAAAAATATGTAAATCTTTAAAAATATTTAGTACTTTAAGATTAAGTATCCAAAATGAAGATATGACTGGAGAACAACAAAAATATGCAGTAATTGGAGGTATTTCCTATTTATGGACAATCTTAATGTGCCTGAAGTGACAATAATCACTTCAGGCACATTAAGATTTTCTTTAATCCTCCACTGATAATGCATGGTAAGTCAGTTTTTTATTTTTTTCTCCCTCCCTCCCTCCCCTCTCCCTCCATCCTTTCCTTCATTCCTTTTTGAGAATTGGTTTCCTAGACTATAGCCCAGGCTGGCTTCAAACTCACTGTGTAGTTCAAGCTTCTTTGACCGCCCAGCTATCCTCCTGAGTGCTAGGGTTACAAGCATTTGTCCCATGACCAGCTTGTAATTGTTTCATTGCAATGTAAAAAGAAACCATTTGCTTAATTTCATTCAGGGAACCATATGAGTCAAGCCATATAATGCATTATGTGCCAGGAACCCAGCTAAGGTCCTCTGTAAGAGTAGCAAGCACTCTTAACCCCTGAACCATGTCTCCAGTCCATAAAACACATTTTATCCATCACCTACTAGTGATATATACTAGTATATAACCAAATATATACAGCTAATTATTTTGTACTCTCTCCAAAGATCTGTTCAGACTGAATGGAAAATGAAGTTTCTATTTATAGAGAGCCTGGAAAAATTAAGTTTCTATTATAGTCTCAAACATAACATCACATTATCCTATAGTTTCCTGTTACCAGTAAAAAGGTCTTACCTGCTACATACGACAGGTGGAGGCAGGATCTGAGGGGACAAGTCAGGGGCACTTTGGGTGTAAGTTAAGGCCCTGTGAGATCCAGGGCCTCGCTTGGCAGTTATTTCAGAGGATTCTGGAAACTGTGCTGAAGTAATGTTGCCAACGGGACTACTGGCAGGCGATCCTTGAGGAGGCGAGGAGGAGGGAGAGGGTACAGGTGAAATTTTAGCAAGGCCACCTGAAAGAGAATGAGAGCTATGATGTCATTCAACAAACACCCCTGAAATGCAAACATGTGACCCCTTCCTGTTACCATCACCTTGAATACATAAAATCAGTAGCCACCAATATCATGCTCGGCCCCAGATCTGGTCTTATCTTTATGCCACCATCCAGAGATGGGATATGTGCCTGGACTGTCTCCATGGCATGAAAATATGACCAGTAAATCATCCTGAGAAATGGGTGGCAGGGCCAGCATACCCGTTGAAGCCACAGTGGCTTTAAGCCACCTCAGGGCAGAAGGATATTATTTTCTTCTCCCATTTTTGTTTCTCTCTTGTCATCCTGACTGAAAATAACAATTACAATTGTCTCATGTGTCTGAAAAAATACCAGCTGGAACAAAACTCACTACATTTTAAAAGAAATACATTTTTTTTAAATGTGCGTGTGTGTTTGCCTGCATAAGTTTATGTGCACAGCATGTGTGCAGGAACCTACTGAGGCCAGAAGATGGCACCAGATACCATGGAACTGGAGTTCTCTAAGTGATTGTGAATCACCATGTGGGTGCTGGGAATCAAACCCAGGTCCTCTGCAAGAGCAGCCTGTGCTCTTAAATCATTGAGCCGTTTCTCCAGCCTTACCATTGCTTTAAAGTTCAGAGCACACAGTGGCAGTTACAGAATGCTTAAAATGTGCAAGTGAAAATGATAATTTGGGGGAGGCAATTAGACTTCTTAACTATTCACACATTCAGTGAACTGTACATTTCTTTGTGAAAATGCACTCCAAGAAAAGCAAATTTGAAGCAAACATTAAAAATGTGCTACATCCAGCACAAACTACACAGTAGGCCTAAAGCTTAAACTTCAAAATCGGGTACTTATGCCAGGCTCCCCATGTTTACATTTATGCTACAGTGTGAGTCTGTCTAGGGCACTGGAGTAGATTTCTAGACCTCTCACTCTGTAAGATAAGGCTAATGTCTTTTGAAGTTGCTTCCTCCCAAATACAGAGAAGGCAGAGTGCAAGTAAAATTGGGGAAAGGGGGAGAAAGACCAATGACTTTCAAGTCATTCATAGGTCTCTGCTTATCCCCTCTCAGGAGAAACTGATAGCCCCAGATATCACATTCATAGCTAGTGTGTGTAGCTAACGGGCAGCTGGTTCAAGGTAGCCTTGTGTCAAAAATTCAGTTCCTTTAAAAGTTTGACTTTTCCCAGTGCAAAGTACTCTGCCCCATAGAGTGGAATACTATAACTTGTAGAAGGGTTTCCTTGGTGTCCTTTTCATACTTTTGTTAGGTTCCCAGCATGGTGGACAACCTCCCTCCTGAGCCTCTTGCAGCACATTTCTGTGTTGCTCCCTAACCAGCAGAACAATCCCTCATATTTGTACCTAACAGATGAACCCACCTTGGCCCAGGGAGAGTAACTAAATATGTTGCCAGGGTTAGGAAGAGCTAGTGAGAAGGAGAACATGGGGATGAGGTAGGCGTTGGTTAGTTTGGGCTTTTTAAAAATTAATTAATCTTAAATACTATTCACAGTTTCCCTTCCCTTCTCTTCTCCCAGTCCCTCCTCCTCCCTGCCCCACCTTATCCTCTGTTTATACTCAGGAAAGGGCAGGCCTCCCATGGATATTGAGAAAACATGGCATATCAAATTGCAGTAAGACACCTCCCCACATATTAAGGCTGGGCAAGGGAACCCATTATGAAGAAGAGGTTCCCCAATGCTGACAAAAGAATCAGAGACAGCCCCTACTCCCACTGTTAGGAATCCCATCAGAAGACCAAGCTACACAACTGCCAGATACACGAAAAGGGCCTAGTTCAGTCCCATACAGGCTCCCTGGTTGTCAATTCAGACTCTGTAAGCTTCTGTAAGCCCAGGTTAGTTGATTCTATGGATTTTCTTGTGATGCCCTTGACCCCTCTGGCTCCTATAATCCTTCCTCCTCATCTTCCATAGGGTTCCCCAAGCTCCGCCTAAAGTTTGGCTGTGGGTCTGCATCTGTTTCCATCAATTGTTGGATGAAGCCTCTCTGATGACTATTGGACTAGGCACCAATCAATAACTTATAGCAGAATATCATTAGGCATCTATACACTGACATTTTTTTCTCCAGTCATGTTTGGTTCTATCCTAGGTCTCTGGGCCAGAAACCTGATTGGGTTTTAAAGACTGGTTGTGCTTTAAAAATGAGCCTATATATCAGCCTTGCTGTACGTACTGGCTCCATCATTTTGATGGCAAATTACGAGATTTGGGGCTACCTTTCTACTATTTTTGTTATATATATATACATATATATGTATTTATATACATATGTGTGTGTGTGTGTGTGTGTGTGTGTGTGTGTGTGTGTGTGTGCGCATGTGCATGACTGTATGAAGGTACAGAGGTTAAGTATGATCTTCACTGTCTTCACCAATGGTTTTTCACCTTGATTTTGGGGACAGAGTCTCTCACTGAACCTGGAGCTTACTGATACTCCTAGGCTGGTCACCATCCATCCCCAGGGATCCTCCTGCCCTTCCTCCTCAGTGCTGGGATGCCAGGCTTGCCTCAGCCTGGCTTGGCTGTTTATATGGATGATGAGGATTGAACTCAGTCTTGAGTCAAGCACTTTCCCGACTGAGCTGTCTCCCCTCAGCACCCCCCTCTTTAAGTCTTTTTATTTTTTTTTTAAAAACAGACCATTAATTCAAAGCACGTTGGGAAACTTCTCCATTTCTATCTGGACACAAATGTGTTTTTGAGGGCAATTTATGAGAAGACTGATTTTGTTTTAGTAGCTGAGAGCTGATAGCTGATAGCTGTAGAGACACAGGGGTTCATTCTTAAATACACATTTTAAAATCCGTACAGCCATTAGTGTTCTTGGAACTCAGTGATTAACTAAATTTAAACTAATAAGCAGACTTTAAGGCTCCTGGGATGAACTCTTAAATAAATGTGCAGCAGAGAAGCACTTTGCTTTTATGGTTCTTTGCTCTATATATTTTGAACTCTTTAACAAGCACCAGGTCTCTGCACTAACAGAGATTGAGGGTGCAGGGTGCAGGAGAAGATGAAAGTGTAACATTTACTGAAAGTTAAAAAAAAAAAAGAAAGAAACACGAGGGATGGTGTGGTGAGAGGACACACACTTTCATACACCAGCCTTCAGACAGATGGAGAGATAAATGATTAATGCAGATACAGGCAGAGTATACTTTAATGCTTGAGTGGGAAGAATTTTAGATTTCTGAGTTGCGTGGATTTGGGGATATTCACACCAACTTCAACAGCTGAGTGTCTCTAATGAAAATTTGGAAATCCAAAATGTTCTGACTTGGATTATCAGATTAGGATTGCTCCATATGTAATCATCAAATACCATGTCACTTCAGAAAGGAGGGAATAAAGTATCATAGGTATAGAAAAGGGATTTCCCCAGGCAAATTAGAAATAAACTTCTTTGCAAGGTAGAAAGATAGAAAGGAATGGAGGGAGAGAGGGAAGGAGGGATGGAGGGAAGGACAGAGAGAAGGAGAGAGTGAGAGAGTGAGTGAGTGAGTGAGTGAGTGAGAGAGAGAGAGAGAGAGAGAGAGAGAGAGAGAGAGAGAGAGAGAGAGAGAAATTCTAAGATCCTTTAAGGGTCTTCAATCTAAGTTTAGAGAGAAGATATCTAATTTTGTGTTACACACACACACACACACACACACACACACACACACACACACATACTAGATGAGTTAAACATGCATACTTTTTTATATATTTATCTTCATTTTATAACTGAGTAATTTTAAGAGACTCCAGGAACAAGACACAGATCATGAAATACAAATCCCTCAATGATTTAAATTATCCTAATATGAAACATTTTAAAATACTGATAGGCAACAAATAAATAATACAACTTTTGAAGAGTCTGAAATTCTGACTCATTTGAGTAACCTAGACTTTGTTTCCTTGTTCCCTTGTTCCGAAGAGCCTGAGAAAATGTGTTTCAAGGCACAGAGGGAACCAGAGGGGAAGATGAGGAATACTGGCTAGGAGTTCTTGAAGTAAATTGATTTGCATTGCAGTAATAAAGTCTCCCAGTTTAACTTTAATTGGGCAAAAAGAAACTAGGCTGAAGAGGTGGCTCAGCAGTTAACAGCACTTGCTGTTCCTTTAGGGGACCTAAGTTAAGCTTCTAGCACCCACATCAGGAGGCTCCCAAGCATAGCTCCAGCTTCAGGGGATCAGACATTCTTTTCTGGCCTCCTCAGAGACCTGCATAGAGGTGTACATATACACACAAACACATGAACACACATGTACATAAATAGAAACAAAATAAATATGAAAAAAAGAAGTAAACCAGCTTTTTTGATAAATACATGCCTCTGTACCAATGTTTTAGTAAGAACCATACAAAAGAAAAAATATCATCATCATGTAAAGTGTTCTCTTAAGTCTAGTTTATAAGACATAAGGCATCTGGATTCACCATAGTAGAAAGCCCACACTTACAAGACCCTAGCAGAAGATTACCACACAGGCAGTAATTATGAATTAGAGGAATTTGGAAGCAGAATGATGTAATAGTAGCTTCCCATTTTTAGTGACTCCTACTAGAAGGGCAAGATTTAAAATTCAAGTCAGGGGCTCTAGAGATGCTCAGATGTTAGGAGTGCTACTGCTCTTCTGTAGGACCCAGATTGGTTCCCAGCACCCACATGGCAACTCACAATGATTTGTAACTTTAGTTCAAGAGGATCTGATGACCTTTACTGGCCTTTGCTGACACTGCACACATATGGTACACATATATACATAGAGGTAAACACTCATACAAGTTAAAAAATGCAAATGCAAATCATATTTAAATCTCCCATTGTTATGCTTTCATCAGAGGACTCCTGTGTGATCTGATCCATGCATTTATTTTATTTATTTGTTTGCTTATTATTTATTTATTTATTTTAGTCATTGGTAAAGATCACTTGTATTTCAGCTATGTCAAAGGAATGCCGACTGAGGGAGCAGGGAACACACGGCTCACTTGGTTTGTGAACAGAACAGACCCATCAGTCTGATTTGTGCAAAGAACATCATTCTACTCTGGACACAGATAATTCAGCTTCAGTGTGTCCACTGGTCTGTACCTTGAGGCTTAGGCTCTTACATTCCTCCTCACATCTCCTGGGATCCCATATCATTACCCTCTTTCTACAGGAAAGACTTTCCCCAGCCTCTTCACACATAGTTTAATGAAAAACAGGTGGCAAAAGAATCAGTTGCATCAAACATAGTTGGGTACTTGCTTAGCTGGGGCAGCCAAACTACATGACATCAATGCAAGGGAAATAGGGTTTCAACACTGAGGTGGAGGCTTGTAGAACACATGTGATACCATGGTAGAAAGAGACCACTGTGGGCAGAAAGATGTAAGCAAGGGGGATGGTAGAGTGAGAAAGAAGAAGCTAAATTGGGCAGTGGTGGCCATTGCCTTTAATCCCAGCACTTGGAAGGCAGAGGCAGGCAGATCTCTAAGTTCAATGCCAGTCTGGTCTACAGAGTTAGTTCCCGGACAGCTAGGGCTACACATTGAAACTCTGTCTCAAAACAAGACAATAACAAAAATAAAAACAAAGCAAAAACAAAATATTGAGATAGAAGAAAGGGATGAGCAATCAAAACTAAGTATGTATGAAAGTCCTATAAGAAAACTGCTTTGTGCTGATTTTTAAAATTACATTAGGAGAAGAGAAAGCCAATCAAATCAAATGAAAACAAACCAACAAAACCAGAAGAACCTAACCGATCAGGGAAGAAGTAGAATCTAGGGTCATTTGATTCTTAATATATTTCTCTATTTTGGCAGAATTTTAGTAATTGATTTGCATTGAGCACGAACTGGATAAGGATGTTACAGTCTTTATTCCATGATGACAGCAACCTAAGGACACCACCATACCTAGTCCCTTCAAAATAATCATGACGGGGAGACATCAAGCCCTTGCCCAGAGAAATGACAGACTGCTATGCTGGGGACTGATTTCTACCATCTCCCTTGGGGCATGTTTAGTGGACGTTCTTCTTGGGTTTAGTTAGACGGTAAGTAAGACACAGGGAGTACAGTGGCATGAAGCTGTGCCTCCATACACTCTGTCATTTCCAGTGTGTGCCAGAGTCATAACCTTCAGATTTTAAAAAAGAAATTTGATTTTAAATTATATGTATGTGGGTCTGTGTGTGTGTGCACATGTATGTGGCATGTGTATGCACAGGTACATCCACAGGACAAAAGAGGGCCTTGGATTCTTTGAAGTTGGAGTTACAGTTGACTGGTAGCCACGATCGATGGGTTCTGAGAACATAACTCCTATTCTACGGAAGAGCAGTACATACTCTAAATTGCTGAGTCATCTCTCCAGCTCCAGATTACATATACATATAAATTCATGTATTTATTGTGTGGCGTGTCTGCCACGACACACACGTGGCAATCAGAGAACAACTTTTGGGCATCTGTTCTGTTCGGCTCTTCAGGTTTGGCAACAAATATGCTGAGCCATCTTGTAGTCCCAATTTTTAGCTTGTTGAATCTAACAGGTTGTGTTATTTAATAATTGTTATTTGGTCACTTACCTGAGGGGTCACATGTTTCCACTACCTTGTACCCAACTACAGAACCAAAATTTGAAACAATATTAATTTATTGTCCTTGATTTTTTCTTTTTTTTTTTTTTCACTCTGAAAACTTGACAAAAGAAAGAGCCAAAGATGAATCCTGGGCCTTGGACTAGTTGCTTCACTTCTCTGTCTCTCAGTTTCCTCCTTTGCTCTTTGGTTCATCAGTAGCAATGGCATTAAAAGGTAACAGAAAAAAATAAACATTTCTTTTTTTGTGCTTGTGATGTGTGTGTATGTGTGTAGTGTTTATTCTGTGGTGTATGTGTCCTGTGTGTACACATATGTGGTGTGTATGTGGTATGTATGTTTTATGTGCATGTGTGTGTATATGTGTGTTTGTGGTGTGTGTGTGTTTGTGGTGTGTGTGTGTGTGTGTGTGTGTGTGTGTGATGTGTGTACATGGACAATGTATTTGCACATATGTATGTTGAGTTCCTTGTTCATGCCTATGCATGTGGAGTCCATGAGAAGGTGTCTATGTTTGCCTCACAGCATCTCAGCTAATCATCAGTCTCCACCATCTTGCACTGTCTGGTCCTCATAAAGCTCAAGTCTACTTCTCAGCTTGCTGATGATGTTTACTGTACAAAGCTTGAGGGATATCTCTACAGCTCAAGAGACCATAATATTTGTAGGAGAATTGGATTGTCTTTAATGGTTCCTTTCAAATGAACATATTTGTTTCAAATAAATGTTTCTTTCAATACAAATAAACTTGAACTCTGTGGGGAAAGTGTCTTCCTACACTGAACAAAAGAGATTTTAAGCAGATCGAGTGATGGTTTCTAGAGGACAGATCAAGTGGGAAGTGGACAGCCAGAGGAAGATGAGCAACCAGGAGTCCTTCCCTGAGTCCTATGCCTTAATGTCATGTTTGTCTTTCAAGGCCTTTCTTGGAATATCAGTGGAATATGGGCAATTTTCAAGTGGTTCGCATATAAATCTCATCATTTTAAGGATGTTTGGTCTGCTTCTGCCTATTATATGATAATTTGTAATAAACCTATACTTGCTTCCTTAAGAACAGATATAAAGGATGAGAAGGTAGGGAGGAGGCTGGGAGAGAATGAGGAAGAGAGGGAGGGAGGAGGAGAGGGATAGAAAGAAGGAGGGGAAGAAGGAAAAGGAAAGCAAAAGAATGAGGGAGGGGGAAGGGAAGCAGGGAGGAAGGGGGAGAAGGAAGGGTTTCAAGGCCAAGGCAGAGACCCAGATCAGAGGGATTAGGTTCCCCGAAGACAGCCAGAGTAGGTGAACCACAGTCCTGCCGGCCTTCCCCCTCAGAGCTCTATCTCCTGCCTGTTGGCACAGAGGAGGCTGCAAATCTGAGCAGAGGACCAGCTACCACAGAGGCTGCCAGCAGAGCTTGCTGCATGTCCTGAGGGTGATGACATGGATCTTGGAGTCCACAGCTGCTATGGCAGCCAGACTTGCATGCCCAATATCACAGTGAGAAAAGAGGGTTCTCCTTGAGCCAAACTCGAATTCTTAACTGCTGAAGACAGAAGATTCAGAAATGAAGCAGAAAGTAACTGAAAACCCCAAGAAGAAATTCTACAATGCCATGAAACAAACATTCACCACTTGTACTTCTCAGGAGGAAGAGGTCAGAGGAACAGCCGGGGCACTGACCTGGAAGGGAAATTTAGAGACAAATGTAATAAAGTGGTGTGTGTGTGTGTGTGTGTGTGCACACACGTGCGTGCGCGTGCTACGTGTACAGACATGCATGCAGTGCCATGAACTCTTGATCCTCCTGCATCAGCCTCCTAAATGCTGGAATCATAATTGTATCTCACTAAACCCAATTTACAGATCCCAGCAAGAACCTGGACTTAGATTAAGTGAGGTGAATTCCCTAATTCCTTCCACCTGCCCTTAACTAAAACTTTATTGTTCATTTTAATGCCACAGTTCATTACAACACCGCAATACAGAAAATGAGACTGTACACCTGGAGTGTACATTGCTTACCTGGCCTGTTTTGCTTTTTAGCTTTTACATGGTTAGCTGCAGAGATGGCATAGGATGAAGTGAAGGACCTGCTCTTGGTGAGAGTCATCGACACTGGGGCATTCCAAGAGTCAGGATTGAGAGCACTACAAAGACAGCAATTAAAGACCACAGAGAGATTACTCATCCATTACTGGGCACATCTTTCTGGAACTCAGCCACCACCTCTGCAACAGACACGCCAATCTAAGTATTTGTTCCCAGGTTGCTGCAAAAACGATTTAACTTGCAAATGACAAAATAAGCTAAGTTCCACCTCTGCTGCATCTATTTGTCTCTCATCAAACACAGTCTACCTAGAGCAAAGATGGTGTTCCCAATACATGCAATTCATAAAAATGAAATACACTCTCCTACATGTGTAGTCATGTCCCTTACAGATTTTTCAAAATCTATCTAGAAAATTCATTGGCTGTGATGCAACTGTCCAAATAGGATCAGAGAGTGACAAAATGCTTATGACATAGTGCTCTTTGTTATACAATATTGTTGGTGAATATACACTCAATAATTAACATTTTATCAAGCCACTCAATAACAATGTCTTGCTGCAGTATTTACTCATCAAGTAGAGCATGAACAGCAGACCTGTTGCCTGCCATTTCTCTGTTGGCAACTTGGCACTGGCTTACAAAGAAAACTGTTACAGGAGCCTATAGCAGTATCCAAAGATTCCTCTTTACTGGTGACACCCTGGAAAGAACATGATAACCCAGTCATGCCCCATCGAAAAACACTCATGATGGGCATGGTGCTAACATACAGATTTTATGATTAGGAGAGAGGTAATAGGTCCTCTTTACCTAGGAAATGCATTTATCAACATAGACTTGCTTCACCAAGTTGCTCCCTGTAAACAAATCTGGAATCAATCAATCCACAGAGGATTGGGCCTAGAGAAGATTACAGAAGCTATGTAATTAGTGGTATAGGATTCCTGGAGGTCTTCCATACCAAAATTTCTCTTTATGTACTGCTTCAAACCTTACATGTGGAAACAGAAACATTATCCATGCTAGTTTGGGAGAGAACAGATTTCAGGGAGTTCTGTTGACAACCTTGGACTGTTCCCAGTGAAAAGTGCTTGGTTTGTGTTTTTCTAGCACCTGTGTGTCCTTTTATGCACCAGTAAATTGGTGAAGGTTAAAATCTATAATTTGCAGATTGAACAAGATGTGTCCGATCTGTCTGGGTGGCATATTGTAAATAATCTTGATAATGATGGAATTATGAATCATGGATGTATAGAGTTTGTCATGTAAGACATATAATTAGTGAGGTATAATTTGGAGATGGTCCCGAAGAGCAGGGATTCTGCCTCTCCCAGCAGCCATCAATTGCCAAGAGCCCCTTAGGGATGAGACTTCATGAGCCCCTCCTCCATGAGATTTTTCTTCAATGATTATATTTTAAAAGCCTCCTTTTGCTCTTACTTTTTATAACAACTTACCACATACATGATGAAAGAGACATTTGAAGGGTGAATTAAACTTCAGCCATTGTCAAGAACATCTAAAGCCTGCAAAATGCTTGTTTCAAGGCGTTTTCAAAAATTTCATCTTTAGCTTTTCACAAATACTTGGAATTTTGTAAATGAGATAAAAAAAAAACTTTGTGTATCAGATAGTCCATGATTTCCTTGTGGTGTTGGTCTCTGTTCAACCATTCTGCTTGCCTGGGTAACTGCCAAGATTGACTATGAAAATGTTATGTAATATATATTTCTGTCTTTTCATTTCTTAGATTATACAGTCGGTAAATTCTTACTCATCCATGTAGACTTTTTGAAGAACTTAGCATCATTTAATATCTTTAAAAAATATATCTTTTTTTGAAGCTCAGTCAAAAACTGCCTACTTGTGTTCTTTTATAGTCAATACAACATTTAAAAGGGGTCTGTAGAGAGAGAAAGGGCTCAGTTAAGAGAACTGGCTGCTTTTAAAGGGGACCCTGGTTTGATTCCCAGTACCAACACGGCAGTTCACAACCATATGTAATTCCAGTTCCAGAGGATCCAATACCCTCTTCTGACTTCCAATGGTACTATACATATTTTGCATATATACATGCATGCAGGCAAAAGAAGTGTATTTAAAAAACAATTAAATGTGTTTTTTATTTTATTTTTATTTTATTTTAATTTATAAAATTAAAAAGTTTATAAAATGGAATGTGATGAAGTCAAGATTAATAAAGTCCTACCTATATCTACCCTACTTTAACCATATATATATATATATATATATATATATATATATATATACATACTAATTTATTATATTGTACTATGAATAACACAGCATAAATCAATGTATGTTATTTAAGTTCATTATAGTTCAGGATCACGTCTGCATATAACTTGGTGTGAACCTCACGGTAGCTGTCAGTTTTTCAGTGACCAGTGCTGGCTTACCCCTGCTTAGAACTAATGAGCAGTAAGAATTCAGATTCTGGAGAGGAAAGGGGCTGAGAGAAAGCTCCTAGTGGCCACTCACTCTGAAGCAACAGAAGAGAAAAAAGATCTCAGCCCTCTTCACCAAAGGTCCTTTTACATCTACATTTCTCTCTGTGTAATAATTCTATCTTCAATTCTAAACTGGCTAGGAGTGTCTTTTTATGAAGCCTATGGCTTCCGTTACGTCTGATTCACCAAGCCTGAGGTCAGTTAAGAGATAAATTTGGAATGGCTGGGAGTATGACATCAGCCATTTCTGTCTCTCCAAGGGCTATTTTAAAGCATCTATTTGCACTCTTCCATCTAATGTACCCCTCAACACTATATATACACTATATATACACTATAGTTCTATTTTCTAAATCCTTCTTGTGGGTGGGTATGAGGCTCAGGATAACTCAGGGTCTCTTGGAGGATATGCCTATGTGGTTCACTTCCTCTGACTCTCAATCCCATGTCCTTTGCAGCAGACATTACTTTACTTTCCAAAGGGAAATTATCTACCTGCATCCAACAGCCACAGAAACTGTTGGCATGTTTGTTTCTTTCTTTATTTTGAGACAGAGTCTTGCTATGTGGCCCTGGCTGGCCTGGAAATCACAAAGTTCTGCATGTCTTTGTCTCATGAGTGCTTCCACCACATTGGTTGTTTTTATTTCTGCTTCTAAAGTTGCTTGGATCATTAAGTCCCTGAAGAACCACAATGAAAAAAAATAAGGAAAGAAGAAATAGAAATGGGAAAAAGGAAGAAACTAAAACTCCTTATGTCAAAACCAATCAGCAACTGTAGCAATGGTTCTCCTGAATAAGAAAGGACTTCAACTTTGGTTTACGATTAAGGTCAAAACCATCACATTTAGTGATAGTACAATGCTGCTTTCATATGCATGGTTTTCCCTTGAAGATGTAAGTTCTCACCAGCATGAGGCTCATGACTTCATAATGATGGAACTATTGTACGACTCTCAGATTTTACATCTAACTTTCTACAGCATAGTGAAATTAAGGAGTGGAAAAAATATCCACAAGCATGGTATCTGTGAATAACATTAGGATGAAGGAAATGGGTGGTACATGCTAGTCCGTATCTGTGTGAAAATGTTTGCATCTGAGCACTTACTTTATAAATCAGTATGACAAGATCTACTGGAGGAGAGATTAAAAACATTCCTTCCTTCCCTCCCTTTCTTTCTTTCTTTCTTTCTTTCTTTCTTTCTTTCTTTCTTTCTTTCTTTCTTCCTTCCTTCCTTCCTTCCTTCCTTCCTTCCTTCCTCCCTCCCTCCTTCCTTCCTCCTTTCCTTCATTTGCTTACATGATGACTTCATTGTTAGCCTCTAATTTCACTTACTACACAAAGAAAGAATGGAAGAAATAAGACTTGACCAGAAGTAACAAAGGTGTTGAGATAGCATCAATATATTTTTCAGAGTCATTTTCTGCATAGAAAACCATGGAGCTTCAGGTAAAGTATGGCAGGAAATATTGCAGTTTGCAATGGCAATGTCAGATAGATGTCTTTCCAGGCTCATGTTTGAACACTTGGTCCCAGTTGGTGGCACTGTGGAGGCTGTGGAACCTTTGGGAGGGGAACCTGACTGGAGGAAGTGCTTCCCTGGGAGCTGGACCTAGAGGATTAGGAACTGACTCAGGTTCCTGGCCCAGCCCTGATTTCACTGCTTCCTAGTGTGTCCAAGTGTGAACAAGATGCCTCACATTCCTACTGTATCTGCTAGTACAGAAATGAAAATTGCTACCAATGATACTTTATTTCAACCTCAAAGAATTTCAATACTCACCAAACAGTGTGTGTCTCCTCCTGTGAGGACATCTGCAAGTTTTACAAAAGTCCAGGAAATACCATAGAGTGGAATTATGATTTATAGTTTCTAACAATTATGGTTTATGAAAGAAACACCTGATGGTCTTGAGTCAGAACATAAATGTTTATGCAGAAGAAAGCGATTTACATTCTAAATGAAGGAAGCAGGGGTCGGGGTTAGAGATGGTTGTGAGTAGATCTTCCTTTGGTCCAACATCTTAGTGAAGATGCTGGGGTCATCTGTGTTCTGAGCTTTATCAGGGCCACTCCAGGACAATAAGTAGAGAAATGCCAGACAGTCATTCAGGAAAGACAAAGAAACAATAAATATCTGGGGCAGGGCCAAGGAAAAGAAGTAGCCTAAAGGAAAAACTAGAGAGGAATTCAAGTAGCCAGTCTGTTTAACAAGGCCATGTGAAATCTGCACAGTGTTCCCAGTGATACGCTGATCCTCTTGGCTGTGGTCTGAGAGGGTGGCTATGCACTCCCTGGCCAGGGCAGTTCTTCAGGAGCCCTTTGGTGGAAAGCTTACTGGGTTTCAAAGTGGAGGGCTCAAGTAATTTACACACAGAATGCTAAGGGTGAAGGTGACCCAGTTGCTGGTAAAGACACATAAACAGGTTCAGGTTCTGTGCTGTATGTGTGGATAAGTAAAACTTTACTAAATGAAAAAGAAGTCTGTCCTCACTCAAGTCTCAGGATTTGGGGAACTGCCGTTCCCATGCTCAGCTTGCCACCTTGTCGTCGTGAAATGGAAACTGTTTCAGACATTGTCATTAAATATTTACACACAGATATGGATAAATACAGATATTTTTACTCATTTGGTCAATATAAGCTGATATATATTTCATAATTCTGAAATTATAGGGTAAGGAATATTATAATTATTAAAGTCATATAAAGTATTCTAATTTTCTTCTAAGTTGTAAAGCAGAGACAAAGTAGCCCCCTTTAAAAGCACATTTTAGTAGTATTTTCTTATAAATCATTTTAGATCCTAATGTTACCTTTTCTTTAGCCTTTTTAATTTTTGCCTTTCAGTCACTAACATCATTTGGATCTTGAATTTCCCACAAGGGCCGTCTGTTAAAGACTTGGTCTGTAGCTTCAGAGACTGAACTTTAAAGGTAGGGCCTGCTTCCAGGTACTTAGGTCAGTGGGGTTGTTCCCTTGCAGGGCATGCTAGGATATAAGCCCTTGCTTTCCCCTTCTCTCCTGCTTCCTCTCCCTTCTGTCTGTCCTGGCAGCTACAAGGTGCTCAGGCTCTTCTGCCCGGATGTACTATGACTCCAAAGCTCCAAAGCAAAATCTGAGAGACCACAGATGGGAACCACTGAAATAATCCTTAGTCTATATCAGGCACTTGGCCAGTGATGGAAAGTGGACTTACATATAAAATTTCAATTGAACATACTACTAATATACTAAATAAAATGTAAAGCTCAGAGTATGGCTCAGGGTAAGAGCATTTGTCCAGGAAACATGCATGTGTATGAGTATGCATACACACACACACACACATATACACATATGACATATATGCACACAAGTATACACATATATACATATGCATACATACAGACATAAACACACACATATACAAATATACATACATGAACACAGATATATATATATACATCTATCCATATATGCACACATATATACACATATATAAGCACATATACACACATATTTACACATATATAAGCACATATACACACATATTTACACATTTATTGACATATACATGTGCATACATGTACATATATTTACTCACATATACACACACATAAACACATATACAGACACACATGTACACAAGGAAATTTAAAAGATTTGGATATATCCAAGTGTTGTTAAGATGATATATACTTTTGATCTATAATTCTTACTAATTCTGCAGGAATTAAGGCACAGCAGGTGTGACAGGCCATGTTAAGGATCATATGTAAATGTCAGACTAGATGCCTTCAAGCTAAAGTTCTCAGTATGGATCTCAGTGCAGGTCAAGTGTCCTGTGCCTTAGCCTTTTCCACTCAGTGCCATAGGAGCAGGGGTCATCTCAACTCATGCTTAGTATTTACAGTTAAGGTCATGCCAGTCAGGCCCTAAACTCTCAGCATTGAAGCACGCACATTTGGTATGTTCAAAGCTCACTTCTCGGTAACTCTGGTGGGGCCTCTCTTCTCTCAGACTCTACAAGTCCCTTTGGACAAATCACTCCTCTGAGGAGACACGGAGCCCGCAGGCGCGGAGTCTGACCTGGGTGAAGGTGCTTCGTGAGGCTTTATGCTGGCACTGCGGTCTCTCCGCACTGGTGCAGGTTCCAAGGTGGGCAGACCTGTGGCAGAGGTGGTGGTTGTCCAAGTCGAGGAGACTCTTCTCAGCAAGCCTGGGGGCAGACTCCTTCTCAGGCGCTGGAAGGAAGATTCACTTTGTTACCAGCCACATTTTAGATCCTTAACTTTTATGTAAAACAAGGAATCAAGGCATGTGGAAGCCGGGGATGGAACAATACGGGCCAGATCTCATCCTCACTATCCTGGAACATTGAACGAGAAACACAACACGGGAGTCTTGAGGAAGGCAGCAGTAAGCTGCGCCTGGTGTTCACTGGGGAGTCCAAGGACATGGGAGCAAGAAGCAAATTGGGCTATACAGCAACCACTGGGGGTTCCTGGGTCTCCACAGGACGGTTCTGTCTCAGACTGCTCACAAAGTGACAGGAAGGAAACCTTAGAGACTGTGGAAAGATTCGCTCAGACCAAACCCTTCATGCCACACCTACCTTGGGAATGGCCAGTTTGTCTTTCTCCAAGCCCTCCTCAGAATCAGAGCAGGTATAGTTCTCACCGAAGGTTACAGTGGGGTTCAATCTGGGCTTGTGGATGGCCTGGAAGGTGAGCTGGGTGCTGAGCAGGTTGCTCACGGCCCTCAGGGATGTGCACACGTTTGGGGGCAGAGAAGGGTCTGCGAGGAGGTCAGTAATGAGGCCATGGGCCTCACCCATCACGGCGATATCCACAGTGATGCTGGTTCCTGACTGGGACACCAAAGCAAGAGGTCAAGGATGGTGGAAGCGTGGAGGCGAAGTGAGCTAACTCAGGCTTTCTGGCTGAAAGACAAACAGCTGTCAGGCATGGTAGTGCACATTTATAAACTTGACATACAAGCAGCCGAGGCAGGAGGATCAAGAATTCTAGGGCCAACCTGGGCTATGTAGCAAGACCCTGTTTTACTTATGCACTCTCTTATAAGTAAGAAGCAAGTAAATCGAGTTAAACATTTCAGAACAACGAAGTTCAAGTCACATTGCTGTTTTGACACTTAGTCAAATTTGCCATGGTTGTTTTTGTGGGTCCATGATTTTCAAAAAAAAAGTTGCGTTTTTAGAAAATATATACTGACACATAAAAATTGTGCATGTAGGTTTGAGAGGTGGCTCAGTGTTTGGGAGCGCTTATTGCTCTTACAGAGGACCCACACGACAGCTCCTAAACATCTGTAATTCTGTTTCCGTTTGGTCTGGTGCCATCCTCTGGCCTCTTCCCATACTTAATGCAAATGATGTATATCAGTGGTCCTCACCTTTCCTAATACTGCAACTCTAATACAGTTGCTCATGTTGTGGTGACACCAACCATATATTTTCATTGCTACTTCATAACTGCAAGTCTTCTTCTGTTATGAATCATAATACAAATATCTGATATGCAGGATATCTGGTGGGGGTCATGATCCACAGGTTGAGAACCACTGGTGTACATACATATATACATGTGTGTGTGTGCAGGCAAAACATTCACACACGTCACACATGAAAATAAAAATAAATAAATATTAAAAAAAACATTTCAAACAGTTATACATGTGATATATTAATAGATTACATATTGTACAATATTCAAATCAGGGTAAGTACATCTATCCCCTAAATATTCATCATTTCTTTGCACTGAAAATATTCCAAGGCTTTTTTTTCAGCTTGTTAAAAACTCATAACATATTATCTTCACCTACAGCCTTCCCCCTGTGCAAAGGCATATGGCAGCTTCTTCCTCCATCCAAGACACGTTTTTCAAAGCAAGAGCTTGAGGAGGAATGGGCATTTATAGCAAGACTAAAGCAGCTCTAGGGTTGCATCTTGGTATGACAGCACTTGCCTAACACATTTGAGCTCTGAGTTAGATGTCGATATCACTGCCATCCCATGCCAAACAAACAAAAGATTGAACCAATCAACACCCAGTTTTAATAGGCAGAGAATTTGAGGGTGAAAGCACCATCAAACATGCCTCATGAAGAGTTCTTCATTCTACTGTCCCTGGAAAATTCCATTTTGAAAGTGGCATTAACACACAAGAAGAGCTTGCTCCCAGCGAAGTTTTAATGTAATACCTGAGCCTGGTATGTGGTAGGGATTCAAGGAGTTTTAGAGACAGACGTGAAAAGCCACCAAGTTTGTGCCCGAATTCACACTCTATCTCTCCTGGTTGAGAAGATCAGATTTCAGTTCTCTACTTTTGTGACACATTTGTTACAATTTGCCAGGTGTCCATCAGATCAGAGACATTAGGGAAGAAGAGAGAGAAGGAAAGGAAACAATAACAAAAACTAAAACAAGAAGTGAGGGCAACTGTTCTCACATTGCTGTTCAGGGAAGATTAGAAGAGAGGGGGTATACAGGGAAGGTCACGTGGCAAGGTGAAGCCTCCAGACAATAGCAAAGGACCATTTGCTCTGCCATGCAGTCACAGCGTGAGGCACAAGGAACTATGTAATCTCAAACTGCACATCATAATGATCAGGGAGGCAGGTCCTGGATCCAGGCATTTAGATCCAGGTCTGTCTCATAATATAGTACTTTCCAGCACCACAGTCTCTACCAGATCACTAAAATCTCCCCGTCCCTATAACTTCCATCTGTGATTTTTAGGTATAATAATAAGAGTTCTGGAAGTGGGCATGGGGGCAATACCTGTAATCGCAACATTTGGGAGAGGTTGTTCAAGGTCACTCTTAGTTATATGATGAGTTTGAGGACAGTGTGGAGATATACTCTCTCAAACAACAGAACAAGACAAGAAAAAAGCAAAACAACAATAACATTAATAACAACAACATAATAATCAACCATAATGTTAATGCTAAACTCTAAAGGTAAATGTAAGAATGAAAAGAGATGATGTACATCAAACAATTCTATATTAGCAGTTATAAAATTTCAGTCACAGTTGTGGTATAAACAATAATATATGTAATAATATAGATAGAAATGATAGCCCTAAAGCTTTTCAATAAGAAGCTATTACAGTGTTAATAATTTCTCCACAATAGACTTAAATTTCAATGATCTGAAAAAATTAAGTGTATAGAATTATAAGATGAAAATGAAGTATGAAAGAGTGTTTTATAATCTGGCAGACAGAAACTTTAAAGATAGGAATTTAAAAGCTGCCAAGGAAACCTGTAACAGGGTTGTCTATATAAAGATAGAAACATCTATATAAGAAAATGCATCATAAAGGAAGAAGTCTGAGGGAAACTATATGAGACAAAACACAGTAAGTAACAGGCCTCTAAAAAATTAATCAAAGGAAAATAATATGGAAAAGGGGAATTGGTAAATAATCATCTGGCATGATATGGGCTATAGGCATGCTGTATATTGCCTTTATTATGTATCCTGTATCCCTAGATTCTTTAGGACTTTTATCATGGAAGGAAATTGTATGTAGTCAAAGGCTTGCCATATCTAATGAGATGATCTTGCCATTTCTGCCCTTGGGTCTGTTTATGTGCTGGTATCCTGAACAGTTTTCTGACAACTTGACACAGGAAGCATTATCTGGGAGAGGACCCTCAATTGACAAAATTTCTCCATCAAATTGGCCTCTAGACAATTTATGGCCATTGCCTTTATTGATGTGTGATGTGGGAGCTCTCAGCCCACTGGAAGTGGTGTCACTCCTGGGGTGGGTTTCCTGAGCTGTAATAACAAAGCAGCTTTCTTCTACGGCCTCTGCTTCAGTACCTGCCTCCAACTTCCTGCCTTGACTTCCCACCATGATAGTCTATATAAACTATAATTTGAAATAAATGATTTCTTCTACAAGTTGCTTTTGGTCACTGTCTTATCACAGTAGTATAGACCTAACTAGAATAAGTAGACTACATTTATTGATGTGATATGTTGAACCATCCCTGCATCTATGAGATAAAGTCAAATTGATTATGGTGGATACTCTTTGATGTGCTCTTGAATTCAGTTCACAATTATTTTATCAAGAACTTTTATATGTACATTCATGAGAGATATTAATCTGCAATTTTCTTTTTTTGTTTTTGTTGTATGTGTGTCTTGATCTTAAGTCAGGACAATGAATGCCTGCCAGTCCAGACAGGAGGTAGGAGTTTAAGGCCACCATAAGTTATATAGCCAGTTTAAGGCAAGCCTGAACTATATGAAGTGGCCCTAGTATTAAAAATAAAGAAATAAAGAAATAAACCAAAACAAAACAAACTATCTTCTTCTCTAACAATTAAAATGTAAAACAATTGAACAAAATCACCTACTATTACCAAACTTTGCCAGAGTTATAAAAATTAGCCAGGACCAAGTATTTATAAATCAATGTGAAAATTTAAATGCACTGTTAAAAGCTTCAGGATAATTATGCATATGTCATGCAGATATACATGATTTATGACAACATTCACAAAAATACCGCCAGATTGGGCTAGTACCTCTTTTAACAACACATATTTTCAAGTTTATCTCATATACTTGTCAAAAAAAATCACCCAGGGCATTCTTCTGAAATGGAAATTGTTCTCTCCACCTGTACTTTCCTATTACAAATAAGCCATGTGATAGTTTGAATGGGAAATGTCCCCCACAAACTCAGACTCTTAAATACTTGGTCTCCAGTTTGTGGCTCTTTCTGGGGAGGTGCAGCCTTACAGCAGGAAGTACACTACTAGGGGTAAGCTTTGAGAGTTCACACCCTTGCACCCCACTTCCCTTCTGCTCTCTCTGCTTTATGCTTGCAGGTAAGGATGTCACCATGCCTCACCTGGCATATGGATTCATATAGCTCTGGAGACATAAGCCAAAATAAACTCTTTCTTCTATTAGTTGCTTTTGACATGATTTTTTTTGCCACAGAGACAGAAAAGTAACTGACACACATACCCTAAGACACTGTACTGCTTCCGTGAAAACTTGAAATTTTAAGTTGAACTTTGTAGTTGGAAGTTTCTCTAGTCCCACCCAGCCCCGCGGTCACGTAGCTGCTTATAAAATAATCACTCAGAGGCTTAATATTAATCACAAACTGTATAGCCCATGGCTTTTTGCTTCTTGCTAGCTAGTTTGTATAACATAACTCAACCCATTACTATTAATGTATATATTGCCACATGTTCTGTGGCTTTACCTGCATCCCATTACATGTTGCTCCTTGGATGGTGGCTTGGCATCTCCCTTACTCTTCTCCTTTCTCCTTTCTCCTCTCCCTCTCTCTCTCTCTCTCTCTCTCTCTCTCTCTCTCTCTCTCTCTCAGATTTTCCCACCTGGCTCCATCCTGCCCTACTGTAGGCCAATGCAGCTTTATTTATCAGCCAATCAGAGCAACACATACTCACAGCATACAGAAAGACATCCCACAGTAGAATTTGAAAGGACAAAATTTTAGGGCTTTTTAACAATGAAATAAATCTCAAAAAAAAAAAAAAAGAAGAGCAGGTCCATCCATAATTAGGTTAGATTTTTAAAAATAAATTATTGGTGAGGGGAATAACTTTGTCTAATTTCCTATTTTTATGTCTTAAATATTTTTATTACATTTATTTGTGTGTGTGTGTGCATGTATGTATGTGTGTTGTGTGTGCTGTGTGTGGTGAGTGGTATTGTGTGAGAGAAAGTGTGGTATGTGTATGTGTGTGTGAGTGTGTGTGTGTGTGTATGGTATATATGATGTGTGTGGAGATACATACACACACACACACACA
The DNA here is from genome assembly GCF_949786415.1 of Peromyscus eremicus. Taxonomy (NCBI): domain Eukaryota; kingdom Metazoa; phylum Chordata; class Mammalia; order Rodentia; family Cricetidae; genus Peromyscus; species Peromyscus eremicus. Next base: position 149,498,226 of record NC_081418.1, on the reverse strand, counting down.
CACACACACACACATTTAGGTACCATGGGACAAACGGGGGAGTGCCAGAGGACAGTATTCTGAAATCAGTTCTCTCCTATCATGTGAGTGGCAGGGATTAAACTCAGATTCTTAGGCTTGACAGTAAGTACCTTTACACAGTGAGCTCTCTGGCCAGTTCCTGTTTGTTTGTTTATTTCAAAAACAGCTTTTAAAAAAGCAAACCATATATTTCACACATATTTAGAGAAAAATATTAAAATCTTATGAAGTATCTTTAAGAAGAAAAAGGGGAATTCAGTGTTAACACCACATAAACTTTAAAATGGGTGCTGTGTTGATAGTATAGCTTATTAAGTTGACTCAGTGGGCCATGAGAAACAAAAGAAGACATGAAGTTGTGGGGGAGGGGGTGTGGGGTAAATGGTGGACCTTGGAGGAGCTAGACAGAGAAGTGGGGAGTGAATATGATCAGGATACATTGTATGTGTGCATGAAATTCCCAAAGAACTGATTTAAAACATTGTAGTTAAAGAAAAAAATTGTTGTTATAAGCAGTAGGTTTCTTTGTGGCACTTCCTGTATACTCTATAGTTCTATAGCAAAGGCCTTTTGAAAAAAAAGCAGGCACAAAGCAGGACATGCAGACTGGGATCACCTGAGCAGCCAACATGAACACATTGCACTTGCTTGAAAAAAGAAAACAACAGCAAGAAGAAAAAGTCCACATCGCCTACTGGCATTAAGTCATGCCCAGCTTGACTAGGTTTCAGGTTTAAGAACATTATCGTGAAAGACTTAAAAGCTACATTGTGCATAAGAACTTATCACCACCCTTTTGGCTCAAAGAACTAAGGATGCCATTGAAGCATGAAATGTAAGACTAACAATCAAATTTGATTGCCCTGAACCCTGATGCTGTGCCATTAAACAGCAGACAAACTATAAAGCCATTTGTATGTTCAGAGAGTGACTATTAATGAATTTTAGGCAGTGGGGCTTCCATCACTGAGATGGTGTTTTTAAATCATGTGCAAAGTGGAAAAATTGGGTGATTCACTCAAAGGGTATTTTCATGTCTTTTCATTTAAAAAATTATTAAATTTCTATGTATAACAATAATAATTATATGTTTCATTAGGCGAAGTAAAAATGTTCAATAATGACAATCAACACTAAAGTCAGGTTTATGCAAAGGCCAACAAAAGGAGACGTTTTAAACTAACAAGCTTAGTTCATCAGTTCAGTAATCAGCTGCAGTAGCCCCAGACCACAGTGGGCCTATGAAGGTAGATGATTAAACAAGGCTTAAAACAAACACACAAACAAAAAAAGTCCGAAGAACAACATAAAACATTCTATCTTGTTCTCCCCTTATAACAGAAACATTTATATTTAACTTTCAGAAAACACAATTCCAGAAACACTGTTTAATGACAGCCAAACTTCAAGCCCCATCTTTAGATAGAAATCTGGTGTTCAACTCCAATGAACAGTGGGGAACAAAGTGTAGTTTTATGTATCCTTAATAGCTCACTCTGTCTCACTCTGCAGACGAGGCTGACCTCCAACTCACAGAGATCCACTTCCCTCTGACTTCCAAGGATTGGGATTAAAGGTGTGTGCCACCACACACCATATCCACTGCCTTTTTGAAAGCGCACCCTTTAAAACATTTCCCTCCCCCGCTTCTTTCCTCTATCCAGTCAACTTTGCAGTCTTCTGACAGTGTCCAGTGTGCTGGCTTTCAATTTTCACAGACATGAATGGCATTGTGACAAAAGAGTTGGACACTTTCAAAGCACTGTTTTCATCTTAAAACAAAGGCTCAAGGCAACAGATTGTGAAATGTCCCCAATAAGCTTGTCTATTTGAATACTTCAGCCCCAGGTGGTAGTACTGTCTGGAGAGGCTATGTCATCTTTAGGAGGTGTGGCCGTGCTGGAGGAAGTCAGGCTCTGGAGAGAGGTACAACTTGGGGGTTCAACTCTCTCTCTCTCTCTCTCTCTCTCTCTCTCTCTCTCTCTCTCTCTCTCTCTCTCTCTCTCTCCCCGTTTCTCAAATGCCAACCCAATATACTAGCTACCTCAAGTACCCACAGGAATGCCTTCCCCACTACCGTAGCTTCTCCACCACAAAGGACCAAATGCTCTCCGATGGTGGGCTAAAATAAATCTTTCCATCCTGAAGTTGCTCACTTCAAGTATCTCATCATGGTGACTAAAAAAGTAATACCCCAATGGACAAGTTAAAAAGATGAACAATACTGTTGAAATCAACATTAAACCTAATTCCAAGATTAGACACGTATATCAAGTCAACTATAGAACCTTTATTTTCATTCTTACTATTGTTATGTCACAAGTTTTCTGGTTAGACAAAGGGAATCTTTGAATGTGGGTAGGCATCAAAAAGAATTCACTCTCTGAAGATAATCACTGAGCATCTAATTACCATGAGCTGTAAGTTATAAAAATCCTAGTAAGTATATGTAAACAAGTCACAACAGATTGTAAAATAATATATCTTTAATATGTCAGATTATTTACTGAAGCACCATGTCAGGTGTGAATGAAAATATTCAGATCCTAGGGTTTTAAAAATTTTTTTAAAAGGCAGCTTAGGAAATAAGTATGGGAAAAACACAGATGAAAACAGAAGCTAATGAACAATCCTTATGTAAAGGAAGAAAAGCAAGAAGGGGAGAGTCAAAGCTTGAGCAATGATGGAAATAAATTTCCTGCTTCATGATTGAGGAGGTTGTCTCACATGAGGGAAGAGAGGGAAAGACATCTAATCTTTGACACATCCCTGTCGAGGTGACATGGAGCAGTCACGTGAAACCTCTGATTCCCACACAGTCGAGGGTAATGATTAAACTGATAACTTTATGAAACAGATTGATGATACGCCTGCCCAGGTAGAGAACACACAATAATTTGCAAATCCTGCGCTATTCGGTACAGTACCTGATGTCTTTTTTGTTGTCAGAGACAGAAGCAGTACAAAGCAGACTTTACAAATCCACATGAAGGTCATACACTTTAAAACACGAGAGCTGAGAAGCTAGGTAGGTAACCCACTGGGAATGCCATAAGTCTTCGATTAGGAAGCTGCAAAATGTATTTTCAAATCCCATGACAGTTTCCTAAACCAATCACAGATATCCTTGGGCAATGCTATCCACTAAAGCACTTGGTCTTATGTCCTATAAAATCGGAGAATTGGCTGGAGTTCTTACTGGCCTTTCTATCATCTTTCTATGTCACACACACACACACACACACACACACACACACACACACACACACGAGAGAGAGAGAGAGAGAGAGAGAGAGAGAGAGAGAGAGAGAGAGAGAGAGAGAGAAGCCAATGATTTGTATGGTATTTTTGACATCATTTTATTTTTATGTGTGTGTGCATGTTCACGTGTGTGTGCACATGTATGTTTGTGTATTCTAGAAGATGCTGCTTCATGTCTTCCTCCAGCACTCCACATCTTATATACGAAAGCAGATTCTCTCAGTAGAACCCAGCACTTGCTGACTTAGCTAAACTACTTAGGGTTTCTCAAAGGCTAGTATTGTTCTCCATGCTCTCCTGGCATTTGCCTAAGTGCTGGATATGCAAGCTGTAGTCCTTATAGCTGAGTGTCAAGCATTTAAGCCACTGGGCCATCTCTCCATCAGCTAACATTTTAATGTTAAAATTATTTTACAAACAGTAAAATACTTGTTTTACTGACTACTAATCTTACCATGATTTTTCTATATTACAAATCATTATGGTGTCACTTATCATTCTTATGATGTCACTTATTCTTCTTAATGTTGCCTAATGCACACTGAGTCTTCCAGGGAACAGACTCCTGTCTGGAACTTTCACAGACTCTTTTCTCCTGATCATCAATGTGCACTTTGATCAAAGGTCAGTTTTGCTGCTTCCCAGGACTATTTAAACCAGGTTACATTTATCACAGTACATATGGGAATGAAATAATCACTAAATCAATGGCAAGTGAGGGAATGGAATCCATTTCCTTAGAAACTAACAGACTAGTTTTGTGGAGTTGCACAGGTTTTGTAAAGAGGCTTCATGAAGGTAGATTTTCATTGAATTACGCTGTTCAGTCATGACTTCAAACGTTCAAATAGAAAACCGTGACATACTTGAAGGACTTTCAACTAAAAATGTTCCCAAGTTCCTAATTCATTTCCACTATAAAGAAACTAAAATTGGCAGTCATCCATAGTATGGCTTTTGGGACTTAAGAAAGGCAACTTGGAGCTACAATACACACAGGGGATACAACCTCGGAAAAGAGGCATTTTTGGTCCCTCATCAAAAGATGTGGGAAAGCTTGACTGCTTACATACTAAATGAAAATACATTACTAGAGGTATGGAAAATTTATGAAATATTTTATGATTTTTCTGCTTGAAAGGCTTTCAAAATTCCCCAACCTCTGGTCTTAATTATGGCAGTTAGCAGAGCTTCAGTGTGTTTTAAACCCAATGTTTCCTTTCGGTTGAAATGAGGCATGATAAAATAGCTATGACAAGCTATTCCTTATGATTCCTGGAGCAGGAGATAAAATGTAGAGCTCATTCAAAAATAAGCACTAAGGGGTGCCATGATACTTCCAAGGGAGGGGAGCAAGTAGTGGTCCTACACAGCTATGACGTCTGTGAACTGTAAACGATCACCAGGAGGGCACAAAGGAGGCCCCATGGGTCTGCAGTAGTGGAATGCATGCCTTGGTGGTAATCAGTGGCATTTCCATCAGATCTGACACCGAGAGAGAGAGAGAGAGAGAGAGAGAGAGAGAGAGAGAGAGAGAGAGAGAGAGAACTTGATACATGGCCAGTTCTCTGGAAGTAGTGATTCCTGGATCTTAGAGAAGCACGTACAACTGAAACTCTACTAAATCAGTGTGACTCCTAACTTGAAATGTTTAACCTTATACCCAGAGATACATGTAATTCTTGCCGCTCATCAAAGAAATGTCTCTTTGCAATAGATGGAGACCATTACAGAAAACCATGACTGGTCAAAATGCAGACAACAAATGATTATGGGATGTACAGCCCCAGTTGACACATCTACAATATAACTCCTGCACCTGAGGCTCAGGGAACATCACAAAAGAAGGGGTAGACGGATTGTAAGAGACAGAGGACCAGGAAATCTACTGTGATATTGTGTCTCCTACAGATGGTGGGCAAGATTCACCCATGATATCCCAACAACATGGCTGCCTATAAGTACACCAATAGACATGCTAAAATGGAAGGGGGAAGTCTAACATGGATCTACGCCAGACAGGCAACTAAGGAATGCTGAGAGACTGAGAAATAACCTCCCCAGAAAAGATATACCCCCACCCCATTGGTTGTCCAGTGCTATGTCATTGGCTCAGAAATTGTTTATGTACAAGTGTCATTATATGGGCAGAGCAGGCTGTGTTTATATATTTAAGGAGTATATATAAGTATGCAATAATAATTAAAGAATTTGAGGGAGAGAAAGGAGGTGCATGACAGGTATTGGAGGAAGAAAAGGGAAGGGAGACATTATGTCATATTTTAATTAAAAAATTTAAAAGTAGATAGTATAATAACAGTACTACTAATAATAATAATTCAGCAGCAAACCTGGGGAGCACACAGTCTCCAGTGCAGGTCCCACTACATGTGCACTATGTGTGAGAGGAGTTAGAAAGCAAGGGTGGCAAGAGTTGGTCCAAGACAAGATATTTTGTTTATTTACTAGTAGCAAATATCTGTTTTGTGGGGTCATGGGAGACATAGAATGTAAAGTCATGCTGCTTGATTTCAAGTTTTAGGTCTGCTAATATGCATGTAGGCAAATCTATTTCTCTCTAAAACCCTTGCTTTCTTAACTCTAAAACAGGCTTACTAATAGCACCTATTTGTTGATGATTAAATGAAACCATGTGTAGGAGTCTTAGTAAAGTCTCAGGAAGACAAATACAGTAATATAAAATCATGGATGTATATTATACGAAAATAAACAAATGTGCTAATGGGAGAGGGAAGAAAGGGAAGGGCCAGAAAATATGAGGGAATAAACATGAGGTAAAGCGTATCCTGGTAGGAAAATGTCTTTATGTAACTAAGGACCATGTACAATGAATATATGAAAAGAAAATCAGACAAAAAGAGTGCTAGTAAGTGTTTAGCCTGGAATGTATGTTTAATAAATATTACATATTACCAGCATTGTTGCTACTAGGCTGAAATAATTCAATGTGTAAAGAAAGAATCATAAACATGTACACCTTTGTCACTTGTACCCGGTATTTCTCCTTCTCTCAACAATTATTCCACTGCTCTGTGTGTGTGTGTGTGTGTGTGTGTGTGTGTGTGTGTGTGTGTGTACTTGTGTATGTATTGCACGTGTACATATTCTTGTGGAGTTCAGAAGATGGTGCTGAGATCTCTTGGAGCTGAAGCCATAGGCAGTTCTGAGTCACCAATGTGGGTGCTAGGCACTGAACTCAAGTCCTCTGTAAGAGCAGTAGGAGATCTTACATGCTGACTTATCTCTCCAATCCAGGCAGGATTTCTTTATAAAAGAAGACAGCCTAAAGATAAGATTTCTCTACCAACAAACCTAAAGCAATAAAATCAGAACTTCTAATATTTTCCACTTCTTAATTTAGGCAAAAATAGTTATAAAGTCTATATTCCCTACCTACACCCAAATGCTCCATAATAGGTCTGAGATCAATTTTCAGCTATTAAAAAGTAATTGTACAAAAGTGCTGGTTTCAGTTAGCATGGTCGATTGCACTGGTGTGATTTATAACACACCCTGAGAAGAATTCTAAGAGCAGGCATCTGAGCCCTATTGTTGGAAGTATTTTTCTTTTCTTTCTATTTAGTCATCTTGGGAGGCACCCTGGGAGGCAAGCACAGCATGGAAGAACATTCTCGGGGCAGAGAGGGAGCTGGGTGAAGAGATGGATAAACAGTACAGGAGACAACACATAAAGAGGAGATTCTGGGACCTTCCTTACATGGTGTTGGTCCCGAATGCTGGGAATAGATACCTGATGTATCCTGGGAGACTGGCTATAGCCTTAAATTGCTATAGAATGATGTGTCATCCCAATCACCTCCAAATCTCTCCCTGGGAGGCTGTCTGTGTTACCAGAAAATACTATTTTAGTCTCCAATATGCTAAATTATTTTAGACTATGAGCTGGACACTATAGAAATGATCTTTGGCATATTCTCGGTCTGACCTCACAGCCAGAAAAACTGCATATGTGTTTATACTTTCATAGGACCCGTTTACAATTTTAGACTTGAAATAGTCTGGGAAATTTTTAAAAAATGAAATCATGTGAACAGTTTGCAGTAAGTCACTGTAGGCTGAACCTTGGCGAAAGGCCAACCCAAGGAAACAGATGTTTGCTTATTTTAATTTTCTGGCAGGGAATATGCATTTACATTTGAAGTCTCTTCTTAAGATTACACACATATATGTACAGTACAGTAGGAAGGGACCTATACAGCCCTTAATCAAATGATTTTCCAACAACATTCCTGTTGGAAGGTCAGAAACAGCAAATGCCAGCAATTACTGTAATTCCCAACTTCCTTCTCTTCTGATGTTCTGAGAACATTCCATGCCATCAAATGGGAAGCAGTACGTGACTCAGTGTCCTTTTGTACTTCCAGAAAAATCTATCTGCAAACAATTGGTACCTTGTCCAAGCATTCTGTTTATATTTTCTATTATAAGTACCCTCCAGACACTAGTAACTTTACTGAACAATCCAAAATTAATAATTACAAGAGGGGAAGCTATTTTATTATTTAGAAAATGAAACATTCTATTGGTTATTTATACTATACACACTTATATTGTTGAAAAGATAACCACAGGCTTTACTTTCAGACTTGCTCTCTCTCTTCCCAGTTAGAAATGATGAGGTAGCATAGCTATGTGGGAATCTGACAGTGAGTTATACATGTGATTGCTTGTATCAGTGAATGTGGGAAGGTTTAGAAAATAGAAATTGCCACATAGGTTAAAAAAGAATGTTTTTGAAAGTGGGAGGAACACAAACTGGAGAATATCTGTGTACTCTCTAATATGAGTACAGATATCTAAAAATTTTAGGAATGAACATCTCAGAGTTTGAAGTCATCTTTGGTCTGTTAAATTTTATCAATGGTTACTACCCTTGAAGCTGCTGTTTCCTTAGCCCACAAACAAACCAAGGCTGGTGAACAGCAGAGGGCAGTGTTCTGCCTTGGAAAGGACTAGCTGCCTGGCCATCACTTCTGGAGAGCAGACCTTCACTTCTTTTCTTTCCACACAACAAAAACATATGAATTGTGAGATTAGTGGAAATTAATAAAAAATAAAATTATGTTTTGTCTCTCATATCACTGTTAAAGTTAAATTATAAGCACATAATTAATATTTTCCCCCAATTACAAACATTTCAGTGGTCACTTTTTAACATAATCCTTTGTAGAAGTGCTGAGGACTTAGGGTCCTAAGCATGCTGGGACTGCTTGTGGGTTACTAAACTGAAGCCCCAGCTTCAGTCAGCCCCAGCTTTCCCCATTTTATAAGGTACATTAGAAGCATGATCCATTACAATACATACTTTAATTTAATTTTTCCACATGTAATTCTCTATTGTGGTTAAAGTATTCATAAAGCACAAGCACACATACACAAAGACAAATACAACACACATATACATCTAAACACAGTTTTCTGAAACTTCATTAGCTTTACTTTATCCCCATTGACCATCACTAAATGCTTCCTGCCTCACATGCAGTGGCTCTTGCCTATTCTACAGATTGTCTCGGCTTCTCTTTCTAGAGTGCCTTCCTTGGCTCCTTGCACACTATCCATTCATGCCCATGCTGGTGCCTGCTGGGATGTTCCATTATTTCATATAGTAGAAGCACAAAAACCCTAATAAACTTCAAATTCTTTGAGCCATCACTTGTGAGGAGCCACGTATCTCTATTATTTGTCTCTCTGTGTACAGACTCTTCTTAGAAGCCACGCATCTCTCATTATCTGTCCCCATGTGCAGACTCTCTTCATAGAAGCCACGCATATTCCATCATCTGTCCCTGTGCATATAAACTCTCTTCTTAGAAGCCGTGCATCTATCTCTGCCCATCTTTCACCTGTAGGTAGACTCTTTCTTCTGAAAAGCCATTTATCCCTGATCATCTCTCAATTGTATGCACTGGCTCTTTTTCCAACAGCATCTGTCACATTTCTCTAATACATTTTGGTTGTGTGATTATATAACTATATAAAATCTATTTCCTCCTTTAGGGTTTGGACTGTATAGTAAGGACAATGGTAGACTTCATTCTAGCTTAAGCCTAGAGCTTAGAGTAGTACTAGAAATACCACATACTCTAAACCTGCAAAGAGATGCATTCCTTACTTCCAATCCTGTGCTTCAAGAAAGTGAAAAAGGAGAAGTTATGGTGTACAATACATCCCTGAGAACAAATCACGGTGTTAAGATAGCCTCCTAAAAGAGCAATCAGTCTTCTAGTACAGTTTCATATTCTAAACTGATTTAAAAAAAACTCTTGAGAAATTACAGCCAGGAATGAAACCTATTCTTACCAGCTTATTATAGAATACATGTTTTCTGGAAAGTAGCAAAAGTCAATTTGAAGAAGTCACATTGATAAGGGAAACAGCCCTACAATGTTTTCCTACAATCCAATAATAATGAAATAGCAGGCAGAGGATTAGTTTGTATATGTTTGTATCTTTTCTCCTTTTTCAAAAGAGAAAAATCTGAGCAAGCCTGTAGGCAGAAAAAAAATAGCTCTTTGGGTACAATTTTCCTGGTGAACTTTGGACAACTCAGGTGGAAAGGATGAATGTAGAGAAGTTGGAGAACATAGACCATAGCAGGAATGGAAGCCATGCTTAAGACCTTTGGTTAACTTGCCAAGTGCAATGAAGAACCCTGCAAAACAGTGGCATGAATATTATGCATGAAGAGAGAAGTTGGGCTGATGCTCAAGGCCAGGGAACGGAGAATGCTTCACCAAATCATGAGCTCAAAGGAATGTGCTTTTATGAGGTGCCTCGGGTACATATCTTTGAAGAAATATGTGGTGTCAATGGGGTGACTCAAGATTTGTATTACAGTGCTCATACTTCCACATAGACACACGGATCTTGATGACATAGATGTGTCCAGGGATGACTCCTAGACTACCATGGAAGTGTGGTGAAGTGGAATGATAAGCAGACCGAGGCAGAGTGGTAATGGATACAACATCTGTGAGCAAGGTAGAATATATACTCACAGAAGAATGGGAGGGGCCAATCTCTCAAACTGTTTGTTATCAAAACAGACAAGGACATAAAACATATTTGCCAAGAATGAAGGATCAGCACTGACAAATGATTGAGATACCAGTGATATCTGAAAATCTTCTGTTAGTGTAGTGTCTCAGAGGTGGCTATGGAGGAATGGTTTCAGGAAAGAGTAGGCCTACCAGCCACTCTTCAGTAAGTTGAGCAATAAAAGGCAAGTAAGAAATTGAAGATGATACAGAAATATCCCATGGAGACTGGACAGAAGATGAACATGGAGCTGTAAGTGTCCTTAGAGCTAGGCGTTTAGTTACTCTGTAAATCAGCCAGTAAATCCTCAGCTTAGAATGTGGGCTGGAAAACGTTGACATTAGAAGACTAAGGGGCATTTGAAAAAAAAAAGGACTGGTTATATTCTCAGGCACCACTGAAAGCCTACTTCAAGTTACCAGTCATGACACTTCACGTGAAATGGCAACAAGCATAAGTAAGCATAATGTTCCCATACTTCCCAGCTATAGCAACCATGGACATCACTGTCAACATATCACAGAGAGACTTGAACATCACTGTCACTGCAGCATTGTTCACAAAGGCTAAGTCAGGGAAACAAGCTAGTTGTCTGATGACAGGGGAATAGATAAAGACAAGGTGATTTTGTAAACACACACACACACACACACACATACACACACACACACACACACACAGTGGAATTTTCTTTCAACATAATGAAGAACAAAATTATGTCTTTTGCAGGAAAATTAATGGAGTTGAAGACAATCATTTTCAGTGAATTAAGTCAGCCTCAGACAAATATCATATTTTTCCTCTCACTTGTGTTTCCTAGGTTTTACAGATATATAAAATCATGTACATACATATGACTGACATGTCTATAAGTGAAAATACAGAAGAACAACAGTGATTAATGAATAGGGAAGGGATGAGATACAGGAGGGTTTGGGAGACACAGGGAGATATGTTCAAAGAATATTAGATGCTTGTATGACAATGCCCCCTCTGTAACATAGCCCTATATACAATGAGTTTATGCCAAAGGAAACGAAAATTACAAAGAGTATAGGGAAATTGTTCAGTAGTTTAGAGCACATACTGCTATTGTGGAAGGTTTCTTCCCAGCACCCATGCTGGGCTGCTCCCAACCACCTGTATTTCTAGTGAATCCAATACCTTCTTTTGGCCTCTGCCAACATCTTCACTTATGTGCTTGTACCCTCATACAGATACATATATCTACACACAATTAAAATAAACTAAATCATTTTGTTTTGTAAAGCCCGTAAAATGCATTTATTGGAGAAGTTGATTACTTTCCATACTAAGTTAAAAAAAGAATAACTCCTGGTTTTAAAAAAAAAAAAAGATGGTGGGAGGAGGGAGGACAGGGGGATCCGTGGCTGATATGTAAAATTAAATTAATTATAAAATAAAATAATAATTTAAAAAAGATTATGGCTTTCCACTATTTTGCCACTATTTAGTCTCTTAGTATTAAATCTTTTAAAAATAAAAAGCGAAAGCAAGAAGAACATGACTAAAGTCTGGCAGGGATGAAGAAAGATGGCAAGCCAACACTGCTGGAGCTCTGGTGAGGAGGAAGAGCAGGCTGACTGAGGAGCTGGTGAGCAGTGGAGCAGAAAGACTGGAAGAAACATGACACCAGGACGTGGACTGCACAAGAAAAATACAAGCTTGCTTTCACAGATCTGTCTTCTAGGCATGGAAGACTTCTGCTTTTTATTATCAGAAAACCAACTTCAAAGCAAATTAAGAGGCCAGACTTCAAAAGCCCTGAACAAAACCCCAAAGTTTTCTAATTCTACAAGTTGTTAATTAAGTGATGTATGATGTCTTACAAGGAAAATGACATAACCAAATACAACCCAGTATTTGAGGATGATGGTTGTGTCTAAGGCTTCAAAAACATTATGGTGATTTGAATGAGAAATGTCCCTCGAGGGTTTGGGTGTCTAAATACTTGGTCCAGTTGGTGTTCTTTTGGGGAAGTTGAGGCAGTGTAGCGTTTCTAGAGGATATGCACTACTGAGGGCAGACTTTAAGATTGAATAGTCTCACCCTATTTTCAGTTTGCTCTCTTCTTACACCTGGGTTTGAACATGTGAGCATGCAGTGTCCTGCTTCCCTCAAGTTTGCTGCTTGCTTGACTTGCTGCCCTGCTATGATGGACTCCCATTCCTCTGGAGCCATAAGCCCAAATAAACTCTTTCTTCTGTGAGTTGTCTAGGTCATAATTTCTTTGTTTTTGCTTTGTTTTTTGCAAGAACAGAAAAGTGACTAAGATAAACACCAAGCATGGGGAACCATGACGTTTGCAACCCTCACGAAAAGGAGATACATTGTGCCGGGCGGTGGTGGCACATGCCTTTAATCCCAGCACTCGGGAGGCAGAGGCAGGCGGATCTCTGTGAGTTCGAGGCCAGCCTGGTCTACAAAGCGAGTTCCAGGAAAGGTGCAAAGCTACACAGAGAAACCCTGTCTCGAAAAAACAAAAAAAAAAAAAAAAAAAAAAAAAAGAAAAAAGAAAAGAAAAGAAAAGGAGATACATTGTAAAGTTGGCATCAAGGCAAATCAAGGGGACCCAGGAACCTATTAGATATGGGGACATGGGAAGTTCAATTCATTTATTCTTATACTCTTATTCTTCTCTGTCTATAATATTTTCTCAGTCTGTTTTCTAGAAATATCTTCAGGAGTCCCAGGCCTCAATAAGAAATATGTGAATAAGTCACTTGTGAGCATACAAAAATCTATATTAATTTGGACCAAATGTCCCAATGAAATACTCTCTTTTGAGATTAAAAAAGATAAAATAGTTAAGAGTGGCTAACGTTCTCAATTGCTCTAATACAACGAAAGCACCTCAAAAATATTTCAACCAAAAAATAAAAAAAAAAAAGCCAGGCAGTGGTAGTGCACACCTTTAATCCCAGCACTCAGGAGGCAGAGGCAGGTGGAGATCTGTGAGTTCGAGGCCAGCCTGGGATACAGAGTGAGTTCCAGGAAAGGCGCAAAGCTACACAGAGAAACCCTGTCTCTAAAAGCCAATTAATTAATTAATTAATTAATTAATTAATTAATTAATTCAACAATGTATCAAAAAGCAATCAATTCCATTTTGACAATTAATAAAATAAATTTGCAATAAGAAGAAATCTTTCCCAATTTATAGAGAGATCAAATTTCAAAACATATGACTAACAAATGTTTTGAATCCAGAATTTTTTTTCCAACAAAAATTTGTTACAAATGATGTTGAGGGAACTCATGCAATCACACAATGAGCACAATAGTATTTCTTTCCTTTCTTCCCTTCCTCTTTTCTTCTTTTCCTCCTTTTCTTTCTTTCCTTCCTCCTTCCTTCCCTTCCTTCCTTTTCTCTTTCTCCTCTTCTTCAATATATAAAACTTTTTTAAAAGATAGGTTAAAAAATGGAAAGAAAAAGAAAAATGAAAAGAAAACAGTATGGTACCTTTGATTTTTTTTCTCAACTTGCCAGAATGTAATAACATTCTGAAAATGTCATCATAAAGGGGATGACTTATTACTTTCAAAGCTTAAAACTTGTGCAGGACAAGATAAGCAATGTGCCTACAGTTAATGATGTCGTTCATTATCTGTTGTGTGGTGGTCACAAGGCTGTACAATCTACCCACGTTGGGAATAATGTTTCTATGTACAGTTACTGGTCATAGCTGATAGGAAATTATCTTTGCCAATTCATTCCATGCTTTTGGTACACTGTTCTAATTAATCTTCGTGAGCTTCAGCTCTAGTTATCAACCTGTGAGCGTCATCAGTAAACTCCAAGATTTCACAGTATCCTCCCTTCCTTCACATTCTCTTTGTAAATGTCAAAACAGACTCTTCCAAGCACAAAGCTGAAGGAAAGGTAGGACTAATACCTCTCCATTGGGAAAAGAAGCTACATTTGCCTGGCATGATGGTTCACATCTATAGTGCTAGGCTGAGGCAGGAGGATTGCCAGGAGGTAAGAGGCAAGGCTGTGGTTATATAGTGAGTTTCAGACCATCTTGTGTGAGACTATCTCAAAACTGCTAAGAAAGAGGGAAGGAAAGAAGGAAGGAAGGAATGAATGAATGAAGGAAGGAAGGAAGGAAGGAAGGAAGGAAGGAAGGAAGGAAGGAAGGAAGGAAGGGAGATACTTTTCACTCTTCTTGTACTTCATACTTAAGTCAAATCTTCACACCACTCCCCCTGAAAGCAAACACTTGTGTGTATTGTTGAACCATCTGTGATTTTTAGGGAGGCATTTGTCTTGATTTATGTCTTAGGTGGCAATGAAAATAAAATTTTATAATGTGTCAGTCTACAAGTCTGAGTCAAAGACTTCAGTTTAAGAGAATGGCCTGATTTATTATATTAGGAATGTTATGAGGCAATTAAAAAATGATTATCTTCAAGTTGGGAGACTTCAGTGACTCAAATATAGTGACCAGAAAGAAATGGACAGGATCCTTTGGGGGGTTTGGGGGAGAATTTACAAATGACTTCTGTTCTCCACTGTTATCAACAATGACTCGCTGTATAAAAGGACATCAGTGAAGTAAATAAGTCCCTTGGTCACCATGATGAGTCACTTAGGATTTATGTCAGAGATTCCTTTTCTCCTCCTGGTCATAATTATTGGGTCAGTCAATGCTTTCACAAACCCTGATTATAGCAATAATGGCTGATTTAAGGAATATAGAGAGCCAACAATATGGAGTGAGTCAGCCCAGGATATTTAAAGCAAAATAGCTACACAAAGAAGGAAAAACAACTTCCACAGGCTCTTAGAAGATTAGTATCATAAAATAATAATAAAATTTATGATTGCAAGTATTCCTACACTGGGTATCAGGATAAGGATATGGAAAAAAATTGCTTTGAGTTCTTGTTGGCTATCATTTTAGTCAATTTCAGTTTTATTTTGTGTTAAGGAGATGAGAAATGAAAGATTGTGTAAACTCTCATTAAAATGTGAGCAAAGAACAAATAGAGGAAGCCTTTTAAAACAAAGAGAACAAAAGACAGGCAAAAATCACTTCAAGTCCTGGCTTTGATGACAGATTAAAGACTATACAATTTAAGACAGAGGAGGAGCTAGCTAAACACATCTCCAAACTGTCTTCTGACTAGCTTCAATATTTCTCAAAAATAATTCAAGTTACCGACTCATATCTATTATCAGCCTTACTCCATACTGGCTCAAAAGACAACAGTGCCTACTTATGTTCTCATCAACAGTATCTGTGGCTGCTGACATCACTAATGGACTCAGCCATCATCTTATGAACCAGAAGAACATTTGGCTAGAAGGATCCATGTCTACAGATACTCAAAAGTGTCCTTGTTCTTAACTTGACTCAAAGTTTATACACTACTTCTGTATTAGTTGCTTTTCTATAGCTGTGATAAAATATCATAACCACGGCAACTTATAGAAGAAAGAGTTTATTTGGGCTTATGATTCTAGAGGAATAAGAGTCTGTCTAGGCAAGAAAGTGTGGAGGCAAGCAGCATGGTGGCCCTTAGGAACCTAAGAACTCAAGTCCTCAGTGGCAAGCAAGAGTACCAGAATGATTCCTTACTAGCAGTGGCTTGTCTTTCAAGTCTCAAAGCCAACCCCCAGTGACATACTTCATGCATCAAAGCCACACTACTCAATCCTCTCCAAACAATGTTATCAACTAGGGGCCAAGTGTTTAAATACATGAGCCTATGGAGGACTTTTTCACCCAAAGCATCAGAATGTCTTAGTTACTTCTGTTGCTATGATTAAATATTCTGACAAAAGTAACTTAAGGGACAATACATTTGTCCTGGCTCCCAGTGTGAGGGGTGGTGACACATGGTAACAGGAGCCTAAGGTAGATAGTCACATTTCAGCCACAGCCAGGAAGCAGAAATGAAAGTCCATTCTCACTCTTTTTCTCCATTTTATATGGTCCAGGATCCCCACAAAATGAATGGTCTTGTCTATTATTAAGACAGATCATGCCACATCAACTAAATAATCAAGGTAATTCCTCACCATCATGCTCAGAGGCCAAGTAGTTCCTAAGAGGTATATCTGTAGGCTAATCTCATAGATGGTTCCAGAGCCTGTCTAGTTGATGACTAGTAACACTAATCTTCACCCACTAGGTTCATGGTTGACTTGCTTATTATTTTTTTTAATTTGTATTTATTTATTTTGTATATTGAGAGTGTGGAGGGCAGAAGACAACTTGTAGGAGGAGGGTCTCTCTTTCTACTACATGGTATCCTGGGATTTAATTCAGGTCATCAAGCCTGGAAAAAAAGTGTGGTCAGTACCTTTCCTATTGATATTCTATACTAATTATGACAATTAGAATCCTCAAGCCAGAGACTTAGCTAAGGATGAGTAAGTAAGACAACTGAATGTGAGTTCATGAGAGATGAAGGGGACTTTGAGCTTCTCAAAAAAAGGATATCCTGTCCCTTCAAAAGGAAGTGTGCGGCCTCCAGCAGCCACAGGTGGGTCAGCATTAGGGTGAAGCTGACACTTTAGACAGTAGTATGGTGGAATTAAACAAAACAAAACAAACCTCCAGGCCCCTGTTACTACTGTTTAGATGCTAAATTCATTAACCCTTGAGGATTTCTAGCTATGAAAGGAACATTCCTTTATTGCTATTGTTTATTCTAGCAGCTTTCTTTTTTATTTGTGGTTGGAAATATAACAATATAGCAAATAACTTTTTGTTATTGTTCTGTTTTTACCGAATGTATCCTCATTGAAGAGCTAAGCACAAGAACAAAAGAAAGTACCTAGTTAGTAGCATGTGTTACACTTCCATTTAAGAACTTGGCAACAATTCTAATCTTACAAAATTCAAAATATAATGAGACAAAGAAAATTGGACCATCCTATGGTCTGCAGAACCTAATAGCCTACTCGGGGACAGGAGATTTAAAGGGCCTGGGTATGCCATCCTTTACCTAAGGCTTTAGTTAACTTGATAAGTGCTAGGGATAGACAAGACTATCTCTTACGGGTAAGAGTATTCATGGGCAAAGTATTCTTTGTCCTTTTAAATATTAACCTCCTCCCTCTGAATGTTTACTCTTATTTTTCCAGTGCAGATAGTATATTTTAATGTGAATTGCACTCTGTGTTCTCTCTCCTCTCTGCTTCCCGTCCTAAAACTTGCTACCATTTTTTTCTGCTAACAAAGTTGTTCTTTGGCCCCACAATGTGCTACCCAATTAAAAACATGTACCCATCAGAATTTGAAACCCCTTGAATGAAAGCCCTTTCCTCACAAGCTCTCTGTCAAATGCAAGGGGTATCTTAACGAAAATGTCTAACGGCAATGCTTCTGGCTCTGCCTTTTCTTCTCCCTAAAGGGCGTTCTTCCTCCTCAGCCTTTCAGCTTTTCTTCCCCCACCCCCTCTCTCTCTCTCAGAAGAAACCCTGCTAGGCTCCTTCCTCCTCAGTTCTTGATTGACACTGCTGTGTTTACACTCACCTCCCTTTCAGCTCTCTCCTGACTTGGTCAGGAATGTCCCTTATCCTAAAACCACCCACTCCTCCCTCCCATAGCTCCCCTCAGCCAGGCAAGGCTATTTTATATTCAACCTAATCAAAGAACATGCGTTTCTTACAAGTAGTTCTTACCCCGACCCCCACCTCTAAAGTATTTCCCTTTTGTACTTCCACTCCTCGCCAACAGCATACCCCTCACCTAAACTCAGCATTGACTCCGACTCTTGTTTGTGTTGGTTTTTACTCTTTGCTTTCTCAGTTCCAACATTAAAATCAGTCAAAAAGATACACCTAGGACTCTTAAAAATCCCCTCTCTCCTGCCTTAAGTGAGGCATAGTTATTTCACACAAGGACAAATGGACTCCTTTTCCTTAAGCTTCTTTCTGTTTCAACCTGGGTGTCTCCCAGGATAGAAACAGAATGTCCTGCCTTGCTATATGACAACTTCCAAAACTAGAGGACAAAATTCAACTTCATGACATAGCTTCAAGTGTATTAACTTTTAACCTTTCCCCAGTTACACCTCCATATACTCTATAAATGTCTTCTCTCCCCAAATATGGCCTGTAAAGGTTTGAATATGAAATGTCTCCTGTAGATTCATGTGTGAAGACTTGATACCTCATTGGTGGTGCTGTTTTGGAAGCTTGTGGAATCTTTAGGGGGCCAGGCCTAACTTGAGGAAGTGGATTACTCTGGTGAACGTTGAGTGTGATAGCCTATCTCCACTTCCTGTCTCTCCCCTGCTTCCTGACTTTTGACACATGTGACCAACTGTCTCATGCTCCTGTTCCATGCCTTCTACACTAGAGAGCACTATACCTGTTCAAACTGTGAGCCAAAACAAGTCCCTCTCCTCTAAAGTTGCTCCTTTTTAGGAATTTGGCACAGAAATAGAAACATGACTAATTCCTGCCCACAGCTCACATCCTGGCTCACTGTGCAACTAGAACTGAGAAATTAATTTTTCTATTCTTACAAATAGTTCTTAAAAGTTTAGAGAATCAAGATTTTTACTTACAGTGCTAGGGATTGACTCAATTATTCTGTGGTGATATTGTGTTCCCCAAATATTGTGCACCCTAATAAACTTATCTGGGGTCAGAGAACAGAACAGCCACAAGATAGACATAGAGACCAGAAAATGGTGGCACACACACGCCTTTAATCTTATTACTTGGGAGGCAGAAATCCATCTGGATCTCTGTGAGTTCAAGGCCACACTGGAAACACCCAGGCATGGTGACTCACGCCTTTAATCCCAGGAAGTGATGTCAGAAAGCAGAAAGGTATATAAGATATGAGGACCAGGAACTAGGCTGGTTAGGCTTTTGAGAAGCAGTTCAGCTGAGACCCAGAGGCTTCCAGTCTGAGGAAACAGGATCAGCTGAAGAACTGGCGAGGTGAGGAAGCTGTGGCTTGTTCTGCTTCTCTGATCATTCAGCATTCACCCCAATACCTGGCTCCAGGTTTGTTTTTATTAAAAAGACCCTTTATTCTAATCAGTCAATACAGAGTCCTGTATTTAAACAAGACTCCCTTGCAGTTCTTATAGATTCTAAATATCCTGTTACTCGGGCAACTGCCTGCAATGAACTCTTAGTCCTCAGCATCAAGCATAAATTCTGGAGCAAAAGGGACCCAAAGTAGTATCAAAGAGGCAAGTTCATGCACAGCCCCTGGACAGACTCTGATAGTCACACATCTCTGACTGTGCATAACTCATTTTTATGAGTAGAACTCAACCAGAAGTGTGCACTTCACCAAAAGAGGCCTCTGTAGCAATGACACACCCAAATCACTGGAAAACATGAGGGCAAAGGGAAAGAAGCGAACGAGCAGAGATCGACTCATTGCAAATAGGACAACGTGATGCTGTACTTTTTTAAAACATATGATTATATAAAATATTGGAATGACTTTGTACATATGGGCCACCAATATCTTTAAAACGTAACTCTGGAAAGCCAGGCAGCTTCTATGTTCTGAAGACAAGCATGACATTCAAACACTCCATTGTCAGCAGCATACAGGCAGCCTATCTGGTCTTAAAAAAAAAACAACAACATTCTTCCTTCCTTCAGGTTTGGACATTTGAAAGCCAGCTCACATCAAAACTAGCCCCTGTGCATAGATTAATTAGCCTGCTTTTCTGCAATACAATTGACCTATAAGTCAAACCATTGTGTTTCTGCTTGAGAGGATTCCTGTTTTCCATGCTAAGATTTTTTAGCCATATTGAAAACTATGTCAGACATAAGAAATTTACTGTGGTAAACATTTTTCTAACTAGTAACTAACAACAGGTAACAGAAAGGAACTATCGGGAAGGGGTGGTTTGTTTGAATGAAACTCAAAAGCTCCTCATAGGCAAGGAGAGTGTTCAGGAGAAGCAGACAAGTTCGACATTGAGAAGGGTACATTGAGCTAACAGCAACATGACAGAGAACCTTAAAATTATTTAGTTCTCCTTGCTCTGCAGTTACACTCACGAAGCCAACCCGAGGGCAGGGTCTTCTCCTCAGCCCATTAATCCATGCAGGCTTACCTATTTACTTTCCTAGCCCCTTCTCCTTTTCAAGGGCATCATCCCTTCTCTTCCTCTAATTCCCAGCTCCTTTTCAACTACCACCAGCTAACGTCCAATGCCCTCCTTCCTCCCCTTCCATTCATATCCTAACACAGCAATGTCAGGCTTTCAGCACAGCATTATCATAACAGTTCTTACTGCTATTATTTGTGGTTAATTTATTTATTTAATTTACTTTGAAAGGGAAGTTTGGGGATTTGTACGTGCCACAGTGCACATGTACAGTCAGAGGATAACTTCTGAGAGCTGACTACCATGTGGACTCTGGGAATCAAACTCAGGCCACCAGCCTTGGTGGCAAGCACCTTTATCTTGCTAGCCCTTATTGGTGTTTTTTAAATCCAAATTATATTTCTTTAAGTCCCTATATTACTAGACTTCTTTACAGTATTTTAAAGCACAGGTGATTTTTTTTTTCCCTAGAAATGTCTTTCCTTCCTCTGGTCACATGGCATCAAGCTTTTCTAGCTCTTTCCTTGTCTGTCTGAAAGTTTTTCTCTTTGTTTCCCATCTGTGGTTGTTTGAATAAAAATGGCCTCCATAGGCTCAGGTTTGAATACTTGGTCCCCAGTAGGTAGAACTACTTGCAAAGGATTACGAGGTGTGGCCTCATCGGAGGAGGTGTGTACCAGGGGGTGGACTTTGGGGTTTTAAAAGCCCATGCTGTCATAGTTAGGGTTTCTGTTGCTGTGAAGAGACACCAAGACCATGGCAACTCTTATAAAGAAAACATTTAATTGAGGTGGCTCAATTACAGTTTCAGAGGTTTGTTCTATTATCATCATGGCAGGGATCATGGTAGCATGCAGGCAGATGTGGTGCTGGAGGAGTAACTGAGATTCCTACATCTTACAGGCAACCAGAAGTAAACTGAGACACTGAGCAGTACGCTGAACAAAAGAAACTTCAAAGCCCACCCCTACAGTGACACATTTCCTCCATTCCATACCCACTCCAACAAAGCCACACATCCTAATAGTGCCAGTCCTAATGAGATTATGGAGGCCAATTACATTCATACTACCATGCACGTTCAGCCCAATCTCACTCTCGCACTGCCTCCTATCTGTGGATCATAATATAAGTTCTCAGTTGCTGTTCCAGTGTTATTCCTGTCTGCCTATCTGCTTCTATGCTTCCTGCCATGATGTTCATGGACTAACCCTCTGAAACTGTAAGGAAGCCCCCAATTCAATGCTTGCTTTTATAAACTGTCTTCCTCATGGTGTCTTTTCACAATAGAATAACTAAGACACTACACCTCAACACTATCAGTCATTACTGCAGGTTTTACTTCACAGTCTGCTGTTTTTCTTATTCCTTCAGGTTCAACTCAATTTGCTTTCTCAGATATATAAGAATTCTTCTAGATGAGCTGAAATGCCCTATCCCCCAAGCCTCTAGCCCAAAACCTTGTACTCTGTGACTCTGTGGGCAAGACGGCACCATAGCTCCTCCAAGCAATGCGTCATGTCTTGTTTTAAGGGATTTGCTTGATGGCTTTACTTGACTACAGTCACATCCCTGGGTTCTGGCTTCCATCATATTTAATACTTAAAAAAATAAAGCTCCTTTTCTTATTTTTTTTTTAGCTTGCCACTCTTCTTATGGACTTTTGTTTCAGCTGCAATTACTCCAACTTCACTCATTTTCACTCATTCACATCCTGGTAAATGTGGTTGCCTCCACATAGAAGTTCTGCTTCCACAGAACAATACCCCTCACACCACCAAGCTGGTC
Organism: Peromyscus eremicus; assembly: GCF_949786415.1. Classification (NCBI taxonomy): domain Eukaryota; kingdom Metazoa; phylum Chordata; class Mammalia; order Rodentia; family Cricetidae; genus Peromyscus; species Peromyscus eremicus. Next base: position 149,476,002 of record NC_081418.1, on the reverse strand, counting down.
TAGTTTTAGTTGATTATTCTAGACCTTTTAATTATTCCCAAGATATTTTTTCTGACTTGCCCCTCCACCAATGGGTGAGTTAAGAACCCATCATTTAGCCGGGCGGTGGTGGCGCACGCCTTTAATCCCAGCACTCGGGAGGCAGAGCCAGGCGGATCTCTGTGAGTTCGAGGCCAGCCTGGGCTACCAAGTGAGTCCCAGGAAAGGCGCAAAGCTACACAGAGAAACCCTGTCTCGAAAAACCAAAAAAAAAAAAAAAAAAAAAAAAGAACCCATCATTTGTATTCCCCACACACTCTATTCATGTTCACTGTTCCACTAAAATGGAAGTGATGTGTTTAAATACACATCTTGTCCATTGACTGTCTATTTTACTCAACTATCACCAGTATGTAGGAGCCATGAAATGCATAAAAATGTTTGCTGAAGTTAGATAATCATAGTAACTTCTACAGCACAGTAAGGCATGCCAAATAGACTGTAATACTCATTGGTGATTACATGGACATTTAAAAATAACTAACAGGGAGGATTTTTAATCTCTCCTCCACCATAAATGCCTAAGGAGATATACATATTGACTGCACTAACCCAATCATTGTGTACGTATAAAACAAATTGAAATGTTATAATGTAGCCTAAAATACACTTTTGACAATTGATTTTCTAATTTAAAAATTACTGAGTTAATAAAGGCTCTTATTTATTAATATATGTCTTTGTTAAAGACAGTTTTGTACACCAAACCAAAATACTGGAAAGCCACCAATGAGTATTACAATCTATTTGGCAGTAACTTTCTTAGGAAAACTGAGTCAGTACTGGTATCCTTGTTTAGCAGGAAACCTACCATGAGATGAGTTAAAACACACAAGTTCTAATCCTCTGAGTTAACCTGAGGAAGACTTAGCACCTCTGTCAGCACCTCATCTGGGCTCACAGGGTTAGTGTGGTGCAACCTGCCATTCTCCATTCCCTCTCCCACAACATTTCTATATTGCCAGACTTCCACAGATCCTGGAGAGTGGTCCCTTCATGTCACCTTGAACCTGCTGCTGTGGCCTTTGCAAAATGCATTACGCTTTGAACCGTGGCATAAGTACTGAGATTGCAGCCTCTAATCAATACTCTACTAGCTGTACTTGATTAAAACACAAGGTAGTGTGTTAAGGGAAAATCAAGTGGTAGTTGGACTCTAAGTCAGCTTGACTACTGGTTCTGCAATTTGCTATCATGACACTATATTCACAAATAGTGAAATATGTCAAACATGGTGGTTCATGTGTATAATTCCAGCACTGGGAGAGCTGAGACAGGAGGATTACCATGAGTTGTAGGACACTCTGTTCTACATAGTGAATTCCAAGCCAGACTGAGTTACAAAAAGAGATCTTGTATATAATTAAAAAAATAAGTAAATAAATAATCTTTAACTGAATATATGTAAATATCTGTGTATAACATACTTCAATATATTATAATAAAAAGGTTATTTCACAGTTTGGAAAATGTATCAACAGATGCTTTTTCTACAGACACAGATTACTGTCTTAGGACTTTGGAGGGAGTGGCGTAAATTGCCAGAAAGGACTGTGACCTGGAATTTCATACAGGATTTCACCATTTTAATCCTGGTGATATTCAGGCAGACCCTAACATGTCAGAGAAGGACTGCAGTTATACAGTAACAATAGCAGCACCGAAGCCCAGCACAGGTGCTCTGTCCTTTCAAGTTCACAGGAAGTGAGGGCGTGCAAAGGAGTCCATTGTCATTGTCACAACATCATTCCTAAGATTTGTCCATGAGACATGTATCACAAGCCTACCATGACCAGAATCCTCTTGAGATTCAGGCCATGTGCCCATGTGAAGCACTCAGGAATACATTTCTATTTCTCATGTACCTCGGCGATACCTAGGATAGGGGTAACTTAAGTTGGTATCCCTAGCCTTCCCAATTCCCTTCTTCCTGCCCATTTCGATGCCTTCCTTGAAACCTCCTTTCTCCTGGGGGTTGATGATGAATGTTGCTCTTCCTCATGCCACTCTGTGTTTTAGGAGCTTGTTTGAACCTATGGTACATAGATCATGCTTCTGTACATGCCACTGTCCCTTGCAGTTGAGAGAGGGGAAAGGGGCAGAGGGGAAGATGCATCTCACAGCCCTCCTAGCAACCACTATCTCCTCCTACTTATCCATAATGCCTGAAGCAGTAAAATCAGAACCACGGTTTGTGTTTGAAAACAAGTTCATGATACGCATGTGCCTGGAACATAACATAGTAGTAAGTATAGCTTTCTTCATGTTTCATCTGCAGCAGAACAGAAACATCTGGAACATTGTTCAGGGATTGCCCATTACTCAAGACAGTGGTTTTAACATCCCTCTAATGTGCTGACTAACACAATAGCATGTGATTTTTCATTGTACAGAGATAATCATTTCTACTGTAAGGATCTATTACAACAGCCTACCTCATCATGACAAAGGAACATACGTGATAGGTTTGTATGCAGTGTGTGTGTGTGTGTGTGTGTGTGTGTGTGTGTGTGTGTAAGTGTGTGTGAGTGTGTGTATATGTGTGTGAGTGTTATGAGTGTGTGTGAGAGTGTGTGTGTGTGTGTGTGTGTGTGTGTGTGTGTGTGGTGTGTGTATGCATCTGAGGGCCAAGGTCAACCTTCAGTGGCATGCCTCAGGAACCATCAATCTTGTTTTTGAGACAGGGGCTTTGATTGGCTTAGAGATCACTGATCAGGCTGCAGTGGCTGGCCAGTGAACCCCGGGGATGGGCCTATCTCTGCCAGCCCCTCCTGCACCCAGTACTGGGATTAGAGACACAGTCTACCATGCTGGGATTTTTTTAAAAAAGTGGGTTCTGAGAGTCAAAGTTAGGTCCTCACGCTTGTACAGCAGGCACTCTGTACCAACCTAGCCACCTCCTCACATCAATAATAACTTCCTATCCTTCAGACCCCTGGTGGCCTTTCTGCTTCTTATTTCAGCAGAACTGTCACCATAGCCTGCACCTGTGATGTGATTAGAAGAGAGAAACCCAGGGAATGCAGCTCAGAGCAGGTGGAATACTCCAAATTACTCTGAAAAATATGTTACAGTCACACAGTGATGGAAAGTTTTTCTAGTATAAAAACTTTGTACTGTTTTCCAATTTTAAATGGGCCCTGGAAACCAATTTACCCAATTAACTGTCCCAGAAACTGGTACATTGTTAAAACAAAAACCACCCCCGCCAAACTCCACCCCAAACAAAAATGAAATCAAACAAACACACTTGATAACCAAGTGAATTAAAAGCTTGACAAATTCCAGACATGAAAATAAGCCACATGATTTCAGGCACTGGGATAGGGCAAGCTTTGAAGATGGATCTGCCCAGCATGAGTGTTTGTGGAGGGGTCAGTTTCTAAAAGGGCTTCCCACCATTTCAAAGTCCTGTTCTTCCTTCACACAAAGATGCCCAGGTTTTCTCCAAGTCCCCTTTCTTTTGAGTCCCCAAATAGAGAGAGTACACAGGGCCTCTGGGACAGCATTGTTTGTAAGTGCTCAGATCTGTTGCACATGAGTTACTTTGCTGCCCGGGATCACTGCACAGACCATGCCCTGTACCCTACTGCTGCCAACTTAGACCCTTCAGGTGCTACCAAGTGCATGCCTACGGCTGCCAGGATCCACAGAAACCATTCTGTAGAGAATGTACTTTCTGAATGATCAAATTATAACCCTGACTGGAGCTGAGCAGCTCATGCCCCTCAGGAACTGACAGTGAAGCATGGTGTCCCTGAGCATGTGTCCCTTATCAGAGCAACTTAAGGTAAGAACATCCTACAACAGAGCCCTCCGGGTCTGGAAAGGTACAAAGCCCTCATTACTCCCACAGTGAGAGAAAGCATCAGACCACTTCTGGGAATGAAGCAGGCGAATGAAAGCCGTGCAAGACAGCTGCAATAAAAGGCTCCTGTCTTTTTGCAAAGCATTCAAATGCCATCTGGCAATTCCGTTGACGTCAGCAAGCACAGAAAAACAACTGCTCCCACTGGCTTCTTCATCATTCCCTTCCACCCCCCAACCCGACTCTCTCCTCCTCCCTGGCAAAAACCTCCAGCTCTTAGCTGAAGAGGACAGGGCGGGGCAACCATTGAAAAAAGATTCTTTTTCTTTATTCCATCTTTTGCATTTTAGGAAAAAGCTTGAACAGGAGACTCTTAGTAGTATTTGCCCTCAGTTCTCAAAATCCAGTTAGCAAGTGAATAAGTTATTACATGGCAAGGACATTTTAAAGCATTTTCTATTTGTGTGTGAGGATTCAGAGTGTATGGACTATGAAGCCAGAGGTGTTAGAGAAAAGTATTAATCCAAATCAACCCGTTCTCTCTTTGATCACTGTAAACAGCCAGCCTGCAGTCCCAGTACACCTGCAGCCCAGGCTGGCTTGAAATTTATGCACCACACATACTTTCCCAGGTAGTTCCTTAGGAACTCAGATGGACAGATTTATGTTTCAATGTTGCTGTCATACAATCTACTATTTTGTTAGACGTGGTCTGTGAAAAACTTTTTTTTTTTTTTACATTATTAGACAAAAATTAAAGAGACAAGTGAATGTTGGCTATCTTGGTCGAAGAAGTAGTAGAAGACATAGCATCAAATGCAAATCTGGAAACTACTTTGTAAAAAGTCAGAGTGCGGGTCACATAGAAAGACACAATAATGCTACGATGACATCACCTGGCCCTTTCATTGGTTCTGAAGGAGAGGCTGAATACTCAGCGCACACCGCTATTCACAGCAATAAGAGTCAAACGGCCTCACTGAAGCTGATTAGATGGAATGCTCCTCAACAGTAAGGAAAATACACGTTTGAAGAGATCCTATAGTTTAGTGCCCATCACTGGTCCTTATTGCTTACCCCATCAGCGCATTAGCAAGTGAAAAAGATTTTGAAAAACAGTATTGCACATTAAACTAGGAAAAGGCTGAGCATTCACTGATCTGGGGGTTGCTTAGATTCTAGTATCACACTTAGCCCTTCCTAAGTTTTTATAATCACTTTTAAAAACTCCTAAACATCACCAGTGTTTCATAATTTCTCACGAGGATTCATTGTTTTTAAAGATACAGATGTGTCATATCAGTGTGAATTTTCTTCAGTAGATCCATCTAATTTAATAAACTAATCTTATTATAACTCACCTGAGGATGATAACTTAGTCTCATTAGTAGAAAAGGGGATGGCAGTAAGAACATGTGAGGGACTGGTGAAGTGGGAAGAAGTAACGGGGGATATATTGCTTGAAATGTGTCTCTATTAACTTTTATATTTTATATTTTTTTAAAAAATGTAGAGCTTTCTCTCTGTCTCTCTCTTCACTCTCCCATATGTGTGTACACATGTGTGTTTGTGTGTGTGTCTGCAAGAGAGAGAGAGAGAGAGAGAGAGAGAGAGAGCGCGAGCAGTGCTCACTGAGGCCAGAAGAGGGGCACCAGATCCCCAGGAGCTGAAGTTACAGGGAGTTGAGTCACCTGATGTGGGTATTAGGAAGCTAACTCAGGTTGTCCACAAGTGCAGCAAGTACTCTGAACTACTCACTGATCCTTCATTCCAATCCCCTTTCCCCAACTGGCTTACAAAGGGACAAGGACAAGCCTATCCAGACACCTGAGACTGAGCTCTTCACCTCTCCTCATTTCCTCCGTAACACTTCCCATTCTGTGTATAAAGTTCTTGGGTCTTTTTCTTCTCAACAGCTTGTTTCTCACTGATACCCTCAGACCATGCTGTTCCCTTTAAGTAGACATGTGCATCTTTTGTGTTCCTTCCTACTTAGCACTCTCCTTATGAAGGCTTTGGCTGACACACACACCCTGCTTTGCAAATGCCTGGTACCTGTGTATTAATTTAGTGTCTGCTGCTGAGCATGCCTGTTTTCACACAGAACTGTAGATTCCAGGAAGGCAGAAATAGTTCCTTATCTGCATCCTCAGAGCTTAGCCTGGTATTGCTTCATACTTGTCTGTGGAGGAAATGAAAGAACAAGGGACCTAGCAATGCACCAGAGAGACAGAAAGGAAAGGGCATGAGCTGACGTCACAGCTGAACTATCACCACTGAAGAAAGCAAAGAGAGGCCAAGCAGGAAATCAGTGAAGGAAAACAGGTAGGGCTCACTGAACATCTAGATATCTAGTAGCACACTAGATACATCCACACTTCATGCCATCTCTAATCAACCCAAATCTAAACTGTTATTATTATCACCCAGATTCACAAAGCTTTTGTCCTTGACTAGCAAATGGTAAGGACAGAAGGGAGCAGGTCAGATGACCTTCGGACTTTGTGTGTGTGTGGGGGGGGGGGGGGCGAGGTTCTTTCCTTTTTTATTATTTAACTTATTTATTTATTTTACATCCTGATCGAAGCTTCCTTTCCCTCCTCTCCTCCCTCTCCTTTCCCCCACTTTCCCTCTGTGTTTTAAGACATCCAACATCTTAGGTTGTTTGGGTTAAAACTATATGGAAGAATCAGAGCAGAAGGTGAGAAAATGAACCACCTGTGATGGAAGCTGGGGTGAGGCTTGATAGAGCCTCAAGAAGACACACTAGGGAAATACCAACTCCAGACTACAGGGCTTCCAATAGCTCTCCAGAACAAAAGGTCAATAGTAGCTGTGATTTAGAAGCAAAGTCTTCACTGAACTAGACAAACTAACCAATTTCTTCAAAAACACCTGTCACTTGGTAATAGGTAACTCCTTTTCTTTATGAGAAGGTTGTGATGGCTTAGAGATGGAAAAGACAGGCAGAGGAAAACACCAATTTACAATCCAGAAAAGCAGCAAGATTGAGAGAGTATTAATTGCATGATATATTTAAGCTCTTAATGAGCAATTTTTAAATAGTATCAAATGAAAGGAAGTTAAAAAGTGTTCTGACTGCCTCACTACTCACAATTACCCAAGTGAGAAAGCCATTTTGCTTCTATAATTGCACTGAACTCAAAACAGACTCTAAGACTAACTGGAAGATAGTTATCATGGCCTTCAGGGGATGAAAGGCAAAGATCTGAAAGGTTAAAAGTCAAAATACGTAAGTGCAATAGAAAATATTCTACATGTGATGGGGAGTGGGGACATGTACCACAACATCTGTTGTAGAGCTCAGAGAACTTGTAGAAGTTGGTTCTCTCTTTCCACCTTGTGTGTCTCAGGGAAGAAACTCAGATTATCAGGCTTGGTGGGATATGTCTTTAACCACAGGGCATCATTCAGCCTCACATTCAGAACTGTAAGGGCCCAACAGAATATTTGTTTCTATAAAACAGGATTTAACTTGTCTATGAAGTTGAGGTTCAAACCAACATAGAGTACCCCATCATTAGCCATTCCTTTCTGAGTTATTCATAAGGACTATATGAAAAAAAAGGATACTGAACCTTACAAAATCTAAGAAAATAAAAATAAAATAAAAAAATAAACACACACACACACAAAAAAACTTCAGCTAGGAATCTGCCATTCTATTTTAGGTTAAAGACACAATGTTCTGCCAGGGAACAACCAATAAGTGACAATCCTTTCAATGTCAAAGTCAGTTCTGATTCGAGGATGCTGCTGCTGTCTTATGGGGATGAGAACCTTCCTTCCAGAGAACCAAGGGACTTAGCCTTACATTCTGGAATTTGATGTTTTACATTGACTGATTAATTTGGAATTCTGGGAGTTGCCACAAACTACCCTGTGGAATGCCTGGGACAATTCTACAATCCAGAGATTTGAGAAATCTGTAGCTCCCTCTCCCCTTGATCAGAATCTGTAAGTGACTTCCTAGCAAGACTATTCTAAAGCTTTGGGTTGATGAAATTTCATTCTGCTCTTACGCAATTCTCTACAGAGTTGATGTTTCTGAATTTGATTCTCTCCCAAAGAATGCATTTCTAGATCCACAGAATTAAGGACCCAGGTCACTGGCAAGGGACAGCACCAAGTCTGAGCTTTCTTGAGAGCAAACTGGTCCCTTTTTAGAGTCTTTCATTCAAAACAAGGAATTCACAGGTCACAGGTTAATCTTTTTGACGTGTGGAGGCTGTGATCTTCAGAAGGCTTTCCATACACCAGACTCAGACCAGTTGTTCCTCATCAGTGAATCTTCTCTTGCCCTTCACAGTTCTTCACAAATCTGACATTGCTGTAGCTAGAGTTTTCCTGGTCCTGCTTGGCCCACAGTCAGGAAAAATCTCTCTCACCTGCCAGTTCCGCAACTGCTCAGACCCAACCAAGTAAATACACAGAGATTTATATTACTTATAAACTGTATGGCCGTCGCAGGCTTCTTGCTAACTGTTTTTTTTTTTTTTCTTAAGTCAACCCATTTCTATTAATCTATAAGTTGCCATGTGGCTTGTGGCTTACCGGTATCTTAACATCTTCTCATGGCGGTAGCTGGCAGCTCTCTGCCTCAGCCTTCCACTTCCAGACTGGCGGGTGAGAGAGATTTGTCCTGACTGTGGGCCAGGCAGAAAAACTCTAGCTACACATTGCTCTCCTACTCTGGCCATTTGTGTTTCTCATAGAACTTGTAGGCTCTAGAAACAAAAGCCATTTTTATGGGAACTCTGGTGATTACTTAAAACATTTGCATCAGTCAACGAGAAAACAAGTAATCAACATTAATGGTAAATTACATAAAAAAATAGCATTTATAGAAGGTCTCACTTCCACCAAGGGCCAGTCTGTACATTTTCTGTACATGATGTCATTCAGTCCTCATATCACCCTGGTTAGGAGGTGCTAAGCTTATACATAATTTTCTCAAGAACTCACAGTATTTTAGCCACTTTGTCCAAAATCTCATATCTAATGAGTGACTGGACTTGGATGTAATCCCAGACTGCTTCTGACTCTATAGCTTGTGCCCTTAACTGTTAACTTCTCTTCTGCTTTGCTACTGAAATTCAATTTAAAGGGATCACTGTCATTTCTAATGAAATCACCAACAGGAGTTAAGGCAGCACAAGAATGTCAGTCCTTAGGACAGCCTGAAATGACTAGGAAACAAATTCAAAGTACTTATGCATTGAAGCTATAGCAACAGTGGGATCTTTAAATGATTTTAAACTAAAGCTTATGGTGTAGATAGCTCTTATTCTGTGAATAAGGCAAAGCAGGAGTCCAGGAGACTACTTCAGAATCTCAGTTCAGAGGGGACACAAATAAGCTAAAATTCTTATTTGGTTGAAATCTGTTTATCTGGGAATATTTGTGAACTTATGAAAACAAGTTTTCAGACAATGAGGGGAAAAGAAAAGAGAAGAATCAGGGATTAAGTATGAAGTTTCTAAATTGCTGTGCAGAATTCAAGAGTTCCAGGGGGTCAAAGTAATATTACAAGAAAAATTAAGTTTTAATGATTTCTAAAATTAGCCTTTTTGCTCCTTACAGAAAAGATTGTGAAAAGAACATAATTTCAAAGGTAGATCCTTTTAATCTTATATCTCTATATTATATCATGAATTTCTCTACCATAGTACAGTTGCTTCTAGAAAAGATTTATTCTAATTTTATGTGTATATGTTGCATGTATCTATATGCACCATGGGCTTGCAGTGCCCCCGTGAACCAGCAAAAGGTGCTGGATCCTTTGGAACTGGAGTTATATAGACAGTGGTCAGCCACCAAGTTGGTGATGGAAACTGAGGCCATGTCCTTTGTAAGAGCAACCAGTGCTCTTAACCACAGAGCTCTGTTTCCAGCTTCCAGGTAATTATTTTTTGCATACAGTTCAGAATCACATTAAAACAAATTATTTCCTCCTACAGATCCACAAACGTGAGATGGAAAAATGCAAATGTCTATGATCTCAAATGCATTCATGCAAAAACATCAGCGTCTTGGTGTGACACAGATTGCTTCAGATGTTAGCCAGGGCCAATGATGACAAATTATTCATGGGTTAGTTATCTATTTATAACATTATAATTCTATTATTTCAATACCTTATAATACTTTCAAACTAACTTGAAGATTAGTAACTCAGAATGAATTATTTACCAAATGACTACATCTCAATAAAGACAGTTTTCTTTTAAATTCAGTTTTAAAGTCATTGGTCATGGAAAGATATTTTCACAGGTCTTAACTTATCGAGAAATATATATTTGAGTGATTCTAGAAGACTTTGAATAATTGGAGACTTGCTAAGAGTTGTGGAAAAGAAATTCTCCAAAATAATTCAAGCCCATATTTTAAAGGATATAAAATTAAATATTTGCAAGGAGCTTATTTTATCTATCTTACTACTTGGTAAGGGGCTTTCCAATTTTAATAATCTATAATTCTGATTTTTAAATTCTGGTATCCCATAATTTTGGTATGAATTTTACACTCAGAAATGTGTGTGCACATCTATATTCCACGTTCCTTTCAAAGAAAAACCGACCAGCTATAGCTTGCTGTTCAGTTTCAATGGTCAATGCTTAAATTTTGCAACAAAGTATCAGAGGGGACAGAGGCGATCAGATGAGCTCAGAAGTTGACTCAGCTCTAAACTATGATGCATGTTCTGCTCATTTCCTTTTGTAACATCCTAATATCGTGACCTGCATCAGTATTAAAGTTCCTTGCTATTTAATGACTCATTTAATAAAACAGAATGAAAAACATTAAGAAAAATAAAACCCTAGGATTTTCCTCAAATTCTGATAATTTTCATCAAGACGGATTTCATTTGGCTTTGCATTGCTTCCTCCCACCCTACCTGCATTTAATACATTTGTCACGGTGAGAAGCTATTTCTAGCTTGCCTGTGTTCTATTGGGTATTAAGTCCAATATTGTGAGTGCTTTACATAATTTTAAAAGGAAATTTAGAAAGAATAGTCTTACGCCAGTTTTCCCAAACCCAAATTATTTCATTGTAAGGAAGGTTGTTTGAAAATCTCAGTGATAAACAAACCTAGAAGCTATAATTTTTTTGATAGTGAAACCCTCCATTTGCCTCTGAAGGCAGGAGGAGGGCAAGCCTTTCTTTTCTCTATTGACTGTTTTTATTGTGAAACTGTCTTTTATGGGTTAGAGTAGTTTTGCTTAAGCCAGAACTGAATTCAAGAGTTTAATTTATGCCATTAGCTGTGGCTGTTAGGAAATGTGGTTTATTTGCATATTTGACAGGAACCTAACATGTGAGTGCACAGTCAAGGGGTGGGAGAGAATTACTTTAATAGTAGGGTATGCATTTATTCCTCTGACTTAGCATACACAATTGTTCTCTGTGCTGCAAAAATAAATAGCAAAAACAATTTGCAGTGATTTCCCTATCCCTGTGATCAATAGGAACAGCACAGAAAAGAATCAAAAGGCCCAGGCTTGTCAAAATGCACATTGATTAATGACTGCTATGATTACAGGTCTGAATTCACTAAACACTTTAGGACCTTGGGTATTTTTGATATCACCAGTGTGACTGCTGAATTATCTCCAAAGTGGTCCTTTATCTCTCTCATCCCAATCAACTCATCCTTCAAAACCGCCAACCTCTGTGGAATTCTCCCTGAAGAGCTCAGCCATTCTTGGTTGTTGTTCTCTCCAACTTCCATCCATTAGAGTCCACAGAAAGTACTGAAGTGTTATATTCTGTCCTCCTTTGCCCTTTCCTTTTCTAAATACAACTTTTAGGGAAACAAGCCATGTACTTGAACCCTACAGAAAGTACTCAGCAAGTCCTCACCCCCACATCAATCCTTCTGCCCAAGTCATAAGATTTATGATGTAGACAGAAGTCCCAAGAGGTTACTTATAAGAGGATGACATGGTATTATTGTCCAATTTTTTGCTGCTATTACAGAATTCTTGAGACTGAGCCATTTATAAAGAAGAAATATTTGTTTCTTTTAACTCTAGAAGGTATGAGTCTGGTGAGGGCTTTTGAGTTGCAGGATCCCATGACAGAATACAAAATGTCCTAAGAGCATGTATGAGAAAGACAAAAAGCAAAGAGAAAACTCATTCTCATATTAGGAATCTACTTCCAACACAACTGATGTACTCTCATGATAGCAGCACTAATCTACTGATGAGGAAAGAGCCCTGTGAGGTAATAACCTATGGGAAGTTCTCCCTTCGACACCTGTACTATACACTACATTCCCCACACATGAGTATTGGAGGCTTGTGCAGATGAGAGTACTTCAAAAATGTGAGTTTAATTTGATTAAAAGATACTTCTCTGATACTAAGTACATATTATCTGCGTATATTAATACATATACACATATATGGAGGGAGGGAGAGAGAGAAATGCAAAGAAATACACACATGTTGTGCTGGTTACTTTTTTGTCAAATTGATGCAAATTTCAGCCCTCTGGTAAGAGGGACGCTCAACTGAGAAAAAAAAATACACCCACAAGATTGGCCTGTGGGCCATTACTTTTTTATTATCAATGATTAATGTGGGCAGACCCTGCCCATTGTGGGTAGTGGCATCCCTGGGCAGATGGTCCTGAGTTGTATAAGAAAGCAAGCTGAGCAAACCACAAAAACAAGCCAGTAAGTAGCATTCCTCCATGGACTCTGACTCCTACCTTCAGGTTCCTGCCATTAATTCCCTCAATGATGGACTGTGATGGGGACATGTAGCCCAAACAAACCCTGTCCTCCCAAAGTTGCTTTGGGCATGGTCTTTATCACACACACACACACACACACACACACACACACACACACACACACACACACACACACAAAATCTCATATGTTCCTCATTGACCCTGAACTCACTATATAGCCAAGGAATGACTCTTCTATCTCCACATCAGACAAATTCTGGATTTGTAGGCATGTAATACCATAGTCAGTGGATGCAGTGCTGGAGATGGAACCCAAGATATTGTACATGTTAAGTAAACATTCTACCACCTGAGCTACATCACTAGATCTTAATTATTTTGATTTAATGCATTAAGTTTTAAGCTAATCTACATGGTCCCATTTCTACATCCCTAACAGTAGGCTGTTTCCTGAAGCTTTGTAATTTCCTTTATGAATAAACAATTATAAGGAGGCATTTCTAATGCCTTTCTTCCTATCAAAAGGCCTTTGTCTATATCATCTTCTTCCTGGTAATTGTTTTCTCTGCACTTCAGGTCAAGCATAAGTACCTCACTTATATTTAATAAAATTTTACCTATGGCAAGGCTGGAAATATTGTATTAAGTGAATAAAATACAGACATTCAGGGCTAGGGTGGAGCCCAGTAATAGAGTATGCACTCAGCAGCATACCCAAGCATCAGTACCATTAAAAAACAACAACAAAAATGCACACATTCAGAAACTGGCTCCTGGAAATATAGTATAAAATACACACACACACACACACACACACACACACACACACACACACACACACACACGTGTGAAGAAGTAGGGTCTTCCTGGTAGGTTATGAAGAATCTGCCTTGAGTGCCTGGAAAGAGGTGACCCATGTGACATGAAGAAGGAACACATGACAGTGTTATACAGTGTGCTGGTTGGTCTTCATCAGAATCACCATGGAAACACACATCTGGGTGCATCTATGAGAATGTCTTCAGAAAGTTTAAACTGTGGAATTAATATAAATATGAGTAGCACCATCCCAAGAGCTCAGGTCCCAAACCAAGTAAAAAGGAAACTGAGCTGGGCCTCAGCATTGATCTCTCTGATTCTTTACTGTGGCTCAATGATCACCTGCCCACACATCAGCCAGCAAGCCTTTTATTCTGCAATGACCCATATTCTCAAACTGAGGCCAAAACAACCATTCTTAAAGCTGATTTAGTAAGGTATTTTACCACAGAAACTAGAAAAGCAACTGAAACACATGGTGTCCTAGAAAGCAAGTGATGGGCAAAATGAACGTGTGACTGAGATTGGCAAATAGTACCCAAGTGTCGCAGCTGTCACTCTGCATTGGAGTGAATACAGTATGGCATTCAGAAACATTTGTTTCAGAAAGCACTTGCTTATGAGAAAAGAGCCAAGAGCAGAACACACTGGGGAGGAGGCTGAATTAAAATCTATCACAACTTATTCCTGGAAAGAACTATTTAAGAATATGATTATCACATCCATCACATAAGCTTTAATGGACTAATGTGACTTAGAGTCACATTAGCATCCTAGCAAAATATAGCCTTTCAACTGTAGATCTCATGGTGAAGACAGAAAACATGTTTCTCATTAAAAAAATTTTTTGCCAGGTTTTTCTCAACAAAGCTGCATAGCCTCAGACTTTAGCCTCTAAATTGGGAGAGGCTTGTGTCTAAAGGAGAGAGACACAACACACATAATGGGTAGAATGGTCTCTGAATAAATGGAAGCCACACTCAAATATGATGGAGATAATATCACACAAACCTGATGTGGGTTGAACTTTATCTCACTCTCTCCCTCAAATCTATAGGTTAAAATTCTAATGCCCGGTAAGTTAGAATGTGGCCTTATTTGAAGATAGAGTCTTCACAGAGTGATGGAATTAAAATGAGCTCATTAGGGTGGCCCTCATGCAATACTGACTGGCATAAGAGGCAATCTGGTAAGTGCATACAGAGAGAGGCAAGTAAAAAGGAACACAGAGTTTAGGGTGAGTTTCCCACAGGTCAGGGAACATCAAAGTCAACAAAAACACATCTGAGGCATGGACAGACTTTCTCACAGCTTTAGGAAGGACAGACTCTCTTGCAACTTTAGGAAGGACAAACTCTCTTACAGCTTTAGGAAGGACCCTCATAGGTACCTTGGTCTTGGACTTCTATCTCAGAACAGAGAAAAGTTTCTGTACCCAAGCCAATCAAACTATGACACTCAGTCACTGCATCTTAGGGTGTCTTAGACGGCCTAAGGTGGAAACTCTTTGTATCATAGGGTAGTAATAAATCCAATTATATGACTGCCTCTTTCAAGGAGTCAAATGCTGTGATGGCTTAAATGTTAAAGGTCCCCATCTGCTTGTGTGACTGAACACTTGGTAACAGGTGGTCATGCTGTTTTGAAAGATGTGGTGCCTTTAGGAAGTGGATTCTTGGAAGAAGTGGGGTCCCAGGTGGGCCTTGACATTTTAACCTGTCCCACTGTGTAGTCAGTGCTTCCTACATCCACAGAGATGTGAGCAGCTGCTGCCAGCTTCTACCACCACAGAGTGATCTGCTGCCATGCTTCCCCTATCATGATGGACCACATCCCCTCAAATCATGAGCCTCCATTGGGTTGCTTCTTGTCAGGCATTTGGTCACCTCAAAGAAAAATATAACATGGGTAAATTTTTCTTACACTTTGGAGAATATGTCAAACAATAACAGAGGGTCATCACCACTCTTTGCAGAAATAGGTCTGACTTCTCTTCTTTTTCCTTGCCTTATTTCATTTGTGTGTGCATGTCTTTTAGGGTGCACATGCATGCACAGGTGCATATGCATTTTTATGTGCATATATGTGGAAGTCAGAGAACAGCCTCAGGTGTTACTCTTCAGGAGCCATCCACCTTACTGTGGGGACAGGGTCTCTCACTGGCCTAGAACTTACTGACTGGTCAGCAAGCCCTAGACTAGGTTGACTGGTCAGCAAGCCCTAGAGATCCCTGTCTTTGTCTTCCCAGTTCTGAGATCACAAGTGCATACCGCGACATCTAGCCCTTTATATGTGACTTAGGAGATTAACTCAAGTCACCATGCTTATGTGACAAGCATTTTACTGACTGAGCCACCACCCTAGTCCTAAGCTCCATTCTTTGTGCATATTATAAGGAGAATCCCTTCCCAGCTCCTCTGTGGTTCAGTGGTATCATCAACATGTTATGAATACTACTGCTAGGATGTGACACTGAACTACCCACACTGGACCAACCAGGGTTCTCACTGTAATGTACAGGGTCTTGGGTGGGATCTTTTCATCATTTCATTCTGGTTTGTGGACTTCACAGGACAGAACCCAAGCCAAAGCCCAACAGACAACAGACATGATTAAGCCAGAGATAAACTTCATGACTTTGGTAGCTGGGATATGCTTGATACTGTAACACCACCCCCATTTCAATCAATCTTGAAATAAAAATAAAGATCACAAATATATAACCTATTTGTGAAGCTTGCATTAAGGAGTGTATTAGATAAACTCTTGCCTTATACTTCCTTGAATTGTGTGAAACTTCCAGGGATGAAGTGAAACCTAAAGTATAAATAATCTTGGAATTTCTTCTGATTACAACAATACTGCACTATTCAGTTTCTTCATGGAACCGGTAATATAATGGGTGGACTTAGGACAAGGAAGACCTCTTCTCTCGTTTTAAAAAATTTTCAAAGCTACATGTTTTACTAGTTTGCTTCCATTTTTTAATCTCTACTTTCTGCCCCTCCTTGAAAAGCAATTGTTTCAATTGTCCTTATATTTTCCAACCAGCTTTATCTTTGATATAAAAGAGAAAATAAAATATTTTTCAAAGCAGAATGATTGTACAGTCCCAGTTGAATTCCATGTCTACACTACAAAACACAACCACAAATTTCAAAGCAAGAAGGATGAGTCGAGTATGCTGTCATGTCAGTATGAATTCATATGTCTTCAGCTGAATAAAACTAGAATATAAAGAGTTTGGTTAATTGGAAGATATTTAGGGGCTAAACCAGGTAGGCACTGAGTTTACATCTCTTGATTTTCAAAGTAAATTACACAAAAATAGTGAGCTATATATGTCTGGATCAGAAGTAAAATACAGCTCTTCCACAATCACCAGGAAGGAGAATTAAATATAGAAAATTTTTCTTGTTTACCCCTCTCTTCTTTTTTGAGATGAGGTCTCATGAAGCCCAGGAAAGCTTTGAACTCACTGTGTAGCAGAAGATGATCTTAAACTTCTGACTCTTGTCTTCACCTCCTGAGTGCTGGGATTTGAAGCACACACCTGTTTATATGGTGTTGGTGACTGAGCTGAGGCCTTCCTGTATGCCAGATGCTCTATCAACTAAGCCCCATGTCCAGCCCTCTGAGGTGATTATCGCCTACTAGTTGAGTTCCACTCTAAGATGGATAAACTAGGCATGCCATGTTATTCTTTCCCAGCTCTCCAGTTCATTCCACCCCAACATGCTTGCTGCATACGGGCTGTGTGGGTGAGATTGTTACTCCAGTTTGTGACTTTTTTCACAAGGCTTCCAAGTTAATTCAGTTCCACACCTACCCATGGGGCTTTGCTGTAGCTAGCCCCTGATAACTGGAAATGTGCTCTGGTAGCTCACAGGGGTGGAGGTCGTTCTTGTTTCTGTTCTTCCAGGAGATCAGAATGAACACAAACACCAGCTTCCTCTAAAATCCACCCAGAAGAGTAGAGAGTCTGGGCTGCAGTCACACTACAGTAGAAGTCCTGCCTCTCATCCACTTGTGGAATCTGAGTATCCTCATCTAGTTAAAAAAAAAGCATTCAAAAAAGTCCAAATCAATACCACTAATCTGGCTGCTGTAAGTTTCATAACTGCACATGAAATTATGTGTTGGATGGCATCTAAATGAAACTGTATCTATGGATAATAGTTGGAATCTATACTGTTCCCAAATGTGCTTTGGCTCCTGTAGTTCCTGGTACAGTGACTAGTGAGATCATGGACCTAGTTGCTTCAGTTAGAAAAGAAAATATCCTTTACCTACTCTCACACTTGTCTATCTCTTTCATATATATAAACATGTATATACATGTACACATACAATTATACACATACTATTTAGCTACTATGTACCAAATATTTTGATAGACATTGGGATCAAACTGTGGACATATCACAGACAGGTTGAATCCTCTTGCAGAGAAAAACCATTACACACTATGTGAATATTCAAAGAAATGCAAGGTCGTGGATTCGAACGACCGTGGTGTGTAGTGAAGAGTTGCGGGAGGAAGACCTTTTGAGGACAGAGCATGACATTCTCATCCTCTGAGTCTCAGTAGTTCCTGGTCCAGCCCAGTAACCTCAACTCATACAGGCATACATACACATAAATCTTTAAAACATTCAAAGATCTAACGGTAGAAACGAAAAAGTACCCAACCACCTCCTGATTTTTACCAACATAGCTGTTTCTTTCCCTCCTTTTCATGATGTAATGTCACACTTTCTAGATCATTTTATATTGTATTCTAACTGGATACATTTCATTTGAAAAATAGAAAACCCAAAGTGAGCCTTTAACAGCAGGTGCCTAAGAAAGAGTGTACAATATTGTCACTAAAGGGACATCATTAGGTAATTAACAATGTTTTGTTCCACTTGGCAAATTGCACTTCTGTGAGTTTCCATGCTCTAGTGAAGATTGTCTAATCTCATTTTCAGGGGTAAATGATGCCACATGCTTAAAGAGTCAGCCCCATTTTTATGTTTATTGGTAGTAAAAGACTTTTGTCTTTTCACATCGTGTTTGACCAAGGCAACCCTGATTTCCAGTTTTCCATACAGCCCAGGGCTCCTGCCAAAGTATCCATCCCTCTTTTTTTAATTAGTTTGCATACAGTCCTGCATTTCAGGATGGTCATATCTTCACTCTGGTTGATTTTGCTACAGATTTCCTGCTAAATTAAGTTGGTAGTTTAATGTAAACATTACAACATGAAGCTCACAACTGATTTAACATTTAAGACAAATAGTGTTCCAAAATTTTTGCTTCAGAAAGGTGAGACAATATTTCACTACAAAATCACATTTTAAAAATGTAAACATGGATGATACTAAAATTCAATCATTTTCAGTAATATTCATTTACTATTATTATGAAAATAATAAGACTTTAATATGTGGCAATACTAGGTGTAAATCCTTTGATTTGTGAAAATATGGAAACGATGTTCAGCTCTCTTCTCTCTTCTTTCTTCCTTCCTGCCCCCTTCCCTTCCCTTCATTCGTTCATTCAATCATTCATTTCTGAAACAGGGTCACACGTAGCCTGGCTTTGCACTTGCTAGGGAGCTAAGGATGGCTTTGAACTACAGCTCTCATCCCATTCCTCTACCTCCCAAGTACAGAGATGACAGACAGGCACCATTACATGAGCTCCTCATTTTTATTTCTGTCTCTTTTGTTTTTGCAGGTACGTTCAGTTGTTCATTGGAATAAAACAATACCTTTCATTTCAAACTTTTAAGGGGTGCAAGGGAAACGCCCAGGTTTATCTCCCATTTAGAGACTACCAAGTCAAAGCAGCATTTGGGGCTTTAGAAAAATAAGAGGCTGGGGGCACTGGGATATGGCTTAATGCTGGACAACTGTGTGTCTCCCACTCCAGGAGCCCAGGTTCTATTGAAAGCACCACACGCAGATAATGGATATATAGATGGAGTATGGATAGATAGCTGATAGATGATAGATAGATAGATAGATAGATAGATAGATAGATAGATAGATAGATAGACAGATGATAAATAGATAAAAGATAGGTAGACATATACAGATAATAGAAAATTCCATAATACCTGTAATAAGACCTTGTGATCTAACTCAGAAAGAAGTAAAAAAAAGGCTTTATTCACATGGGTGGAAGTCTGTAGATGACTGCAAAGAAGCTGAAAGATGAACACATATTATATGCTAAATTATATAATAAAATTAAATTTTTAATTTTTTAAACTAGAGATCAAGAAAAATTAATTATTTAGCTATTTATTTAGAACTAATATATTAAATTTTAAATTATATAATAATACATAACAGACTAGATTCTAAAGCTCTCCTCTCTACGAAGTCATACCATAATCAGTGGCAGAGAATGGCTTTTGAGGCTAGCGAGGCAACCAGTCAATATGCAAACTGTAGAAGAACCAGGTATTTATAAACTCACCTCTATGCATTTAAAATAAAATTCATCTTACATAAATGTTTAGTAAGGACTTTGCTGTCTCCCTCCTACTTTTAATTAGAAATTTTAAAGCTCACCCGAAATTAATTCTACATTAAAACTTAATATATTAGTTCTAATGAAATAGCGAAATAACTATTAAATATTCCAAAATTTACTTAAGTTAATGTCCTTCTTGATCTCCAGTTAAAAATACCAATTAAAAAACTCAGTTTTAGTAAGGGTAATTTTTTTCTTAATTTGTTTTGCAAAATGTAGGACACCACAAATTAATGTTCCCACTGAAAATCCTCAAGAAGTGCTTTATGGATGGTGACGTATTCATCTTCACAAGTCACTTAAGAAGCAGGCATTCCTCTGTAGACAATTTATCTTGCTCAAGTCATCAGAGCTGACTCAATAAATAAAGTGCTAAGTGACATTTATACCAACTTAGGATGAAGATTTTCCAATCTGCAGGTCAGGATATCCCCTCTTGTATATCACAGAAGTTTGCACAAGGGAGGACATCTGATGAAAATTCAGCGGAAGGGAGCATGACAGAGAGGGAATTCTCTTGTTGAGAGATATTACTAACATTTTTTCCAATTTGAGCAAAGATGGACAGAAAATCCTACAGGCTGATGTATTTGTGTTATAGTTTAGATTTATTTTCATTTCTATGTATGTATGTGTGCCTCTTTTTGTGTCTGTCACCCCAAGTGTGGGTACCCATGGAAGCAAGAAAGAACATTTGATTCCCTAGAGTTACAAGCAATTGTCAGCCACCTGACTTGGGTGCTGGGGATTGAACCCAGATCTTCTGTGGGAATAACAAGCTCCCTTAGCTTCTGAGCCATCCCTCTATCCAATAGAGATATCATTTTAAACAGATGACCTTGAAAGTTGATTCTCATGTTTCCAGGACAACAGAGATACTTGCTCTAGTGGATTAGACAAGAGAGAAGGACCGGGCATGCTGTGTCATGAAAAACGCTCATGATACAGTAAACACGAATAGCATGGTGGGGTAGAATCAAGGTGGTAGAACGGGATGATAATGAAATTATCACTCACCAGAGGATTGAGCCAGATGTGGGAGTTCACACTAGCACTCAGAAAAATCCCAGAGATGTCAGGGCTAGCCCAGGTTATACAGTAAGTTTAAGGTTAGACTGGGCTATAGAAGGAGACTCTACCTCAAAAAGAAAGTCAGAAGATAGTTTTTTTTTTCACATATTATTTACTTAAGACCTCCCAATGCACTGAATATCAAGAACAAGTGTGCAGTGTGGATGTAATTGAATGAATGAGAAGACCATGTCTTGTAAAGGCTGTCTCTCATTTTCACTTTCACGTCTTCTAGTGGAACTAGCACTTTCACTGTTTCTAAGATCATTATCTTCTGTATCACACCCACCTAGCATCCCAGTTTATGTAGAATCCTGCAGGGTAAAACTTTAAAAGTGTTGAGTTTAATGAAATCCCAGGCAAATTACATAATCATATTTTTATATATAAGTATATATTATATAATTATAATCCTTGGCTTTCATAGAAGTGGCTTTAAGATGAAGTAGATAGGAGTTTTGACACAGATTGAGGGCTACTAGTTACATTCAAAGAGGCCACACTAATTCAGAGGTAATTTTGGCTCCATTCTCCTTAACAGCCCTTCGCATACACAGTGCATTGAAGTGTTGATACTGGCTCATTTTCTGTACATAAAAAAATATCTTTAGGGAATGCAGGCTTGACAGAAACTGCAATGGTACATTGCTGCTGGGTGAAATTACCATATTTTTTAAAGAAAAACAATTCTAAAATGTTTGTTTCCCACACATTGATAAGATGGGGATGCAGAGACGGTTCAGTGGTTACAAGTACTTGAAGTTCTTGCAGAGGACCCAAGTTTAGTTCCTGGCACCCATAGTGGATGCTTAAAACTTCCTTTAACATCAGCTGTAGGGTATTATTTACCCTTTTATGGGTTCTATGGGACTCACAAACATGTAAATAAAGATAATCAATCAATCAATCAATGAAAGGTGGTATGAAAAAAATCTAGTACTTAAGAATGGATGTTACATAGAGTTTAGTGGTTAAGAGTCCTTCCTGCACAATCAGGAAGACAGGAGTTTGAAAGGTGGACAAAGGTGACTTCTAGTGAATGGAGGAAGAAATGCATCTTAATCTACCAAGTTAGACTGACTCCATTAATAACTAATCTTTACCAAATGCCCAAATCACCTGAATCATTTATACATTTTAGGTATAAAGCAAACGTCTATTTAGAGTAATCCTTTTGACAAGTATGAACCTCCCTCTTACTATTGAGATCATACTTTTAAAAATGTTTGTTTTTAAATTGTGTGTGTGTGTGTGTGTATGCATGTGCATGCACGTGTGTGCACCTGTGCACATGGGTATAATGCCCACAGAACTCAGGAAAGAGTGTAGGACCCCTCTGGTGCTGGAGTTATAGACAGTTTTGAGTCACCAGATGTGGGTGCTGGGAATTGAAGCTCGGGTCCTCTGTAAGAGCAGCTAGTGCCCTTACCCTCTGAGGCATCTCTCTAACCCTAGGACCACAGTTTTATGTTCTTCCAAAAAACTTAAAAAAGCATAAAACCTCAAAAGCTCTAAATATGCAATCAATGCAGAAGGAAAATCTCAAAGAGTCTATTGTTACTGGATGATGATTATGAATTTTCACAGCACTATAATCTTCTAGTTTGGGATACAAATTTGAGAGTTTGTTCAAGAGGTCTAATCCAATAAAACATTCTATTTAACCTTCCAAGATATCACTGTAATCCCTCAAAGATCATTCCAAATCTTTGAGAAGGTCTTTTGATATCAGGTCTTTTGTGACCAATAATAAGTTAAGCATGCCAAACCTGTTTTGGTTTATTTTTTATACTTCTGGCTTTTTGCTTCAGTTTTTCAACTACCCTTCTTTGATTGAAAATCACTATAGGACAGACATGTTCTTCATATGTTTTACCACCATATATAATTCACACTATAATTTGGAACATATGATAACCACGTGTGATGCACAATAAAATATGTTTTAACATTCAGATTTTATTAGAGTCACTCTCATATTTTTATAAAACAGACTTTCAGAAATACTAATAGAAAGTCTAGCTATCCTTCAGTTACAACAACACTTCACTGTAGTCAACTTGTAAAACAGGCTAAAGGAAAGTTCTGTGTGTTCAGATGCCCATGGTATGCCTCATCCATCCATCTATACATCCATCCATCCATCCATCCATCCATCCATTCATCCACTCATCCACTCATCCACCCATCCATCCATCCACCCATCCATCCATCAATCCATTCACCCACCCACCATTCATCTCTCCACCCATTCAACATTTCTTGAAGGAATCCCAAATGATAATCACTACAAGAAATACAAACAAGATGTTTTAGAGATATGAGAACCTCAGCATCTCTTGGAAAATTCCACATATCATTTTAAATTCCAAATACATAGGAGATGAAAATGTGGATATCATATAGGAGAGTGTGGCTCAGATGTCTGAGACTCATTATGGACTGAAGAAGGCAAGGACTAAAACAGCACTTATCACAGGCACAGAAAACATGCTAATGAAGCTACGAAGTAGTGAAAGAGCCTCATGCTCTCCAGAGTCATGAAATTTGACCTATTTTGGATACTTGGTTGTTTGAAAGCAAAACTAGGAGCCAAAAAATAACAGCAATGTGTCCTTTTCCAAGGCTAACTAAAATGAGATAAATATGTTTAGATTCTAAGTGTAGACGATGATGTAAAGGTTAAAAGAACTGGGTGTGTCACGGCATATACTGTACTTTGCATAACTCTAGGTTGTACCTTTTATGTGGATTATGATATAGATGAATCTGCTGACTTATGAAAAGTTGTTGCTTTGATACCACAGGTTAAGATAAACCTGCATCAATTTCCACTGTCATTTCCCTGCCCCTGAACTCTGTCGTTTGTACTTTTCTTTCTTTGACCTCATCCCTTTATAGAATACCATTAGCCTTCATTTGACTATGAAGAAGTGAGTGATACAAATCTAAAATGCCAGTCTATCCTTCCCTTTGGTGTGTAGATGAACCAGCTATAACCACAGAATTTGCTACAAGATATAGATACAAGATCCATTCACATGTTCCTTACCTTTAAGTGATATAACATAGACACTCTTTTTTTTCACCAGTGAAACTTCTGAAAATGAATTTGTCCTAGCTTCATCTCAGGCCTTGTCAGTCTAGTCAGGTCTATAGGTGATACCAGGTGGACCTACCAGTCATGAGAATGACCACTGAAAAGTACCTCCCAAGGAAGTGGCTAATTTGCTCCATGCAGAATACAGCTGAGAGTCAGCCTCTCATGTTTTCATATATTGAAACGTTTCCATCAAGAAAAGGGCAGAGTTAAAGGACCTTCCTCTGAAGTGCTCTGTGGTATACACTATTA
Source organism: Peromyscus eremicus (assembly GCF_949786415.1). NCBI lineage: Eukaryota > Metazoa > Chordata > Mammalia > Rodentia > Cricetidae > Peromyscus > Peromyscus eremicus. The sequence continues at coordinate 149,451,658 of NC_081418.1, read as the reverse complement.
CACATTTAGATCTTTACACTTTGGACTGCTTATCATTTATTAAAACAATAACAAAATTCCCCTTAGAAAACAACTTCATTAAAGCCTAAAGAATCTATTTTATGCAAATAATTCTCATCAGCACCAATATATAAAAAGAGAATGTGCTTTCAATATTTTGATATCTCAGGATCTACTGATATATTTATTTCTCTTTATTAATAGTTGATAGTAAGTCACTTCAGATTAAAAAAATGGCTTAAAAAAGACAGTAATGTCCACAGTGCCAGAGAAGGAGCTTAACCATGACAGCACTCATTTTTATTAAAGTAGTACTCATTTTATATGTAAAAAAATATTCTCACCAGGTGGTGGTGGCACACGCCTTTAATCCCAGCACTCAGGAGGCAGAGGCAGGCAGATCTTTGTGAGTTTGAGGCCAGCCTGGTCTACAGAGCGAGATCCTGGACAGGCACAAAGCTACACAGAGAAACCCTGTCTCGAAAAACCAAATATATATATATATATATATATATATATATATATATATATATATATATATATATATTCTCTTTGATGCCAAAAGGAAATTTATCAAGATATTGCAAATCTCCATCATAAAATGAAGGGATTATCTATCCCCCATCATAAACAAGGTATATGCAAATGGTGGGTCACAATGACACCATGATTACAGCCATACATTGAAACACCCTCTGCTATTTAAGTAACATAATAACTTAACTTTTGTTTCAAGCTGGATTAATGGCAATGTTTATGGTAATAATCAGCAAAAAAAAGCACAAATGCTTTTTAAGGAAATCTCATTTGGATATGACTATTTACTCTCAGAGTTAAAATAATGCTTTTCCCTATCCTGTCTTTTTCCATAAACAAAAGCCACAGTGCCAAGATCCAGCATCAGAAATGGCAAAATTATATATTTTTCTTCTTTTGGGGCATAAATAGCAATGCCAAGTTCAGTTTGTTCCATTGATTTTAAGCCAAAGATACAGCAAAAAATAGTGGAAAGCCTGGTCCCATCATGTGTTGTAGGTTTCTATTAAAGTCCTAATGTAAATTCCCACTCCCTGAGTGGCGGGAGGCAGGATTACCTCTGCACATAAAAATTCCATGGGATAAGAGACAAGGTGGGAAAGGGGCGAAGGGAAGCAAGGGGCCAAGCAGGGAAGGGAGGGAGGACTCATGCTCTGGGATTGAGAATCAGCGCTATAACTAAAAATATGGTTTAAATATTATCTTTTAATTTTTTAAACATGTCTGTGTGTGTGCATGTGTGTGTGTATATACATACATGTTCATTTATGATATCTTCTGCCATGACCCACTTGTAGAAGTCAAAGGACAATTTGAAGGAGTGGATTCTTTTCTTCCTTCAATCATATGGGTCCCTGACCATCAGGTTCAGTTGGAGGCATCTTTACCCATTAAGCCATCTGACCAGACCCTATTATCTTTTAAAAATCTTATTTTTAAAATCATTTTTAGACAGCATCTGACTATGTAGACTGGACTGGCCTTGAATGTACATCTCTACCTCAGCAGCTGTAATCTGAGATTACAGGCAGACATTATGTGACAAGTCTTACATATAATGCTTCCATATCAACGTGAGAAATTCCTACTCCTAATAAGATGTCAATTTATGAAATAATCAGACACTACCCTACATGTTATCTCAGATATTAAATTGAGAAAATCTCAATGTATCCAGAACCCTTTAGAAATAGGGAAGTCCAGAAGCATACAGATAGTTTTAGAAACATGACTTCTCTGTCTCAGTACTCGAGCTTTAAAAAACATTTCACTGAACACTAGAAGGTTGCTATCTTACTAAGTAACTGATATTTCAGCACAATTTATTCAAGTCAACTCTAAGCTCATAAATTATAACTACCTGGCTTTGAAGTTGCAATGGTTTCCCTACCCCTACCTCCGACATGCTGGGATTATAGGCAGGTACCACTGTGCCTGGCTCCATCATCTTTGATAGTCAACTAGAGAAATGGTGCTTTCACTGTCTGCACATCCACTTGCCTCTTCTAGAGCTGTGAATCCATCTTCCTTAAACAGTCTTCTCATTAAATCACTCTCAAGGTGTGTGCCACTGAGGCTGCCTCAACGACTCTCTCCAAGCTCTGTATTTTCATGAGTGGAAAAGAAAAGAACTCTGCCACACAACTCTAGGTTGGAAATAGTTGCAGAGGTCAAGTGAGAACTGTAAACCAGAAGAACTTAGCTGTAAAGCCACAGGACCTCTCAGCAAACAATTGTGATTCGAGTTTTGTTCTCATTGGGTAGCCTGTGAATTTCCAATAAGAGCAAACTTTAACTTGCAACATTCTTGAATTTTCCAGAAATTGTAGACTGCATAATGTATCAACACATTCACACACAAACAAATATACATATTCACACATATATACCACACATATTAATACATACATACATGAACACACACACACACACACACACACACACACACACACACACACACAGACTTCAAAGCCTCAAATACCAGGACCTTAAAATTCATACTGACAGGAAGCTCCATTCATATGACTTATAAAATAACTATAACATTAATATCTACTCTTCTGGTTTCAACAGTTAATATGACACCTGTTCCTTGTATTGTCTGCTTCTTTACAAAATGAGCCAGGTTTTAAATGCTGAGATGAGAACCACCAAGCAATCTGTAGTCACAGATACAATTTCCATGGGTTCTGGGCAGTGAACTCAGATCTTCAAGCGTTGGCAGCAGGTACTTTCACCTGCTGGCCATCTCACTAACCCATCTAACATAATACTTTTAAAAGGGAAGGGAAAAGGGGGGAGACTTTGATGGTCGTATGAAATGTCAGTATTAAACAACTTTGCAGTCTTCCCCTTACAGTGGAGGCAAAGAAAACTCTGTACTATAAATATAATCAGAATAACATTAGAACTATCCAATTGTACATAAAACTGGCTATGCATTAATAAGACTAACTGAAAACATTTCCCCTCGGGGATTAAAAAAAAAAAGTATACCAAGGAAATGCCAACTTCCTAAATCTCAGTCTTTTGTTAGGATGGCACATGCCCACAGTCATTGTAAAGACCAACCATTCCTCCACTTTCCTGCCACCCTCCTTAGTCAACCTGCTTTTACCCACCACATGACTCTCCCATCATGACCACTTGGTGGCCAATGAATCATTCTAGCTGTAACACCCTTGCCTGAGATTTTTGTCTTATATGAGACTCTGTTCATATCTGAACTATCTTCCCCTCTACAGTTTTATTTGAAAGTAGAAGAAAAACTTCACATTTCCACTTCAGAGTACATTTTCTCAAATAGTAAAAAATATCTTACTCTATGCCACCAAGAATGTAAAATCACACAGTATTTAAAAAGTATTGGACTTTGTCAGATTCATCAATACAAAGAACAAGTGGACCCACTCTGAAGTTATCATATTTTTCTCTTGCCTTTATAGCAAGTAAAAGGGAAAACTGTAGACCTGCAAAATTCGTTAGCAGAACTTGTATATTTATTTTAGAAGACTCTAGAAACCAAATACCACTTTCCTTAACTTTCTTTTTGCTGCAGCTTCAACTACAAGAATGGTCAGGAAGTACTAGGACTGAAAGAAGTATTGTTGTTTTGAGCACTTGGTAAATGTAATGGCTGCTTACCCTATTCAGAGTCCCTGCAGGTAAATACCTACCAACAATGCCTGCCATTCCCATTGTTTTTTGGAAGTTTTATAAGGTCCTACAAGGCTGTGATTTAGCAAGAACTTTTATAAGGCATTGCACATGTCATGGGAACAATGCCCCCAGTCCTCAAGATAAGAAGGTCACTCAATAAGCACTAAACACGTCCACTAATCTATGAACATGGTGCGAATGAAAGCACAAATGCCAATGGCAATTTCCCTTCTATTTCTGTGGACTCATTTGACTCCTGTTTATTGATGCTCTCTGCAAAGGTCCAAGGCTTTCAACAAAGAGCAACAGACTCAAGGTCACTCACCAGGTCACAGAAGCACATGCTCCATGTAGCCACTGCATGGCAGAAGCACCTTCTCTCCTGGGCCAGTAAACCCTTTCCCCATAGTTTCTGAGGACATTATCCCTCTGTGAGAAAACTACTTCACAGGGATATGATCTTTAAAAGTGAAGTGCAATGCAGAGACTGAACCTGAGATTGTGTAGTGATGAACACTAAGTGAGGAAACTCCCATATTCCTGTATGAAGTGCCAAAGCTAATTGGTGCACAGTTACCAACTCCCTTCTACCATCAGCAGAGACTATGCCATAATCTCAATCAAAAGCAATTTTGCTTTCCCAACAGCACTTGGCCACATTTGGAGATGGTCTTCACTTTTACCATTGGGAAAGGGGGCTGCCTTTGTCTCCGGCTGCCAGACACTGCAATGCACAGATAAGACAAATGGCTCTAAAGTTAACACAGCTTTTCTGTTGCTTTTCATGTGAATAAGAAGCAACAACTTTAGACCCATAAAATTAGTTTCCAAAATTTGTGTATTTATGTCATAGGCACTTATATGCAAGATGTTTGTATTGGTTCATTTATTTTCTCATCTCAGAGGACAAAGGCAAGAAATACTTGCACTTTGATAACAGCAAGGGTGCTCGAGACACTGTTATTAAATGAAATTAAAAAAAAAAAACTTCACAAAATGAAGAATGTTTCAAAAAAGAGTGTCCAAACAGTAACTATCTGACAACAGAAGTTATACATGTATATATATATATATATATATATATATATATATATATATACATATATATATGTGTGTGTGTGTGTGTGTGTGTGTGTGTGTGTGTGTGTATGTGTGTGTGTGTATGTGACCCTTATGGTCACTACTGCATGAAATAACAAAAGTCACACTTAAAATGCATGGAGCCCAGGCACATATTTGTTGCATGGTCTCATTCCACAGAAGCAATCTTAAACAAATTTTATAACGTACCAGACACAAATACAGGAAACACAACAGTAGATATGGAGAGACAGCTCTGTGATTAATACCACTTGATGCTTTTCCAAAGAACTCTAGTTAAGATCTCAGCATCCACATTGGAAAGCATATAACCACCCACAACTCCAGATGCATGGGACCTGACACCCTCTTCTGGCTTTCACAAGCACATACACATGACACACACAAACACTAAATCAATCTTGATTAGATGAGTATCCCAAAAGGAACAATTATTGGAATAATTTCTAGACTTGTAGAAAAGTAGGAAAGAAAAAGAATGCAAGTGAAAGACACTAAGTTTGTGCAAAGTGATCCTAGCAGCAAACTCGATCCAGGACATGAAATGCTAGCAAGTAGTGACGGGGGGTGGGGTGGGGGGGGTGGTGGTGCACTTGGAAGATGGGATAATGGCGCCTGCTCTGCTCACACTAATCCCTCATAAATTCCTGGGAAGTGTGGTGAGGCATCATCATAAATTGTATTAAGAGGAAATAATTTTAATATATTTACATGACATTTTTCCAGAGCAATCTGGAAGATATTTATATTGTTCTTCACATTTTCTTATAAATTATTTAACCCAGAAAATAAATGACCTACCACTGAATTAGACATTTATGGGCAAAGGATTAAGTTAGCGAACCATTCTCTGACATATCCAGACTAACAGAAAAGTGAAGCACAATGGCTTCCCACCAAATTCAGCCTGGACACTTAGAGCTGCAAAGGCTAACTGGGCTTGGGAATTGCTTCCTACTCTAGCATTTTCACAAACTGGCATCTCCAGGTTGCCACAGACAATTAAGTACCTATAACTAACATAGTTCAGAGGCTGCTTTGAAGCATACTAGGAACCTAATACATTAAATAACATTTTCCACCAATCTGTTCAGCTACCTTCTTGCTTTGCGCATTTACAAATTCAATTATTTATGAACAGTGAAACCAGAATCTCATCATCTACAGCAAGACTTCAATCACACCAATAATTGTTCCGAGGGAACAGCCTTAATTCTTGCTGACAAAGCCTGGCTGTCAGTAGGAAATCAATAATACACCAAAGGAAGAGAAGAATCTGTAAGTTCTTATTGACAAATAAAAGTCTTTCAGTTTCCTGTTTGTCAAAATGATGGGAAGTTCATAGCTTCACAAGCTAAACTTATCTTTCTCACTGGGCCATCCACTGAGTGATGAGTAAATTTGGGGTCCTTGGAATTCCCCCTTCCACTTAGGTCCCTTTAGTAGGATAGAGATTTTCTGTTGCTTCTCTTTACTTCCCACTGGAAAGATTTTCATCAAGAATTTAAGAGAAAAAGAACATAATTGCCTTCTGAGAATGTCATGCCCTGACTTCATGTGGTATTACTGGGAACGATGCCACATGAAGGATCTCTGCGTGATCCTGGGAGTTTATTTATCATTCAGCATTTTTCCTATATTTGGATGGTCTAACAATTGAGAGCAGATGCTTTAAAAAGCAGAAAGTAGAAACAAGAAAGATTAACTGCAAACCTGTAAGCTGATGGATTAAGTCAGAGAATTATTGACTACAACACAAACAAATTTGAATAAAGTTCTTGCTGAATCTAAATAAAGATATGCAAGTAGGTGATGAAATTTATTCAAAGCAAGATAGGTAGGTTTTAAATAAAAGTTTCACATACTTAAATATTTAAATAATGCATATATGATATAACCTTGAAAGATGAAGGTAAATCGGAGAAAATTCCTATTTTTTTAAGCAGCTAAAAGAATCCTCAAAAAGTCAGATCTAGCCTGGTAAAGATTAAGGTTGACTTTAGATAAAACTAAATGTTCAGAAAACTTGCTTTCTGTGAAGTATATGAAGACGAAAATCATTTTGTTCAATGTTGATTCCTCAAAAGTTAAAAAAAATACCTGAAATAAGTCCATATTTTCCCTTTAAAAATACATGTATTTATTGTGTGTATATTTGTGCACATTTATGGGCCAGAAGGCCCCATGTAGGACTTGTTCCCTCTAATATGCAGGCTCCTGGTATTGAACTCAAGTTACTATCCGGTTTAGAAGCAAGTGCTCTACCAGCTAAGCCATCTTGCTATCCTGCACATTCATGTTTTCTTATCTTTCCTAAAAATGGATTTGTTAACTTTTTTTTTTAATATGCCTGAGTGTTTGTTTCCATGTACATAAGCACCATTTGTGTGAATCATACCCATGGAGGCCAGAGGAGGGCATTAGATAGCATTTGTCTCCACGCATGCATGAACAATTTGTGTGCCTAGTACCAATGGAGGCCAGAAGAGGGCATCAGGTCTCCTGATGAGTTCCAGAGCGGGTAAGTCACCATTATGTGTAATGGGAACCCAAACTGGGTCCTCTGCAAGAGTAGTGTGTGTTGGTAATCACTGAGCCATCTCTTCGCCCTGCCATGTTTTTCTTAAAATAAAACACATTATAATTTGTCATTTAGAACAGTAAGCACTGCTAATAAAATAGCTCTACAGTTTCTACTAGGCTATCTACCAATTAATTAATCAATTAATTATTGAGATAAGGTCTTGTCTATAGTCTAGGATGCCCTCAAACTCTATGTGACCCTTTTGTCTCACTCTTCTAAATGCTGGGGTGACAGGTATGAGTGGTCACCTCTGCTCCTGCTAAGATTTCTTGATGTTCACACCCCAAGTCAGCCCTCCTATAGTTATCTACAACATTATTTCCACCATTCAAGATCTTGCATCACACACACACACACACACACACACACACACACACACCCTGCCTCTCAAGAAAAGGTAAGACCTTAGGTTGGCAGTTGTTGTTGAGTCTTAGATGGTCTTTTAACAAAAAACCTGGAGGCAGATACTGGGGTGAAACCTGAAAGATCAGAGCAGCCAAGCAAGCCACAGCCAAACTCACCTCACCAACTCCTCAGCTGATCCTGTTTCCTCAGACTAAAAGCCTCTGAGTCCTCACCCAAAAGGATCTCAGTTGAACTGCCTTAGTTCCTCACACCTTATATACCTTTCTCAGCCCTGCCTTCACTTCCTGGGACTAAAGGCATGTGTGCTTCCCAGTACTGGGATTAAAGGTGTGTGCCACCACTGCCCGGCACTGTTCAAGGCTCAATGTGGCCTTGAACACACAGAGATCCAGATGGATCTCTGCCTCCCAAGTGATAGGATTAAGGGTCTGTGCTACCACTGCCTGACCTCTATGTCTAAACTAATGGCTGGCTCTGTTCTCTGATCCTCTGGCAAGCTTTATTGGGGTACACAATAAATCACCATAGGTAACAGCCTACTTACATTTTGAATGATTGGTCCCCATTTCTTCTCTGTGGGACAGATATCTTCCTACTTTTCCAAAGCCTTTCCATATGTACATGTGCTTTGGGGGGCGGGTCTCCAGTGTGTTGTTTATCTGAGAATACCATCAGTTTTGCTGGTATGGGGTGAATGACTGGGATGGAGCTAGAGGAAGAGGAGGGCTGTGTGAAAGGAAACCTTACACACAGGAGCCAGAGGGAGCCCTGTGAACAGAGCTTCATTCCGTCCCCGACAGCAGTTTCCCCGTCATTGGGCAGCAGGCCTTGGAGCCGCTTCTGCCTGCTTTCCTCGGCATTTTGTGTCTGCTGATAACTATGGATACTCAGCATTTCACTCCCTCCTGTTGCTGCCCCCCCCCTCACTGCAATTCTTCCTTTCCTTTGAACGGAGCTTTTCCATTTTACCCTAAACTTGGTTCAATTCCTGGATTCTCATTTCTACCATAACTTTTTTTTTTAAATCAAAATCGCTTTGCTCACACTCACTTGCACCCTAATCAATCCACCCAAAGGTATTTCCCATGATTCTCATTCTCTTGGGTCTGTGGTCTTAGCCTTCCTTTCTCTGACAGTGCTGCTCAGCTCTGACTCAGTTTCTCCCACTGCTGATTTCTGAGACCATGTGCACAGAGCACCTCCCTCTCTGGCTTCCTCTCAGCCCTACCAGTGAGTAATTCCCAAGAAGTGGATTTTCTTCTGTTTTTCTCGTCAAATATTCTTCTGGGAGTCTATCTGCTGCTGCAGTTAAATTATCACATGGCAACTGGCATTTCCAGTTTGACATTCGCTCTCTTCTGGCCACGGTGCAGCTAGAATGGTCCCTTAAGTATTTGCATGAGGCTTCCTTCTGGAATTACCATCCTGGCTCCTCACTTAATGGTGCTCACACTAAAGTTGCCATTTTCCCTTTGAAGGTTTCTGTTTGTGGCACAGAATCTCCCAATACTCAAACTCTTGACTTTCCTTACATCTCCCTGACAATCTCATCAACATCATATGGCATTCTCTGTCTCAACCCTTTAGAGTAATTCCTGAGACAACACCCATCCCATCAATACTGTGTGGCATTCACATCAGGTCTTCCTGTAACATACTTACCCTATAGGCTTTAAAGAGATGCTACAAAGAAAACTCATATACACCCAGACATGTCCCAGTTCAGACAGTTGCTCAAATACTTTTTCATTCATTGTTCCCTCTATGCACTTCAGGAGACTTGCCTAACATCTAAAGCTTGGCCAGCTCTGCTGGTCCCATCTCTGTTAAGTAATACTAATTCTCCTAGACAGAAAGAACTACCAAAATCCCATTACATTTTGTTTATTTACTGGTCTTTCTACCAAAGGCCTTATATGGCAATTACAAAAAATGTTCTATTTATTTCTCAATACATATTTTATTATTTTTAGTCATATATATGATTATGGGTCTGTGGGGGTGGTGTATGCACATGTGTATCAGGTCCTACCACACCAGGGGTTTCAGATTAACTGTAGCTGAAACTACAGGCAGCTGTGAGCCACCTGACATGGATACTAAGAATGGATCCTCTACAAGAACAGTACATGCTCTTAACCACTGAGCCATCTCCTTACACCCCCACAATTTCTCTATTTCAAGCTATGACCACCATGTACTTACTTAGAGTAAGTGCTTGCAAACCATTCCAAATTAAACCAAACTGAGACGAGATTTCACCAAGAGCTTGGAGGGTTAGTGAACTATTAAAGAACAGGCATTCAGATGAAGCCTGCTTGGAATTCCCTTTGAAAGATTGAACTGTTTGAGAATATTATATCTTTTTTTAAAAGGCAGAAAGAGAAGAAGGGACTAATGCTCTACTGAATGCTTCTGGTCTTTTACGGTAGCAATGTAGTGAGAAATTAGAATTAGGTCAGGGGTGCTACCTGGCGCTGCACTTTTCCTTCTGGGATTTCTAAAGAATGAAGGGTTCACCGTGAACTCTTATTACTTCTTAGTGGGCATTTTTCTTTGACAATTTTCACTTAACTAGAAGACACAAAGTGGGATGAATGTATACTACATTGAGAAGAGTTGCTCTGCTGGCTGAAAGGTACAAAAGCCCTTGCTGTGCATGATACAATTTCCTGGAGCACAGGCTAATTCCTTTGACTGTCAGAACTAGGAAGGGTTTCTAATGTCATCTAACTTGTATGAAATTTCTGAAAATACTTTTGAGTATATAACTCCAGGCTTTTATAATTATATAAAACACCTAGAATATACTTTGTTTGATTCTGAGTTTTCTTTTATTCTTACAATTTATGGCAGCATACTTTCAGGAGATTATTTTTTATAATTAACATGACCAAGCCCAACTTTAATATAAATTATAGTACAATGAGCCATAGAGAGAAATATATTTTAAAAATATATGTATATATTTTACTATGTTCTTTTGGCAGTACATGTCTTCAACAAGTTTGGCTATTTTAAACATGAAAGCATTTGGGCAGTGATAATCAGAAATTATGAACTTATTTATGCTGTTTATTATTAACTATTTTAATAAATTTTTTAAATTTGTAATTATGTGTATTGTGCAGGTTTATGTATATGAATAGCCCTGGGGCCCAGAGACATTGGATTCCCTGGAGTTGGAGTTACAGGCATTTTTGATTCACCCAGTGGGGCTGCTAGGAAGCATATTCACGTCCTCTGCAAGATCCATTCTCTTAATCACTGAGCCATATCTCAGTCCTGTTTCTTTTTATTGCTAGTTTGCAATCATAAAGAATTTATTCTGTCAATCTCAACAACTCATTACCCACAGGAATTTTGCAGGAAATTGTGACTTAAGATATTATAGATGTGAATAGATAGAGAAGTGCCAGAGAGCCGGGCGGTGGTGGCGCACGCCTTTAATCCCAGCACTCGGGAGGCAGAGCCAGGCGGATCTCTGTGAGTTCAAGGCCAGCCTGGTCTCCAAAGCGAGTTCCAGGAAAGGCGCAAAGCTACACAGAGAAACCCTGTCTCGAAAAACCACACAAAAAAAAAAAAAAGTGCCAGAGAAAAAGAAGATGAGAAAAAAAAACAGGAGACACAGTCTTTTGGATAATTCTGATTCAAAGGAGTTTGTTTATATTAGTTATTCATCCAGCTGGTACAGAAAAAAGGATCACAGCCTCTATAAAAATAGATTCACATTATTATCTCAGTTTTTCACTACATCACTGCTATTTAAGACTGTGTATTCAGTAAGATATTTTACCTAAACATGTTCAATAGAAATATTTAATAAAAGTTTTTGTTTTTTAAAAATACTGAATAAACATTTGTTGAAGTAAAAAAAAAAATGACAGCTTCTAAGAGGAGAATTGAAACCATCCGTTGACTTGACTTCATTTTCTCAGTGACCTACATGAACAGTTATCCACACACATAGTGGTGACACAGGTACATAGAGCTAACTGAAACACAACCAGGAGCAGCCCACATTTGACAATGAGCATACATATACTACACAGTACATTCATATACATGAATCCAGAGCTAAGAATTTCCACCCACATACTTATTTTTAGTCAGGTTTACATTCAGGTAAATAGAAAAATACATTTTCTACATCTTTACAAAATATACTTGGAGGAAAAAGAATATTCTGAGTGTGAAACACAGCCTTTATTCTGTCAGGCAATGTAATTATGGAAGAAAAACATATCCACATTGTCTAATTAGGTCATTAAAAAGCTTAAATGCGTCATGGAAGCTTTTTCCTTTGCCTAAGACATAAAATGAGACAATGAAAACAGTCTGGTAATATAGAAAGGTCTAGAATTTGTTTCTTTTCAAAAATAATAGGTCCTTTCATCTTTCTTTTTCCTTAGACAAAGACAATTAATTTAGACACAAAATCTTCTAATTAGTTCAGAGTTTGTCCCGATTATATTTCAGAATATTTAACCAGAAACAGGAAGATAGAAGAGGGGAGAAAGAAAATACATGGAAAATTATCAAAGGAAGTGAATGAAATCAAGAGAGTGGGCTGTTGATGAAAATGCATTCTGCAGAGTTGAGATGAATATAAAGTTCACATTCACATAAACACGAAGCAATTTGGGAAACCAGGAAAGTCTCCGGAAGAAAAGACTGACATCTGCCTGTAGGCCTTGAAATCCAGACTTTAATTACAGCTAACTTAAATAAAAACAAATGGCATGATTATTTTGCCTCTTCCTCCGTCTGCTGATTATTATTTCTTGAATTTCACAGAATCTCATTCTTCAAAGCATTACGAAACAGAACCTGGAAAAACGAAGGAGAGGATATTTACCTGGGATCCTCGTGGTCCTCTTTTGTGGTCCCATTCTGAATGACCCATAAGCTGTGAAGACAAGAAGGTAATTGTGGTAAATGCATATTTTGTGTCACCAATATTTTTATTCTTGATTTGAAAGAATAATTAAGCTGCTAAAATCTGTGTTCTAATAGGAATAATATTAAGTAAACACCATGAGTAAATTGACATGAAGGAATAAATTGTCTTGGTAGCTAGCATTTCAAACTATACTGGTAACAAAGGTATCTGAATATCTCTAGTAGGAAGAATCTGCTATGTATGGCTCTACTATTCTTTGCCAGGGAAATTCTAGACACATGTCAAATTGTGCAAAGCTTCACTTTCATGTCAGTAAGCCTGTGGTCACCCAGGGAAATAAACACCATAAGTCACACAACAGGGCTGTGTAATACGCTCTCAGAAGGAGGAAGCAGAAGGCCGATTTTATTTTTAGTAATTTTCAACTGTACTTATATATAATTATGCAAATCTGTTGTCCTTAAAAATATATACCCTTTTAAGGCTGGAGAGATGGCTTATTGGCTGAGAGTACTTGCTGCTTTTAAGAAGAACCCAGGTTCAGTTCCAGCACCCCTGTGGTAGCTCACAATCAAGTGTCCTAAACTCTAGTTCCAGGGGATCTGATGAACATCCAAGGGCACAAGGCAAATATGTGGTACACAGACATACATGCAACAAAAATAATCATACACATGAAACAGAAATAAAAATAAGTCTTAAAAAGGGATACTATTTGAACTAAGTAAATCAAAATATGAAACTGCAGTAACAGTGATATGTTAAAATCTGTCATCTAACAGAAGACAAGTCAGCCAGTAGTTATAGTATGAGAACAAAACAGAGTGCAATTAAAATTCTACTTTACAATCTTTGACAAGAATTGAATAAGAAATCCTTATGATACGATAATCCAAAAATAAACCAAGGTAATTTATGCTACTCATTTTACAAGACATAGTCGGCCATTGCACTCAGCAGAGTCATTGTAATGATTTAATTATAGTTTGGCTAGCACATGATTTGGGCAAAATTATCCAACTAATCATTATGCAAAATTAAATGTTCACACAGTTCATATTTCTTTAATGCTTTAATTTTTTAATTTTTGATTTATGGGCATTGCTTTTTCTGGTAAATGCTCATTAATTCTAATTTAAAGTTGTTGATGAGGTTTACAAATACAAATCAATCAATCGAATAATTAGTATGGTTTATAAATATTTAAATTAGAGCCATTTAATTACTTATTCTCTAGAACTATCCAAAGCAATTCTTGACACATTTCAATTGTCAGCCTCTTTGTGGCCTTGGCATTGCCCTGTACTAATAGCAGGAAGGTGAGGAGCTATGTACAGAAAGTTTGGTGACATAATGAAGTGAGCTCTGGGTGGTGCTGAAATGATTTAGTAAAGTGTTTGGGAAAGACTACTTTACAGGAGGCTGACTCATATGATTATCACCGGCCGTACTAATAATTTCAAGCCAGCAGGGTTAGAACAACTTGGCAAAGTCTGCTACACATGGCAATCGCAGTAAACACACGTAAACTCATTTTCTAAATTAAAATTATAATCTATATTCCAAGGATTAAAGAGAGAATATCTGTTCATGACATCAGGTCAAGAAGGCAATGGTTTTCTCAGACCAGAAAGAAAATTATAAAATTTCTCCTCTCTCCTGTCACTAATATCTTATATATGTTGATGTTTTAAACCCAGGAATAATGTTATTTCAAATGTATACTGATTTGAGTCATCATGTATTACAGAAAAGAAGATCAACTCAATACTTTGTAAATCGGAGCTTTTAAAAACACTGCAAAAAACTCACTGTCTCAATTTGGCCTTTTCTTAAAAAAAAAAAAAAAGTATAATTTGCCAAGTATGTTACCTATCAGAGGCAGCAAATTCTCAGCATATGATAAACTAATGAGAGAACATTACTGTAAATGAATTCTATTTTATTCTATTATGAATATGTATATGACTTGTTATATTTAAAAGGTATGAGCTGACCAAGAATGTGATTTGTTTGTTTAAAGATTTATTTATTTTTATTTTAAGTGTGTGCCTGCATTAGCTTATGCATGCCATGTGCATGCAGAAGGCTGCAGAGGTTAGCACAGTGTGTCAGATCCCCTGGAGCATTAGTTACAGATGGTTGTCAGCTGCCTGTGTGTGCTGGCAGCCATATCCGGGTCCTCTACAAGAACATTGGTTAACTGCTGAGCCATCTCACCAACCTCTGACTGTTTTATATATATAGGCGATTGCTACTATTTTCAATGCCATTGAAAGTTACATGTGGCATTCTATAGCATATGCAAAATATAAATGAAAAGCAATTAACTATGAATATGATAAATGAGATACAGGAAAGTTCTCTAAATAAGGAGGGCATCAAAGAAAATTAACTGGACATTTCCCCTTATGGGTTTAAAGCTTAACCCTTAAATTATATTTTTAATGAAAATAATTTGAGCTCAAATTACCATTTATTATTTCAGTGTTGAGTTCATGGGGTTTTATTACAGTATTTTCTTTGATGGGTTTTAATGCAGAAGCAGTAGCAAATACTCCTGAAAAAACAGAACCACAGGGCAAAACATTTTAGGAAGTGCTTAGATGTTCTGCAGCCCATTTTCCAGGCTAGTGATTGTGAGAAAATATTGCTAAAACAAATATTAAGGAAGACAGCATGCATACGAAATCCCATGGGTTTCAGAGTGAAGTACAGACTATGGCTATTCTATCAACAGGAAAGTCAGATAGTCTTTTGATCAGTCTGATAGATTTAGTGTCACCTCACAGATGATCAAAGCAGTCAGGGGATTAGTTTTAAAAAAAACATTTATGGGCCAAGGACAACAAGGAACAGAATTAGAAACTGGACATTTTTCTTCTTTCAATCTATCCCATGTGGACTCAACCTTTGAGATCAATGAAAAGCAGCAGGGTACCTAAGCAATTCTGGAAAAACTATCTGGAAGTATTAACTGCTTTTGAGATAGTCCTTTGAAAGAGGAATGTGTGCGACTTTATGATATGTTAAATATAAGAGAAAGAGATGAGCCCTGGAAAATACATAAGCTCTGGGGATGCAGACATGTTCTAGTTAAGAGTGCATAGCTACTTAACTCAGTAAGAGAAAACTGTTTCTCTGTCACCATCTATTAGAAAGTTTCCCCTATGATTTTTCCTTGGAGGAGTGACATTTTGACAAGTATCTTACCGAAAGTTTGATGACATAGGTCATCAAGGTTAAGCCTACACATGGCAGGCAAAAATCTCTCCATAGAATGAAGAATTCCTGAGGAGGGGATGGAGGAGTCCCTTGTGTCTTTTTTTAGTTTTCATGAACCATGGTGAGCAAAATAAAGATACTTAAATTTATTCCTGGTGGACAAGCTACATGTTCTTCAAGAGAGACAAGTCTGTCACATGAAGCATTTAGAACATCCTGACCCTTTGACAGGGAGTCATTTTCATCATTACAGAATAATTCCTCCTCTCCATCTTATTTTCGATAATAAATTTCTGCATCACAGCCTTCAGCTTAGCAATATGTTGCACAATGCTGCCTTCCAAGGAAAACAAAACCACTGCCAAGCACAGAATTCAAGAAGTTCACAAGGCAACAAGGAAACAGGAAGGTTCTATCTGAGCGCAGATATTTTTAAGCGTGCCGTGAGAAATGACAAGAGCTAGCATGATGTTTTCTTAGGTAAGATGCTTTCAGGTGACGCTGACAGAGCTTCATTCTGCTACTTTCTCCTGCTATTTGTTTGTTTATATAAAAATTAATGCCTTTACAGGGGCATCATGGGAGAATTGTCAATGAAAGTCTGAAAGCTGCCTGAGAACTGCAACTCTATGGGAAAGAAGAAATTATTCCTAATACATATTTAAAAGATATGGAGGAAAAATAATTAGCTGAGCCTCATGGTATAGGCTTATACTTTTTTGGGCTACAAAAGCTGAACACCTGCCTGAATGGAGTGGGATCCCGGTCTCCAAAAGAAGGTTTTAAATGGACTGGGCTACAGCTTAGTTGGAAAGCATTTGTCTAGCATGTGCAAGGTCACATGTTCACTCCCCAGCATAGCTTAATGATCAAAGGTGAGGGTGAAGACTCCAGTCACCAGGGTTATGTTTTATGGCGCTTTAAAGAAATATGTTTTGCTTTGAGGGGAGGGTTCAGGTTTCACTTCAGGCCAGGCTAACCTAGAACCTAGCTCAGGCTGGCTTCAATATCACTGTGATCCTCCAGCCTCGGGCTCCTAAGTGCTGGCATTATATTTGCTAGTCACCTTGACTGGCTTTAAGAAAACTATTCCCTTCTGGTGGTGAAAATTACGAACACATTTTAAAAAAAAAATACAAAAGTAATTTACATAGGAGGAAGTCAGAGCTGCCAGAGGGTCCACTTTTTATACTTGTTAACATTTATTCATTAAACAAATTTTCATTGTATGCCTATGATGTGTAAGGCACTGATGTAGACACAGCTAATACCACAGTGAGAAGAGCAAAATGTAATTTTTCTTCTCTGGTACTTATAATTTAGCAAAGGAAGATGTAAGACATTCACAGAAGCAGCCAGCCCACATGGCCCTGGTGCAGATGAAGAGGTTTACAGTATCCTAAGAGGATGGCAGTGCAGGAACAGTGGGTAACAGCTGGGGCTGGGCACAGAGCTACATTTCTGTAAGGAAGCCAGAGAAGCCCCTTTGAAAGACGGCTTCTCCGGGAGACCTGGAGAAATTAAGACATGCATACTTGTAGACCTGAAGGAAGAGCACATCAGACAGGACGCAGCAGGTGCATAGTCCCTGAGGCAGGAGCAAGAAGTGCTGTCTGTGAGGAGCAAGAGTGGGTCCCTAAGCTGCCATTTAGGGGGAGTAAGATTTGTGTAGTTATAGGTCTACATTTGATAGCTTACTTCATTCCAACAGAAAATAAAAAGAATAAACCAACCCTAGAGAGCATTCTCTATAGAAGACTGAGGCACTGGGAATTCTCCTTGCCCTAAACTCTTAATTCTATAAAGAGGCACCTTCTGCTAGTTGCCATATATAGCATATTTTATTTTGCCTTGTTACATGTGCTCCAATAATTATAAAATTTGGGTATAGAGCACTTGCTTAGCACACTCAAAATGATAAGTGCTTGAGTGGGTGTGGCCTTCTCTCTCCACGTTTAATATGATAGCCCTAGAATTTTCAGTGTGATGAGCAAGTTCAAATTTATTAGCCTTGGCATATTATCCCTCTGGAACATGCTTTTCAATTTTTTTTTTTTTTTTTTTTGGTTTTTCGAGACAGGGTTTCTCTGTGTAGCTTTGCGCCTTTTCCTGGAACTCACTTGGTAGCCCAGGCTGGCCTCCAACTCACAGAGATCCGCCTGGCTCTGCCTCCCGAGTGCTGGGATTAAAGGCGTGCGCCACCAACGCCCGGCTGCTTTTCAATTTCTTTATAGGTATGTTTACCCACTCTAGAATTCTGTGTGATGATATGGCCACCTTGCTGGTTGCATGTGCGCTAAGGCTGCCAAGGTGAAGCTCTCTGGGCTGGGAAGATATGCAACTGAGCATTCAGACCAACACAACTCTGTCTGCTTTACTCCTAGACATTCCTTTCTTGGTCTGCTGTTGTCAAGAGTGGGATGTCAGTACTACACTGTGCTCCTCCAAACAAGGGATGATAGAAGTTTGCTTTCCATCTGACTAAGTCCAATATAAGCTAACATAATCAGAGTCTCCCATACTTTGTTTCTTAGCCCGCCCTGGTTCTACATTCAAGACCTGAGATTTTGCAAGATGTAATTCAGATCATGTGGAAAACAATTACTTCATTATTTAATGGCTAAACTAGGAGACATTATCAGCTGCCTTTAGGTGGACCAGATATAACTACCTGCCTGCCTCATAAACAGCCTTCATTACAACTTCTTCAGTACTCCCCTCTCCAGTCGCCGAATCAGCTCCAGGTTGAAGGGTTTTATCAGTGACACTGACTTTACTGAAGGTTTTATAGGGGATGCAGACGAGTTACATTATACAGAACACAGCCAAGAGCCCTGAAAATAAGCTCCAGGGAGCACACAGTTCCTCCACACCCAACTGTGCCTTGTGTCTTTTGTGACAGAGCAAAGTAGTGAGTCTTTTCAATTTACTAGTTGCAGCTTTTCTTGCCTTTAGAATCTTTCCCAGGATCAAACAAATACCTTTGTGCACATCCCAGGACAATATAGCCTCTCTGATGCTCTCCTTCTTACATTGTCAGAAAAATTAACAAGAAAAAAGGAGTTCCTTAGAATTACCATTTAAAAAATGATGATGATGATGATGATGATGATGGTGTGTGTGTGTGTGTGTGTGTGTGTGTGTGTGTGTGTGTTTAGAAACTGGAGGTTATCTTGGCTGTTGGTCTTTAGTTACCATCCACCATTTTTGTTTTTAAGATGGGTTCTCTTATTGGCCTGAAATTCACCACATAGCCTAGGCTGGATAATCACCGAGCTCCAGGGACCCCCCTATCATTGATTACAAGCATGTGCTTCTGCACTTGGGATTTTGCTTTTTGGTTTTTGGGGTTTTTTGGGTTTTTTTTTTTTTTTTGTGTGTGTGTGTGTGTGTGTGTGTGTGTGTGTGTGTGTGTTTAATGTAGGTTCCAGGGATTGAACTCAGATCCTTCTGCTTGTGTGGCAACTCCTTTACCCTCTTCAGAAAGCATTACAAACCTGAACATAGCCCACTGGAAGACTGAAATTAGTGGAGACCTATTCTTTCCACAGACACGAGGCCTTAATTCCACCCACCCTAAACCTCTGATCCTGACTCTTAAGTATAGCACCCGGGCAGCCAGTAGAAAGTCTCCAACATGGAGGAAGAAGGCTTCATACAGCAACTCAGAAGAGCTTGAGTTTGAAGCCTCGGTTTCCCTAGGGCAAGTTCTCTGTCTCTGTAAGTGTAATAAAGTTCCTACACTTGAGTTTAGAATGTTTTAATAATTCTCCTTTGCCTCCACCCTCACAATGATGACCAACTCACTAACCCTACATGCTGCTAGATCTTATAAATACTAGTGAAGTGACATCTGGAATTTGCATAACATTTATACTATGTGTGCATTGATAATTCTCGGTGCAGGCACTGTTACTGATATATCATCATAACCAACTCAACAGTTCTTTTCTGTAAGATAGTTCAGGAAAACTTGGCAGTAAGATGAAAAAAGCTTATGATTCTGCATAAGGAAATTCCACCAGTGATATTTCAGCCCACACAGGTTATTAAAGTCTGGCGAAGTAAGTCTTCAAGGAAGGAGATTTAATTTAAACATTCCACAGAACCTTTCTTTCTGCTTAAAGAAAGATCAACAATTTTCTAAAAAAATAGATTTTCAACAATCTGTTTTGTGGTTTTCTGAGTATTTTTCTTATTATTTATTCTTTCATTACTAAGAGTCATATGACCCTACTTTATAAATATAAAAATGAATTCAAACAGGCAGGATGGAAGCAATTACATAGTAATTGAACAAGGACTAAAATTTAGGTCAGCTAGGTGCGAATCACGTTGTTTCTTTTCCCTATTGTTTTGCTTTTAGCATAATCAGAGCCCACACTAAGTCTTGGTCTTTGGCATAGGAGCGTTTTGGTGAGGAGAAAGAAAGACACTCATTGCCCTTTGCATTTTCCATCTTTCTTAAGCCTGTGGAACATGAGAAATTTTTAATTTTTCTAAGCGCTGTAAATTAATCATACTTCATACCAGTAGCTGTGCGGTCATCTCTAAGGATATGGTAAAACATACATTGGTTGCTTAGCTATGAACTGTTCTTTTGACACAGCTCATTAGTGCCACATATTCATTCCTGAAATCATTCATTCATTCATGCACTCTTCCAGCACATACTAGGTACACATATTTAGCTCCATGTTCTATGAAAGTGTAATAAGGATGGACTTTCCCAACCTAGAGGCTCCTTGCAAGACCTTCTGAATTGTTAATTAGGAGTAAGGAGTAATTATTCATATGAATTCATCAGGGTAACTGGCTCAAATCTCACCTCAGACATGATGCTGACTTATGAGTTACATGATCTCAGTACAAATTATATACTCATCAGTTAATTTTAATGATCACATCATATTGTCACCACATTTGAGCTTTCTCAGAGGAGTACAATTCAGATATGTGAAGTTACTTCTAAATAAACTTGAATGTGTTAAAAAAAAAAAACCTTCATGCCTTGACTAGATCAATACATGGTTACAAAATTTGATCAACTTTACAATTAAAACTATTTGTCATGCATCATGAAATAAAGTCACATGTAGCACATATGCATGACCATGGGCGCTTCACAAATCAGATTCAGACCTATTTTCTAACGGGCAACTGGAAAATTCTACATTTTAATATAACTTGGTCCCGTGGTGATGGAAGCTGGGGATAGCTTAATAAGAAAGGGATTTGAACCCTAATAAATGTTTTGAGAAGATCACCTGGGGCCGGAGCTACAAACTGGCTCAACACCAGAAGTCTAGCTCCAACTTTCACATGCATCGTTTGCTGGTGGAAAACACAGCCAATTGTCCAGTGCAAACAATAGGTCAGGAGACACAAGCAGACAAAAGGCTGGGTTAGCTCAGTAGTAGAGCATGCACAAGGTCCCGTGTTCAGTCCCCACACTGCCACTTGCACACAAAAATACCTAACCATCTGAGAACCACTCCTCCCGATTCTGTGCAAATATTCTAGAACAACGCATAAGGAAACCTTGTAAGTACTGGGCAAATAAAGCAAAACAGTTTCTTTAAAAAGAAAACGTAAAGGCATTATGGCTTTTAATTTATTGAGTCCACAGGCTTTAGTTCAGTTGAAACACAAATCACTGATCACTTCTGAATGTGGTTGTAAATCTGTGCTTTACAGTTTACTACACCATGTCTTGTATTATTTCTGCCAATTTGGATAATTATGTATCAAACAAAAAAGGGGGGACTTTATATGCTGTTTCTAAATATTTTCCTGCTTTAGACTGGATCTGGCTCACAGTCGTCAGTTTCTTTATACATTTAGATTCCATTTACATAATAGCTCATGAAAGGACTCGTTCAAGGCTATTTTCCACAGAAAATTATCAAAACTCAGTCAAACCTACAGTGGTGACTTCATGAGACTAATCTATAAAAATGATCTCTGCTTAGGAAAAAAGTTAGAAAACTGGAGGAAAATAATGAAACAATGTCAGTTAGGTCATAAAATTAAATTTAAAAAGATTTATTTTTCTTGAATTTGGATCACCTCTTTCTTCATGAAAGATTTTGATATGTTGAATTTGGTGTAAACATCATATAATTCTTTTGAATTCAGTAATTACAATTAATAAGTCAAATACCTTACATCTGTGGCTATAACCATATGTGTCTGTGTATTGTTGTGTGTATGGTTGGTTTATATATATATATATATATGTGTGTGTGTGTGTGTGTGTGTGTGTGTATGTATATATATGTATATAGTATGTATACATACACATATACAGTTGTTAATATATAACTTACCTTTAACTATGTAAAATATATAAAACAACTTCATATCAAGCTACCTGAGGAAATTCTCCAGGCTTCCATGTTAAGAAATACTCTTAAAATAATTTTAAAAGTAACAGCATGACTTTTAAAATAAAACTGTAAGTCATATGAATTATATCACTGAACTCATTTTAAAGCCTAATAAGAGGAGACAACTGCTGAATTCACCTTTATGTGGCTTTGAAACATGAACCCTGAATGTGACTGTGGGCTCCCATAATATTGGGGTGACTCTTGGTCTGACTACCTGTATTCCTATTGAAAACTGTAAAAGGGAAGTGGTCACATGATGCTCTGGTTAACATATACTGCAAATGTCCAAGGTCCCATCATCAGAGGATGACAAATTTTTCAAGATTTTGCAAAGATAGTCAAGACCTCATAAGCCTGCTCAGGTTGAGCAGTGATTTCACTATTATTGATCCCAAGTTTTGCAAAATCCACATGCTTAAACAATTCATTAGAATCACATACATATATGCACACACACACACACCCCTTAGGATAACCCAGTTCATAACTTAGTATATAAAGAGAATTTTTATCTTTGAAAGATGGTCAGAGGCAGCTCTGAGAAACTAGGGCTATTTATCCAACTCACAAGTCACCATCAGGAAATGCTTTTTAAAACTGAGCTCATTGAATTGGTGGATATTTTATTTGCAGTCGCTTTCCACAAACTTCACAATTCAGGCCCTGTTATGTAAGGCACTGCACATGTTACAGTGTTGTCCATTGAATCTTCACAGCATTGCATTACAAGAGAGTGTGATGTGCCGGGCGGTGGTGGCGCACGCCTTTAATCCCAGCACTCGGGAGGCAGAGCCAGGAGGATCTCTGTGAGTTCGAGGCCAGCCTGGACTACCAAGTGAGTTCCAGGAAAGGCGCAAAGCTACACAGAGAAACCCTGTCTCGAAAAACCAAAAAAAAAAAAAAAAAAAAAAAGAGAGTGTGATGTGGTTGAATTTCTTGTCCAGTAAGCCCTGGTTTTAGTCTTACCAGAGTTGTGAATCTGTAAAGGTTGTTTTTCCTACATTCAGTTTTCTCATTTATAAAATGGAGGTAGGCAGCAGCGAGAAGGCTCAGTGGCTAAAGGTACTTGCTGCCAAACCAACCATCCTGAGTTCCATCAGCAGAATCCATAGGGTGGAAGGAGATGACATCGCTTTTCTGGTTTTTTTTTTTTTCCTTTTTTTGCGTGTGTGTGTGTGTGTGTGTGTGTGTGTGTGTGTGTGTGTGTGTGCATATGTGTGCATGTGCCTGCCATGCAGGCATATAGGCATGTTCTCATGTGTACAAGTATACATGCATGTGTATGCCTGTGTACATGGATGCCTAAGGATGATGGGGGAAGTGTCACTTGATTACGCTTCCACTGTATTCACTACGGTAGGATCTCTCAGTCAAACCCAGAGCTCACCAATACAGCTAGTCTCTCTAGCTGACTTGCTCTGGGGGTCCTGTCTCTGCTTTCCTTGGATGTAATTATAGATGGGCCACCATGCACACCCAGCATTTCTGTGGGTTTTGTGGATCTGAACTCCAGGCCACTTGACTGAGCAACACACACATTAATGGCAAAGCCATCTTCCCAGGCCCCATTCTGATACTTTAGCACTGCTGCTCATTCTCGTTCCTCGTTTTTCATTTCTGATAGCATCTCATCAGAGACACTCTCCATAACTGCCTTGCGATCTATCTACCCATCTAACTATCCCCTTATCTAATACCAACAAACATGGAGCATTTACCCTGAGCCAGGCTTGGTACTGGGAGCAAACAGAAGTTCAGTATAACGTGCACCTTCCCTGCCATTCCTCACACATGACTACATATGTTTCCGGCAGTTACTGGATCTTTCAGGACTACCTCTTGTCTGTCTCCCACTGGAATCACGGTTTCAGAATAGAAATCTAGTCAGTATGTGCTGTGTGCACTGAGATGGGCACAAGTTGAGACACATAACATAGACTCACACAGAGGAAAAGCGATTCATTGACTCAAGAGAAAACTGAACAGTGGGAGTCAAACACCACACATACACACGTGGCACACATACACGGACAGGAACAGAGACAGAGAGGCAGACACAGACAAAATGGGTTAATCTGAAAGCTATACTACGGTGTAACTTTCACAGTCACACTTGTGAAATTTAAGTCCTAAATTTCACTCTGCTGAGGAGGAGTGTCTTGGTACAGAAAAGCATCTTGAGACATACATATTTATATAAAACTATGATAAATAACATGTTACTGCTTTTGTTTTAGTACTTTTGTGGCTCTTAGATGCAAATGAGAGCTCAAGTGTAGTACAAACAGCTTTATGATGCTCTGCTCAAACTAGGAATTGTCTGCCTGCCTTCTTTGGTCTTAGTAATATCGTCTACTTTTCCACATTACAGGTGTCTCAACCCCAAGAGGGCCTTTATAGATGCTGATATGCATAGTTTAGAAGCTGTTTCCTGGCCTCAATTTCCCAACATATCAGAAGACGCAGGACACAGTTCTGGCCAACAGACAGAAGCAGAAGTCACTATATGACATTTCCATGGGAACTCTTGACTAGTTGGTGTCTTGCTCTTCTCTTTGTTTTCTTCCTGCCTACAAATAATGTAGGATTCTAGGAGGAAGCAGTGACCCCGACACAAAGTGACCAATGAGCAAATCTAACAGCTTCCAGTAACCTAAAGTGTCACGAGGGGGCATTCTCTAAGCAGGGAGATATTGATAGGTGGCCCCTGCCCTCCCCACCCCCCCATAATTTTTTAGGGAACAGTAGCAGTAATGGCAGATAACAAATAAATAGTGGAAAAAAGCCTTGGAAATGGACAACAAACAGACCCACACACATTAACTAACCTGCATTAACTCAAAGGAAAGCATAGCACTCTAACTGTATAACAGATCACACAGGCATAATTTACATTGCGTGTGTGTGTGTGTGTGTGTGTGTGTGTGTTTGAGTGTGTATGTGTGGGGGAAATGTAGGGGGTGGGGGTGGGTGTATGGGTATGTGGGTGTGTGTATGTGGGTATGGATATGGGTGTGTGTGTTTGGGTGTGTATGTGGGGGGACATAAGGGAGGGGTGAGTGGGTGGGTATGTATGCTTGTGTGTGTGAGTGTGTGTGTGGTGTGTGTGTGTTTGGGTGTGTATGTGGGGGATGGAGGCGTGGGGGTATATGGGGTGTATGAGGGGTGTGGGGGGTACGTGCCATTCACAGCAATTCAAGCCTATGAATTACACTGTGTGTAAGACAAAACATACATGTGTCTCAGTCTGCTTTAATACCACATATCTGAATCTACAGTTTTTTTAAAAAATAATGCAATCCAAGGATGACTAAAACCTAACAAGACACATGTGTATAATGTTACAAACCAGAGAAAACCTGCCTGAAGAACAGATGAAAATGTTTTGAAGCATGTATTACTGAACCTGGTTTTAAAATTATTTTAGGAAGAAATATTTTGGGAATTTTGAGTTAACCATATTATTTTTAATACAGAATGTGACATGACCTTTAACACCATGATTTTTCAGATAGAAAATGTAAAGTAATATTTTTACACTGCCTTCCACCTTAGAAACAAAATTCACTTATCATAAATCAGCTTGTCTAATATAAGGCACAGAGAAATGATAAAATTGAGAATTTTATTATAAGAAAACTTTGCAGCTTTAGTGGAAAAGGAAGAGTTTCGAGAATATCACAGACATAAGGACTTCTAGATGGATCTTGATGATTGAGAATTTACCTTCAAATCTGACTATTGGAACAATGTGTCTCCTTTTTTCAAAGATAAATGTTAAATAGCCCCGAGAAAGAAAAGCACAAGAAATAGGAAAATATTAATAAATCATAAATGTAGCAAAGGACTTGTATTAAGAATAGTTGTAAAGAGAACACAGGACCTTAACACTTCAACAACAGGAAGCACTTCAGTTAGAAAACAGGTAAACAATGAAAGTGACATTTCTCCAAGGATGACCAAAACCTAACAAGCACATGGAGATGTGCTCAGCCTGGAGCTACTTGGGAAGGGCAAGTCAAAGCCACAGTAAAACACTACTTCACATCCTCATAGATGATGGTTACTTTTTCAATAAGCACACAGGAAATTAAGTGTTGGTTAGGATGTGGAAGAACAAGTACTCCCATTATTTGCTACTGGGAATGCAGTCCAGCCACTTTGGGAAAGCATTTGAGAGCTTCTCAAAATGCACAAAATAGAGTTTCCATATGATGTAGCAATGTCATCCATAAGCATATTCTCAAGACAAATGATAATTTGTCCACAAAAGCCTGAACAATAATATCCAGGGCAAACACTATTCAGAAGAACCCAGGTATAGAAATAACTATAAGTCCATCAACCAATCAATGAATGAACAAACAATGGTGCATACACACATTGAATATAGTTTGGAGACTAGAATGAGTGAAGTAATGACACACACTAGCAACAGCATGGATCGATATCCAAAGCCTTATGCTAGATGAAAGATGTCAATCAGAAAAACTGCCAATGACTTCTGTTTCCAGAAAAGTCCAGAATAAGCAAATCTGTAAGGTCAGTCAGTGCAGTGGACTTGAGGTGGGAGCAGGTGACAATGAGGTGTGAAAGCTAGAGCACACAGGGTTTTACTTGGATTGATGAAAAATTGCTGGATTCGGTAATGATGTCTTTAGCTCAGTGAAAATGCCAAAAGCTATTGTATTGCATGCTTTAGATGGGAATTTGGGGGGGGGGGATATGTTATTTCAGCATTATTTCTATGTACACACAAACCTGACACTAAAAATCTCTTTAAGGACAAACATTAAATCTATCCTAACTTATTTGAATAGTACTATTGAAATGTTGGGGGAATAGAGAATTATAATTAACCTTTAAGAAGATTTATTTTTAATTTGTGTGCTTGTGTCTGCATGTAGGTATGTTTCTCAAGAATACAGATGCCTGTAGAGGCCAGAAGGTAGCTTTGGATGCCTTGAAACTAGAGTTGCAAGTGATTGTGAGCCATGTGCCCTGTGCTCTAGGACCAAAGTCATAACCTCTATAAGAGCAGTATCATTAAGTCAACGCTCCAGTCTCATAATTAACTTCTTTGTATGTAAAATGTTAAGATACTTTAGCTGTATTAATGAGCATAGATTGGCA
Source organism: Peromyscus eremicus (assembly GCF_949786415.1). NCBI lineage: Eukaryota > Metazoa > Chordata > Mammalia > Rodentia > Cricetidae > Peromyscus > Peromyscus eremicus. The sequence continues at coordinate 149,424,258 of NC_081418.1, read as the reverse complement.
TGTCCTATTTATTTTTATACTGGTTGTGTGTGTGTGTGTGTGTGTGTGTGTGTGTGTGTGTGTGTAAGCATTATGAGCATGGGTATGCCATGGCATTCATGTTGAGGTTAAAGAGAAGCTAAAGGAGTCTGCTTCCACCATGTGGATCCTAGGGATCAAACTCAGGCCATTAGTTAGGCGTGGGGACAAGCATGGCTGCCCATTGAACAATCTCACCATCCCCAGACATCGCATTTCTAATAGAAGTGAGATGTCTGTGTGCATCTGTATTTTTCTCACTAGCTTCTCTGGAAGGCTTTAGGAATTTTTCCACTTATATTTGTTCTGCTTGCCAAGTCAAAGGGTTATGTTAAGTACTCACATTGCTTTTATTTTTGAGTTGGCTGGAGGAGTTCTCCACAAAGAGATGCAATATCAACCCTTTTATGGGTTTGTTATCTTAAACTGTGGTCTGCACGGTAGCTTTTATTTTCCTTTTCCCTATAAGCAAAGCCTCTCTCCAAACATTTCAGTGTTAAGTTCAGCTTTAATGTGTACAGTTAAAACTTATTTTAATAACCTCCTCCTATCCATTCTTCAAATAATGTTTTGACCAACATATGACCTTTCACAAATGTCTTAGAGTTTCTATTCTATGATAGCCACCATGACCAACTTGTGTAGGAAAGAGTTTTTTCAGTCTGCAGATCTCAGATCACACTCCATCACTGAGGGGAATCAGGGTCGAAAGTCAAGGCAGGAACTGAAGCTAAAATATAGAGCACTGCTCACTGGCTTGCTCCATATGTTTTGCTCAGTCTGCCTTCTTATACAACCTGGGATCACCTGCCAGGTGGTGGCACTGCCCTACTACACCAATTAGCAATTAAAAATTCCCTACAGACTTGACTACAGGCCAATTAGATGGAGGTATTTTTCTCAATTACGATTTCCCTTTCCCAGATGTTTACTTTTGTATCAAACTGACAAAAAACAAAACAAAACATGAAAATGTTTGTTAACAATAATCATATAAAGCTATATTGACTTTGATTTAATGTTGCTTCTGGGAAATCGAACTCAGGTTCTCATGCTTGCATGGCAAACACACTATTGACTGATCTTTTAATGCATATTTTTTTAAATCTTCAATTCCATTGAGCAGTATCATTGCCATCCCTCCATCAGTGATGGAGCTACACCATACAGAGTTCTTTACTAGGTAGCACACTGAAGGTCTTAGAGACAGATTGATACAGCAAGATCTGCTTTTTAAGTGCTAACACTCACACACTCACTCTTTGCTTTCTCTTGTTCCTCTCAAGAATGAATAGGTGCTGGTAAATCACAAATGTGAGGACACTGAGTTCTTCACTGAACAATAGGGGTAATGATGATGGCTGACCTAAATACGAGGCTTTTATGACTAAATTGAGTTTTAAGGTATGCAGAATATGACCATGGGTAAGGACAAATTTTGAGTCAAGCAGTCAAGATACACAGAACATTTACATGATTTTAAAACTTCAGGATGTATTTTAAGGTAAGAAAGAAATGCAAGACACTTCAAAGTAGCAATTACATCTACAGGTTTTGTGATTTAGAAAGATGGTTTGTATGACAATAGTTCTTATAGGAAGAACACTGATGGCAGAAATAACTTAGAAGATACTTGCTAAACACTGAATTAAAAAAAAGTTCATTAGTTTTCTCTTCTAATCTCCACAAAGAAATACTTCTCATCCTTTCATAACCAATGATTTAAGGTACCAAACATTCATGATCATGACCAAGTTCTCATTTCTATAGGGGCTTTAGCATTGAGTCAACAGGTGTAATTAATAAAAGAAAATCAAATTCTAATACATTAGCCTCGCTGAAGGAGGCAGTATTCACACTTCAGAGGGTGGGGAGAATCTTTCCCCTTCTCCCTTAAAGAGGTCATTTAAGTTTCAAATACAGCTTGGATCTCGGGATCAGGAACGTGCATCTGGAGGTCTGGAGTGGCTGCCAAGTATCTAGATTTCCACTTTTAATCACACAGACTAGCATGAGGGATTCTGCCATCCAGATATTGGACTGAAAGTACTGATGTGAATTCAGATGAGAAGATAAAAGCATTAATCACGTGGTGCATGTTCTTTCAGGGGGACTTAATGGAAATGCTTCGTTGTTTGGACCACTCTTACCCATCAGAGGTAGATCACATCACCTCACAGACTGGAGAAAGCCAGAAAAAGAGGAGTTGAAAGCACAACAGGTTAAAAAAAAAGTCAAGGGCAGACATTCTTTGATGATGGGCCTCTTACTGCAGAAAACTTTCCATCCATTAACTCATTAAGTATCCCGTGATTGCCACCAGCTAGACTCAAGTGGCATTAGAGACAAAAATAAATCAACATGAGTCTTTACCTTAACAGAATTTCTATTTGTATAGGGACACAAACTTGTAGCTGAAAAATTACAGCACTACGCTATAGCTCTTAAAATATCTATTCCTCAATTACATAGAGGTGTGCACTCCATTTAAAACACAGTTTTAATGTGGAAATGGGCTGCAGAGATGGCTCAATAGTTAAGAACACTTGTGTTTGCATAAAACTACAGTTTAGTTGCCAACATACACATCAGACAGCTCACAACTGCCTGTAACTACAGGTCAAGGAGATCTGATGCCCTCTTCTGGCCTCCATGGGCACCTGCACACATGCACACGTGTGCACACATACATACATACATACATACATACATACATACACACACACACACACACACCTTCATTTACGTGAAAGGGACTATACAAAGGAACTGTATACAGAGTGACACAGAAGACTGCTATGGGATGTCTTTCTGTATGCTTTGAATATGTGCAGCTCCCATTGGATAATAAATAAAGCTGCGTTGGCCTATGGCAGGGCAGGATGAAGCGAGGTGGGAAAACTCAAAAGAGATAGTGAGAGAAGAAGAGCGGGGTCGAGGAGACACCAGCCCACCACCAAAGGAGCAACAAGATGCCAGCAGACCGGTAACACCACAGCCACGTGGCAACATGCAGATTAATAGGAATGGCTTAATTTAGGATGAAAGAGCTAGCTAGCAAGAAGCTAAAGCCATAGGCCATACAGTTTGTAATTAATATAACCCTCTGAGTAATTATTTAATAAGCAGCTTCAGGACTGCAGGTGGAAGACATTCATCCAGACTGCTGGACAAAGCAGGACTGGAGAAACTTCTGGCCACATTTGGCACCCAAGGTGGTAGCAAGAATCTCCACCCAGAACTCGAGAAAGTTTTAAAAAGGGGTTCTAAAACGGAGCCAAGAGCAGCTTCCTAGTTGTGTCTCTCAGGCAGGCCGTGATACAGAGATGCTGGGGCATGTGCGCTTGACCTGCAGCATGGCAGATTCCTGCTGCAGTACACAGAGGTGTTTCCAAGCCGTGCAACGCACTGCATGGTTGATTTAGCTTTTGCTAGTACAAAAAAAAAAAAAAGAAAGAAAAAAAGTGTTCTGGGCTACATGCTGCTGCATGGAGGCATCCACTGCTTCCCAGACTTGGCAGTGAGTATGGATCCCAGAGTTGGTGGTAAACATATCTCAGCCATGTTGGGAAGCTGCAAGGGGCAGAGTCAACAGCCAAAGTCACTGTACAGCTTAACAGTTGAAAATCTCTCCTGGTCAGAGAAGGATTATAGATTTATAATAAGACAGATTCAGATGGAATAAAGCTCTAAACAGGTTAGAGTGCATGTAAAAATGTACACAGGCTCGGAAGGGAAAGGAGAGTAACTGGAGATGCAAAACCACTGTCCAAGGAGCAACATGTAATGGGACGCAGATAAAGCCATGGAACATGTGGCGATACATAGATTAATAGTTATGGATTGAGTTAAGTTGTAAGAGCTAGCTAGTAAGAAGCCTGAGCCAATAGGCCACACATTTTGCAATTAATATTAAGCTTCTGAGTGATTATTTTATAAGCGGCTGCAGGACCACAGGGCCAGGCCAGACTGAGAAACACGGGACCATGGGCCGGGTACAACTGGAGAAACATCCTGCTACATTTTATATAAGTGGCTGTGGGACTTCAGAACTGGGTAGGACACAGGAAAACTTCTGGCTACATTTAACACCAGTCCCAAATGAGAAAAGTACATCAGTGAACGGTTTAGAAAGAGAAAGTTTCTTCACAAATAATCTGTATTCACATTACATGCAGGAAAGGGTGGACATTTGTAGATACACAGTGTGGCATTTGGTAGACCAAGAATTGGAATACTTGCACCAGAAACTTAAATACAATGTTGTCATGTTCATATTTGTTCTTAAGAAAGATTCTGTCTAAGAAGCTAGATATAATTGGCTGGAGTCAGTGAAGGTGGACATCTGCAAAGAGAAAGGCATATTATTAAATGATTTATAATCTGGGAAAGGGAAAGGTCTAAGGAGGATTAGTATAAAGGCAGATGCCAAGAGTTGAAGAGAATAGGAATGTGAGGACTCATACCTAAGGTGGAGTTTTATTTACTAAAATGATACAAATAAGGGCTGACTCTGAAGGAATAAGATATTCCTCACAATTTGTATGTTTCCATACTGTCCTGTATATGTCCATTCAAAAAGATGCAAATTCTATGGCGAATCTGCCTTCCACTCATATAGCCTGGCACCTTGTAGGTATTCCAGAAGTAACAAGCTCCCTATTTAAGTACAGGAGAATAAACTGTAAAGTCAATAATACAGCATGAACAAATGGGAGGTGCTGAGAGATGCTTCAGTGGTTAAGAGAGTGCTTCCTGTTTTTGCAATGGATCTGAATTCAGTTCCCAGAATCCATACTGGGTAGCTCACAACCATCAGTAGCTTCAGCTCCAGGATACCTACTGCCCATGGGCACCAGTACACATATGACATATACAGACAGACATATAAATAAAAATAAAGAGAAATGATCTTACAAAAACAGTTGTACTTGAGTCTAATCTATTGTTAGTGACATAACTATTGTCTGCTTGAAAGTACCCACTCTCCTCATGACCTGTACCCACAATTTCTATATCCACAAGTTTCCTTAACATAACACAGGGCCCTTAATATATCATTATGGTCTGAGTTTCATCAGTTTCCATAGAAAAGAAAGGAACACAGGCCAGTTCAAGAGAAGAGTTTCTCTTACATCATCCTTGTCAGTATTCACAATGAATGTTGGCCATATGGTTGCCATGTGTACTGTAATCAGTTCTTGATGTTCATTTTTAAATGAGAGACTCTGCTCAAACCTTCTTATATGCAAAACATGACTACCAAGATCTTCATAAATGCTGCTGCTGATAGTAACTTCTAAGGTAAAGTTAATCTGTAACAGCTAGCTCAGTCGGTAGAGCATGAGACTCTTAATCTCAGGGCCGTGGGTTTGAGCCCCATGTTAGGCATCAAATGTAACACAAATTTCTGAAGGATTTTTAATAAAAAAAACTGGAACCAATATTGAGGTGAAAGCTGAAAGATCAAAGAAGCAGAGCAAGCTACAGCCACCACCTCTGACCTCACCAACTCCTCAGCCTGAAAGAGCTCCAGCCACAAGGGCTTCTAGCTGAAAGGGACACTACTGCTGAAAAGCCTCAGCTGATAGGTCTCTAGCTGAATGAGCTTCCTCAGCCGAAAAGACTCTAGTTCCTGTCTCCTCACGCCTTATACACCTTTCTCTGCCCGGCCCAGTGATCTTCCTGGGATTAAAGGCATGTGTGCTTCCCAAACATTGGGATTAAAGGTGTATACCACTAGTACCTGGCTCCGTTTCTCTCCTAGACTGAGTCAATCTCATGTAGTTCAGGGTGGCTTTGAACTCACAGAGATCCAGACTGATCTCTGCTTCCCAAGTGCTAGAATTAAAGGTGTCACTGCCTGGTATCTATGTTTAATCTAGTGGTTTGTTCTGTCTTCTGATCTTCAGGTAAATTTCATTAGGGTACACAAAATACCACCACATTAATCCTTCAAATATTCATGCAATATACCCAATAATTGTTCTTACTAAGCAAGAACTCCATAGGTGTGGGTGTCACATCATCATACTTTTCATCACAGACCTTTCATGTTTTATCATTCCTTTCACTTACAGCTCTTCCATAGGTTTTAGCAAAGATGACTCTGCATGAATACTTCTTTGCATCCCCAGAATGTTAATAAATGAATTAACTAATAGAGTTCCTAAGGTGTACTTGCTTCCTGTACCACTGTTTACAGATTGTAGTACTGAAGTGGAGAAGTAAACGTGAAAAATCTCCCCACTTGACAACTACAAGAAACATCTTCCATACTTGAACACAGCACAAAAGGTATGTTTAAAAAAATCAGCTCATTATATACTTCAGATTTTTTAATGAAAACGAAGTTTTAGTAGATGTGGTAACAGTTTATGAGTCACTTGGGGTTTACATTTTAAACCAAGGTTTCTGAGATCAGAGTATCTTTTAGTGTTCAATTAACTTCACAGTTACTTTAGATGGCAAAATTCTTGTCAAAATAATAGTTTCATTACATAATAATTGTCCAGTTTCTTCATTGACATTAAAATTCCCTAATGATATTATATCACCCAAAGGTCAAATAAGTAATACAAACTCTTATACGCTCACACACATGCTCTCACACACTGACTCATACACATACACACACTCACAAATATACACACTCTCACACTCTCACCATCTGTCTGTCTGTCTGTCTCTCTCTCTCTCTCTCTCTCTCTCTCACACACACACACACACACACACACGCTCTCACACACTCATACACATACACACACTCACAAATATACACACTCTCACACTCTCTCCATCTGTCTGTCTGTCTGTCTGTCTGTCTCTCTCTCTCTCTCTCTCTCACACACACACACACACACTCTCACACACTGATTCATACACATACACACACTCACACATACACACATATTCCATCTCTGTCTCTCTCTTTCACACACACACACACGTGTGTGTGTGTGTGTGTGTGTGTGTGTGTGTGTGTGTGTGAATTTCTTCTGAGGGTTCATTTCTGGTTGTACTAAGTTGGCAATGTTCAGAAACCCATCTGACTTTTTTGACCTGGTTTCTTATTCATTCCTATGAAGTAATGACATCAAATGACGGCAAGAAAAACAAAAATGCTTTATTATCTGATGTGGTGATTACAGGAAGAAATTTACTTAGTGTGAGATAATTTTTGAAGTATTAACTATATGCTTTGCAAATTTAATAAGGTCAGCACAAAAATAACTATCTTTAATTTAAAAAGCATTCTCTTTACATCAAATAAGAATCATTTTGAAATGATTGATTCTAACATCTTACAAACTATAGAGTAATATGAGAAATTTGTGCACATAGATACAGTTGCTTTGAGCACAATGAACTCAGTTTGCTGAGGTTACAAATTTAACAAAAAAATATATGAAGAGAGAAGGAGGGAAAGAGGGAGAGAGGGAGAGAGGGAGGAAGAGAGCGAGAGCGAGAGCGAGAGCGAGAGAGAGCGAGAGAGCGAGAGAGAGAGAGAGAGAGAGAGAGAGAGAGAGAGAGAGAGAGAGAGAGAGAGAGATCTCACTGTTTGAAGCTAAGAGGAGAATGCTTTAGGGATTAGGAGAGTCTTGTTGGCTTGAGGATCAAAGTATCTTGCTTTGGGGTAAAATACCAGAGGGAAAAAAACTCTATATTGTCATAAAGAAGAGTGTTTTTCTTCACAGAAATTCAAACCAGACAGTAAGTCTCTTCTTCATTCTCAGGATCACAACTCTGACTTACTACAAGGTTTAATAAAACAGTCAAAACTTAGATTGCAGGAAAGGTTTCCAAGCATGGGTGCTTTCTAGGACTGTGATCACTGCTGCAGCACCACAATTAACATGTACATGTCAGAAAGCCTGGGGGTGGACATGATGGATCTCTCTTCTAGGTTTTAATATGCTGAGCTTAGTGAGGCCTGCACATTTCTCCTAATTTGACAATTAAGATTAATTTGAAAGCATAATATTTTTTAATGAGGTCTTTTTCCATGGTATCAATTCTTAATAAAAATCTATTATGGAGTAATCAATATGAACTCATCCTTCTAGCCAACCCTTCAACATTATTATTTGATGGCCATACTGAATTTATTTCATGGAATGTAGAGTATATGTGTCTTTCCTCCTATCTGGAGGAAGTGACCATGAGACAGTTCAAAGGTCAAGTGTAGCTGCCTGTAAGACTATGGATTGTGGCAAAGATTATAAGCTTTAGTTTGTGTATATGCATTAAGCAAACAAGAGACACAATCATAGTTTTCATTAGACTTTATGGATCAACTGTGTGAAATGGAAAAAGGATTTACTTCTTCAAGCTCAAATGAGTATTAAAATTGAAGAGTCTGCACTGAAATCTTTACATTGTTCATTTACAAGGCAACTAAAATAAGAACAACAATGATAATATTATCATGATCATCCCTCTTAACAATTTATGAAATAGGACACTTCAAAGGGCAAAAATGAAAAAAAAATATGATTTTTAGAGTTGGACACAGAGTCCTCAATGTGGAATCAAACTGAGTGCAGAGCTGACAACCTTATTGGTTCACCAAAGGCCTCCACCAGTAACATGAAGATGGATAAGCTTGCTAGGGCAACACACTGAGTGTCTTAGGATGACAGTAATCCATCCCATCATTATCCAGAACAGGGCATCTGCAGAGACTTGTTCCTTCCTGGCCCACCCTAGCTATTAGTGGTTTGTTGGCGATGCCTGCATTGTTTAGTCTATGGATACATTATGGGAACCTTCCTTATTATTCCAAGAGCCATCTTCCCTTAGTGTGTTTGTCTGTATATTCATATCTACCTGTTTCAGGTATTAATCATGTTGGAGGAGGGCACACCACAGGAAATTCATTATGATTTAATTACCTCCATATACACCAGCACCCTCTTCTGGTCTGCTGGTGCTGCACTCACATGAATATTTATCTTCATATAGACACACATGCATACACATAATAAAAATAAAAAAATAGTATTTAAAACATATTCTATTCTCCATGAATAATATGTTCCTTGTGAGGAGTAGATTAAGTCTTGAGCAAATGTGTTTTGCTGACAAGAGCATGGTCATGTCAAGGACGACAAAGTCTCAGACCCATGAGAATGAAAAAGATTTCCCTGAGTCAGGTTCAGAAATGGCAAACCCACCCCTTGTTCAGAGTATATCTGTTGACAAATGGCTAAACTTTAGCTAAAAGCAGTGTATGCTTCTAACATATTAAATTTCTTGTAGTACAAAGAGAATAACATGTCAATAAGTGATTGCAGATGTCACAAATATAACTATGATTTGATAGACTAAGTATGAACTATTTTGGTTTATATGTCTTTTTTTGTTTTCTTGGTTTTTTTAAAATTTTTTTTATTTTTATTTTGCAATGCAATTCAGTTCTACATATCAGCCATGGATTCCCTTGTTCTCCCCCCTCCCGCCCCCCTCACCTTCCCCCCAGCCCACTCCCCATTCCCATCTCCTCCAGGGCAAAGCCTCCCCCGCGGACTGAGATCAACCTGGTAGACTCAGTCCAGGTAGGTCCAGTCCCCTCCTCCCAGGCCGAGCCAAGCGATCCTGCATAGGCCCCAGGTTTCAAACAGCCAACTCATGCAATGAGCACACGACCCGGTCCCACTGCCTGGATGCCTCCCAAACAGATCAAGCCAATCAACTGTCTCACCCATTCAGAGGGCCTGATCCAGTTGATGACCCCTCAGCCATTGGTTCATAGTTCATGTGTTTCCATCCGTTTGGCTATTTGTCCCTGTGCTTTATCCAACCTTGGTCTCAACAATTCTCGCTCATATAAACCCTCCTCATTCTCGCTAATTGGACTCCCAGAGATCCACCCGGGGCCTAGCCATGGATCTCTGCATCCAGATCCCTCAGTAGTTGGATGAAGTTTCTAGCACGACAATTAGGGTGTTTGGCCATCCCATCACCAGAGTAGGTCAATTCGGACTGTCTCTCGACCATTGCCAGCAGTCTGTTGTGGGGGTATCTTTGTGGATTTCTGTGGGCCTCTCTAGCACTTTGCTTCTTCCTATTCTCATGTGGTCTTCATTTACCATGGTCTCCTATTCCTTGTTCTCCCTCTCTGTTGTTGATCCAGCTAGGATCTCCCGCTCCCCCAAAGCTCTCTTTCCCTCGACCCTTGCCGAAGTCAGATAATTTCAGGTGTGGTCAATTAAAGCATGATGTAATTAAACTGGAGATTATGTCCTTAATCCAATATAATTGGTGTCTTTCCAAAAGAAAATATTAGACACAAATTAAAAAGGGAGAATCCATGAAAGAATGAAGGTGGTGACTCTGGTGATTCTTCACTGAACCAGTGGATTGCAAGAGTTTCCCAGGAAGACTCTGCAGGCCAGAGAAGAAGCATTCAACAGGTTCTTTTTCACAGACCTCAGAAAGAACCCACCCTGTCAAGACTTTGTCTCTAAATGTACGAATCAATAAATCGCTGTTTAAACCAAAAAAAAAAAAAAAAAAAAAAAAAAAAAGCAGTGTATACAGTATCAACTGCAGCTTCCTTATAGGGATGTTGACTGCAACCTGAGACTACTTCTCTTCAGAGACCTCCCACCCCCACCTCCTTCCCTATTCTGTAGCTGATAAATGTGCTGACTTTCCCAATTGCTGCTGGTGCATCTCCATCACAGTGTATGGCTCACATCATCCCCAGATTTTCTGTATGTATGCCTGACATAGCCTTTTTGTTTTTTATTCTTCGTGTCTTTCACATCATAGCTCCCAATCCCACCCATCTCTCCCCATCCCAAAATAAAATTTAAGAAAAGTAAAGGGGGAGAAAAAGAAGAAAAACTGGAGAAAGGGAAAATCTCATCCTGGAAGCTTCAGTGTGACACAGTGAATCACACAGGAAACCCTTTTATCCATATATGTTTACATGCAGGTATTTATCGAAAAGAATCATTGGTCTGGTTTGAGGCTCCTGGTCTCTGCTGCACCATCAATGCTGGGTCCTCACTGGGACGCTTCCTGGATATCCCATTGCTGCTCTGTGCCATGGAGATCCTGCAGCTCTGGGTCCACAGGACTGCCCATAACCATTCTCCAGCAGATCACAGATGGGGTGGATGTCAGGGTGGGCCAACAGGACCTGGGTAAGTGCAGGGTTGGTCAGCCCGCCAGCTCTCCCCTGTCTCCACCACCACCCCAGTCAGATCAAGCCCAAAGCCCTAAGGTCACAGCAGTTCCTTCTGTAAATGAATACTCTCAGGTTATACTCAGTTTTGTATATCATATTATTCACAAATGTGTTGTTGATGCCTGTTTGCTAGATGTTAAGGCCCCAGCTTAGCCTACACTACAAAGAAGTATGTTTAGGAAAGTCAGGTGCCTCTCCCTGCCTTAGTAACCCCACTTGCAAATGGGTCTGTATCTACAATGAATGTACCTCAATTAGTAATGGCTCATGATTAAATTACTATAGATGCAACAAGGTTCAGAGAGCTAATGGCCATATCAATTATCTTGAGCACTACAAACATCAAAATCACAAAGAACTCATAATAAAAAGGAGACAGAGAATTCCTGTAGAAGCAGATGCTCTCATTTGTTTATCTTGGCTAGCTTCTATACTCCCTGTACTTTTTACTGTGACTCTGGTTCAAGGAGTCACCATTCCTCCAGGAGCAAACAACCCAACTGCCACCATGAGCATATAGCATAATGCATTATTCAACATCGTTGAATACACCCATATATTCCATGAAGCTAGAAACTGGGTTTCAAAAATAGGAAGTGAAAGCAGCAGTACTCTGAAATGCTGGGAGACGCTGACTTATATGTGAGCTGACATGAAAACCTTCCATCTTGCAAATCCTTCATGGCCAAGTTCTTCTTAGCAATTGAGAGTCAGTATTTCTAATTAAAATAAAACTTTTTTTTAAAAAAAAAGGTTAGTAACAATGATCCAAAACATTATTAAAATCCCAGGATATTCAAAAGCCTGGGTGTGCCATAATTATTTAATTTCTGCTCCAGAGGATGGGGTCTGTTTTCACAGACACCCTCATTCCCCATCAGAGGCCAGAGTACTTCCAGCTTGTAGGTGGAGCCTGAGAAAGTTTGTGACTTTGGACATTTTTTCTTTCATTTTAAAGTTATACAGACACACATAAAATGTCAGCTTCTGCATTTTAGTCAGCCACCTCCCTGTATGAAGTGATGGGTTTAAACAGTAAAATAACGATATAATGGAAGGAAAGAAGTCTTGCCCCTGGCATCAGCTATTCTAAACATCAACGAGTGCCAGCGTAAACTTTTATGCAAGAGACTGTGTTCTTTGTCAAGCCATGTCTTCCTTTCAAAATACCCTCGCTGCCGTTTGTCTGCACTGGGTCAGCTGCAGTGCTACCAGGGGCCTTTACTTCTGTTGTATAATGTTTTACAGGTTTGCCATGGGGGTCACTCTCTGCGAGACCTTTACGTCAGAGTGAGAACTCTGACAAACAGAGAGTGGAAAGATGCCAAGAAATGCGGAGTCCTAGAGGAGAGGGCTGAGGAGGATGGAAAGGAATACTGCAGAGTGCTCACAGCCTTTCTATTTATCTGGCCCTCACTCAAGGCCAGAAGCAATGTTTTTGTTATTAAGGGGAGGAGAGCGAGGGCAGAGACGAGCATGAGGTTATGTAAACATTATCTTCAAATATAAGATCAGAAGTGCTCAGCTCATTCTCCTGACTTTCCCATCAAAAAGGGTAAAACACACATCTTTTCAAATGTTTGGTATTTAACTATGCATCCGCTATCGCCTCCATCATGGTGAATGTACACAGAAAAAGTTTCCTAGTTAGATTAATACTTAAAGAAATCTCAAGAGCGTGCTGGCTTGCTTCACTGTGAGACCCAGAGGCATCAGTGACAAATCTCGTACTATTAATACAAACTCGGGCTGACATAAAGTGAGAGTCAGTAAAGCGGAGCATGAAATCACTTGAAGACCAGTGCTACAGTAAATAGCATTAAATGTTTTCAAAAGCAGAGTGGACGATAGCGTTTCCTGAGCCTCCTCTACCCCACAAACACCACATGCCTCATTATAAACTTATTAAGCGGGTTTCAGATCATTTGCAGAACCTCAGGCTGTACTTCCAGATGCTTCGAAGTTCAGAAGGCTTGGTGCACAGGCCCTTATTCAATTCCCTATGTTGACTCGCTCTCATCACAGCACATTTGATATGAAAGCCAATTTTCCAGTGACTTTTAAGATCCTGGATATAATACGGAAACTTAATAGATGAATTTTCAGAAAATTTCAGTGCAGGCAGGACAGGAGAGAAAAGCATTGATGGGTCCTGGTAGGAGAGGGCAGCTAGAGGGAGGTAGTAGAGGTGGTAAGGTCAAAATACCTTGTGGGAAATTTTTAATAAATTGATAAATATTATTTGTAAAAAGAAAAGCACAATGCCATATCAATAAGAAGGAAATAATACTGGCTTGTAAACTAAAGTCTTCAAGCCAGCAGCTGGGATCTCATAGTCACTCACTTAGAGTCAGTCAGAAGATGATGGGATAGGATCCCGTACATAGGAAGTGAGAGGTTCCTACCAGGTGCTAAGCCAAGGTATGAGAAAAGCACAAATGTGCATGCTGACTACATGGTGATGTGTCCATCACTACAGAGACGTCAAGGAATTATCTTCGTACCAGTTGAGAGAGGAAAGGAAAGTAACTCCAATAGTTTCCCATCCTTTATTGGTAATTATCTTTGTTCTCACCAGCCTCCAAGGCCTTTACCCCTCTGAACAGAAGCCCAGAGTCTGTTTCCGTTCATCACTCTTTCTCAGAGACAGATGGGAAGCTCATCCACGTTTGACTGTCTGCACTGAGAGGCAATGCTGCATTTCTCCACTCGTGCTTTACACTCCTCTCATCTTGCCAAGGCTCCCCCCGCAACCCCTTCAACCATGTCACCTCTCTCGTACTCCCAGCAGCACATTTAAGAATTCTCAGCTGAGAACCTAAAACCACACTCCTCCAAGAAAACCAAAGAAATCTTTTGTAAAGTCTGTAATATTTTTTTTTTCTGAAATAATCTAATCACGAGGCCAGGCTGTCTCCCAGTCTCAGCCTTCTGAGTGTCAGGATGTATGTGTGCACTACCTTGGCAGGCAGTGCACTTGGTCATATTTACACATCTCCTTTGCTCTAGTGTGGATCTGGAGTGGCCCAAGCCTGTGATATTACCCAAAGAGGGTGTAATCTCATTCAGAGGTGGGTCTACCAGAAGGATATTGGGGCTTCAGGAATGAACCCATGAAAGAGACACCAGCATTCCAGTCCCTTCCTGTCTCTTTCTTTGCTTCCTGGCCACTATAAGGGGGACAGGACTTCTCCACCATGAACTCCCAGCATAGCGCTCTGTACCACCCCAGGGCACAGCAAGAGGGCAAGCAACCATGGGCAGCAACTCTGGGAACCACATGCCAAAGAAAACCTTTCCTCTTATGTTGACCATCCCATATGTTTTGTGGCAATAGAGAAAGCTACATAATGTAACCTTTCACCCAATCCACATGCAAACAGAAAACAATAAGGTTACACAGCATAATAGCAAACTCCCTGAGTGCAAGTCAGAGAGACAGTGACTGATGCAGCTATGGAATGACAATTCTGACATCATGAGGTCCTCCTTTAAAGCACAATTTCCATTCTGCCTCGATAGGACATTTTTGAAAAGACGGCTTACATGTTGAGAAAAAGAAAGATGATATCTAAAAGGCTCAAGGGAACTTGTAATCTCTCCCCTGGTTTTGATAAAGGAGCGACAGCAGGATCCTTCTAAAATCCAACATGGTAGTCCCTCAAATTATACATTGTCAGCAACCTTAGAAGTCTCTCAGATAAGGGGTTGGAGTGATGGCTTAGCCGTTAAGAGTTTTCAAACAGAGGATCCAAGTTTGGTTCCTAGCACCCTCATCAGATGGCTCGCAGCCGATTGTAAATCCAGCTCTTGAGGATTTGATACCCTCTTCTGGTCTCTGCAGGTACCTACAGTCACCTACACTCACATGCACATAGTCACACACATACATATAAATAAATTAGCATACACTGTTAAAAAAAAGAAGTCTCTTAAAATCCAAAATCATGATAATGATACAAATAATGAATAATGTATGCCTTCACAACACTATCCTATGGGTGCTGGGAATAGAATCCAGGTCCTCTACAAGAGTAGCCTGTGCTTTTAACTGCTAAGCCATCTTTCCAGATCCTGAGAGTAATTTTAAATGGTATACCACTATCCACAGAAGCATTGTTCCCTGGACATATTTCCAAGTATTACATTCCTTCTTGGTTAACTATAAATCTCATTGTCACTTTGGTCAATAGCTTAGGTGTAGCAAGAATCTTAAGAGTTCTTATTAATAAAATCAAGCCTGAGGCCAGTTATTGGGGTGAATGTTGGAAGATCAGAGAGACAGAACAGACCACAGCTTCCTCACCTCACCAATTCCTCAGGTGATCCTGTTTCTTCAGACTGGAAGCCTCTCAGTCCTCATCCAGAACGAATCTCAGCTGAACTGCTGCTCGAAAGCCTAAAAGCTTAACCAGCCAAATACTTCTAGTTTCTGGTCCTCACGCCTTATACATCTTTCTGTTTCCTGTCCATCACTCCCTGGGATTAAAGGCTCACTTTCTGGGATTAAAGGCGTGTGTCACCATGCCTGGCTGTTTCCAATGTGGCCTTGAACTCACAGAAATCCAGAGGGATTTCTGCCTCTGGAATGCTAGGATTAAAGGCATGTGCTACCACTGCCTATCCTCTATGTTTAATATTGTGGCTGTCCTGTTCTCTGACCCCAGATAAGTTTATTAGTGTGCACAATATTTTGGGGAACACAATACCACCACACTTAGGGGGTTCAAAAATCTCATCAAAAGATATTTAGGACACCAAAGACCAATGTTTCGATTATTAAGAAAGACTTCCTAGATGTAAATGGAGCTTTATTAGTGAACTATGATGGTGACCCAGGTGCATTATTATCAAACAATACAGAAGGGCCTTTATCTCTGTAGCCACACACCCCCCAAAAATTACTTTTAGAGGAGTGTGTAATACCAAGAAAGGAAACCTGGAAAGAAGATATAGCCGATGACAGAGAGAGGAAAGGGCGGGCTTTGCCACTGAGCAGAAAGCTTCACAAAGCATTTGCAATCCCCAAGTCTCATGGTGAGCTTGCGGCCGGCAGCTGATGGAGCAAGAGGTCTGGCTGAGATGGGAAGAGGGACAGCCCACCTATAAGGCAAGAAGTCCCATCAAAGTCCAAAGGGACAGCATGGCATGGAGGACATCAGAGAGAAAGTAGCAAGCACATGGGAACTTCGGCCACAAATTACTGCTAATCTCAATGTGAACCATCAAAAAATAACTTATCCTCCAGGACAGGCACCAAATGACGCAGAGAAACCCTGTCTCGAAAAACCAAAAGAAAAAGAAAAAGAAAGAAAGAAAAAATAACTTATCCTTGCCAAAACTTTCATCGTGTTTTGCCTCTGTCTGCTGGTATTTTACCAGATGTTGCCCTTCGTCACTGTGCTAGTTCTTTGCACTGTCCCCCTCTACTGCCATTCATTATTGGGATGTTATTGTCACTCATTTATAAAAATGATAAGGTGATTCTATGTATTATTTCCAGGCCCAGCCTTGCGTTGTTCTGCAAGTTGTTCTCCTTCCCCTTTTGTCCCTCTCCCTCCTCAGTGTGTGTGTGTGCGCGTGTGTGTGTGTGTGTGTGTGTGTGTGTGTGTGTGTGTGTGTGTGTGTTGGTGTTGGTGGGGGATGTGAAACCAGGACTTCATTCAGGCTATCACTCTAGCACATAGCCTTACCACAGTCCAGTGAATTGCTTCAGCAGCTTGAAATTTTCAAAATCTAATATGGTATCCTCTCTCCAAATCCTGCTTTTCCCTGCTCCTCCCCAGGCACTGTTTTTCATCTTCCTGTGTCTGAGGTGATTCACTGGAGAACCACGAGGTATCAGTAGGCTCCATTACAACTCTGCAGCCACTCTGCCATCTTTTCCAAAGTTTGAGGATCTGCTCTTAAAATACATCACAGTATCTGAACTCATTAAAGTCTCTAGATGACTGCAAAGCCCCTCCTCCTGGACTACATGTCAAAGGGCCTCTCCTGTCCTTGCTATGTGAACTGTACCCCCTTTGTGCTGTCTATCTTCAACCTCTGTGCTATTTCTTCAAAACCTTCGGTGTTTCCTGGAATATGTAATCATTGCTTGATGTCTTTTCCAGTAAATCTCTCACAATTGCATAGAGGCCCTGTTGAAATGGGGATTGCTAGGCTCCTGCCCCCAGGGCTTCAGATTCAGCAAGTCAGTCTGGGGGCTGAGACCTTGTGTTTCTATTAATCTCCAGGTGATACTGATGGGAAATGACCAGAGTGGTGCATTTGAAAGCCATGGTCTTACAAAGTGCAAGCTGTTGGCGAGCAGGCCCTTGCCTTGATGATCACCATAGCCACAACATTATGGAAATAACCTCAGATGATATTCACAAATGAGCAATTTTTCAATGAGCCTGTTCTAATGTAATACTCATTTCCATGTGCATCAGATTTAAATTATCTCAAAAAACTTCTAAGGTAAAATGCTTCATAAAATATAAACATGCATCTTTGTCAAATGTGGTATATATCACAGTGGAAATGAGGGGGCTGTAGCAAAAAGTGCACTGATAATCAAAACAACATTCCATTTAATAATCATTCATTTATAACTAAGCAATTAAAAATCAACTCTCAAAAGGCCCAGCTGACGAGCTCATTCCATTCTTCACATTGTTTTCCTAAACTTCATTTTTTTCTTTATTACTCCTCTCACCACTCCCTTTTTGAAACATAAATCATTAGCACACAGCAGATACATCGTTCCAGTTCAGGTCTCCAAAAATCTGCACAGATTGAAATCTGTGTCTTCCTGTTTCTAGCCACCTGCAGGTAATGCTCACAAACCCAGAAACAGGAGAAAAGCCCCAGACATCCAACCCAGAGCTGAGTGGATTTAAGGCAGAATAAGAAAGAGACCAAATAAAATGAGTTACGTTGGGTACAACAAAATATACCATTATAGTTGGAATGAAACATATTTTGTTCTACAAGAGAAGCAGGCCCATTCTCTCCTCTAAACTGTGGATGGACATGAAGGATGTTCATCAACGAGGAGGAAAGAGGATATGCCATGGGCCCCACCCCTCCCCATGCTCCTCTCCCCCTATCTTGGCTAACCACTCAGCTTTATAATATGAGTCCCTCATGAGTAGCAAAGTATGGAAATATAATCTCCTCAGTGGCTAGAACACATACTAGGATTTCTCAGAGCAGCACTTGGCTCTACTGTCTGTTTGCTGGACTGATCTCATTCCTCTTTTTGCGACAGGGCCAAGGGCTGATGCTGGGTGCTCCCGAGCACATGAAACCCAGAAGCAATAGAGAAATCGTTCAACCTTGGGCCAAATCCTAGAAGTGATTTGGAAATTTGGCCAGATATTTGTTTTCCTCTTATTTTATGTTTTGACAAACATACATTAGAACAAAGCAACAATCAAAACGCATAATGTTGCAAACACTTCCCAAGCCATTGGCAGGCATGAGAAAAACAATTATAAATATTTCTGAGACGTCTGCCTGTGTCTCTTGGCTGACTATTTCACGGTTGATTTTGACTCCTTGGTTGGATATCAATTAGCACAACCAAGATAAGACTCACCCACTTCCCAGCAACTGTGCATTTAGAAAAAAACCCAATTCAAATCAAACAATTTGCTAAATATGCTGTTGATTTTACCTCCTGTATTTAAGACTCATAATGCCACTGCCCAGCCTAAAACTATCCATCTAACTCTCCACATTACTTCCACCAAAAATTTTTTTAAAAAGGCAATGTAGTTACTATGGCTCAGATGTTTGCAGATGCTTTGTTTCTTCAATACCCCATATCTCAACCTCTCCCTTGGCTTCTGTATGGATCATGTCCTTCAGTAGGATTGTACTGCTTGACTTCTGAAAATATGTGGCTCTTTATATTAATACCAATGCCTATGGTGCAATGCATGTGTTTTTCCATTAAACAGAACAGGCTCAAACCTTGGTATCCTCACTGAATAATAATATCTCCATCAACAAGTTTTTAAAATGATGATTAGTTACATCATAACTAAACACCTATATACACCTCTCTCATGTACGAGATGGAAAAAGAAAAGGAGACGGTGCCATTGAAGTTCTAAGCAGCATCCTAGTCCACAGTAGGTCTAGCCTTCCCTCGCCATCCCATGCTAGGTCCTACCCTTCTTCAGAATTTGCTTCCTGAGGTATCATAGCAAATAGACAATCTGTCTATTGTAGTTATACAGACAGTATCAAAGATACAGAATCAGTCTAAGAGGGCTTGATCCTTAGGTAAAAAATAGGATGTGATAAATACACAAACATAAATACCACCAAAATATTATACAGTGATAAAGTAAATGAAATTGTCACCTGTGATAATGACTTGAACTCAAGGACATAATATTAAATGATAGAAGCCAGCAAGATAAGTAGCACATGTTCTCTCATAAGTGAAAGTTAAAAGGAAATCAACATGAAAATAAAATAGCTATTTATAGACATTGAAAAGTGGGATGACAAAAAAATGAGATTGCATTTGGTCAGTACACACTGTGAACACACCAAGTCATACAGACATAGAAAGCCACTCTAGGTTCTATTAGCATGCATAATGAACGTGCATTTGGTCAGTACACACTGTGAACATACCAAGTCATACAAACATGGAAAGCCACTCTGGGTTCGATTAGCATGCATAATGAACATGCAATAAGAATTTAAAAACATCCCTCCTCAGACAATCTTCCTCCTTCCTTGCCTTCCTCCTCCTCATTTTGCCACAAGGCTGCAAAACTCACATAACTACACAAAATTTACCTCCTCTTCCCTTGATGACTATATATGGGATATTTTAATCTAAGCTTTACTTTCATTATTACAGGTCTTTGCATTTCAATACATTTAGTTATTTTTTCATTTTCATTAACCAGTAAGTGCACTGCATGTCATAAGTCTAAATTATCTTTTTATTCCAAATAAGTTAGCACATATCATAAACAAGGTTATAAATATAAAACAACTTAATGAGCACAGAGAGATTAAAGACAAAATTTTATAATACATCATTTTTGTAACTTTTATGCTCCCATCACTGAATAGTTTAAGACAACTTTTAAAAAAGTCTTAAACCTAAATTTTAAGACTACTTTTTATTACTTAGACATGTAAGTGTGAGACACATATTCCTTATGTGATTTAACTCATCTGCCAAAAACTGACTTTGCATCAGGCATCACAAGCTTAAGTCAGACATGATCAAGGAGTGGCCATGCATGCTATGCTGCCCTCACAGCTCCAGGTGGCACCAACCCAATCTGGCTATCTTTATCTAGAATAGCACAGTATATTGTACAGTACCTACTCCCCTTAAAAGAGAATGTCTTTTTTGCTCATAACCAAAGCAGAGCAAGCCATAGTGGCCATTACTGGAAGTATGGCAAAGTCAAAGGAATCCTCCATTAGAAGACACCAACACAGAGGTCTCACCAAACAGAATGCTAACAACCCTGAAGATCCTAATGGTGAAGAGATGCCCATTAGTTCTTCTGTAGCTACAGAAAAGGTCTATTTTATACTTTCTTCTAGAGAGAGATAATCAAATGCTACCCATAAGATAATGTACAATAACCAAAATTAAATAAGGCTTAAAGTTCATTTCCTCAAGAACACTGGCTGCAGCTCCCATGTCTAACAGCCTCATGAGGCACACATAAAACATATCTCTCATCACAGAGAGTCCTAGCAAAGAGTTGCCTCTAGAGAACTAAAATGCAAATCTAGTTTTCTTTAAAAAAGAATCTAATTATGCCACTCTGTTTAGTTAAATTCATTATTAATTAGATTACTGACTCTCTGTTACCAAAAAACTAATTGGTCATCATTATCTTTTTAGGTGGAAAAAAAAGAAAGAAAGAAGGAAGGAAAGAAAGAAGAAAAATATCCCTTATATCCAAAACATTGGTTAATCTTCATTTATAAGCCTGAAAATACTCCATGCCAATATTAGGAAGCCCCTTCTTTAATGATAGAGCACATCATTTAATTTAAAAAAAAAACTTCTATCCCATGTTCTTTATTAGTTTTGCTTTTTTTAAAAGTCAGTTATTTTCACAGGCACAAAGTGGTTCAACGTGGACACACTGATTGTAATTGACCTCTTACACTGTTCTTTTCTTTCTAGTACTGTACACTCATGAGCCTTCATAAGTTCAGTCATAGATGAATCCAGAATTTAAAAGCTTTTGAAAGACGCCTGTAGCTGGAGTTTTCTCTAGTCCTATCTGGCCCACGGTCACGACAAATCTCTCTCAACTGCTAGTCCCACAGCCGCTCAGACCCAACCAAGTAAACACACAGAGACTTACATTGTTTACAAACCGTATGGCTGCAGCAGGTTTCTTGTTATCTAGTTCTTATATCTTAAATTAACCCATTTCTATTAATGTATAAGTTGCAATGTGGCTCGTGGCTTATCGGTACCTTACATCTCGCTTACATCTCATGGTGGCAGCTGGTAGTGTCTCTCTGACTCAGCCTTCAAATTTCCAGAATTCTCCTCTCTCCTTATCCCACCTATACTTCCTGCCTGGCTACTGGCCAATCAGTGTTTTATTTATTAACCAATCAGAGCAACACGTTTAACATACAGAGCATCCCACAGCAGATGCCCTCTTCCCCACTGTCAAAATGAACGCATTCTTCATATTTTCTTATGCAAAGTTTCTGGGTGGGTGATTCACATGGACAATCTCTCTAACAACCCCTCTGCTGAGGGGGACACAGGACAATTTGTAATTTCTACCATGGGACCAGTTTACTGTCTCCCAACCTTTAAAGAAGATACAAATATATGAATACTGTTGGTATTCCCCATGCCAGATTGGCTCTGGCTGAGGAAGGGCAAATGGGTCCCTATCTGTTCTCAGAAGAGAATGTGGAATAGTGCTTTTCCAAATGTGGTCCTGGACCATGAGTCTGGCAAGAAGGTATAACTAAATCGGCTCCTGTGAGTTACACTTCAGGCTTCAGTCATAACCCTATGAAATATGCATTTGGGAAGGTTGCGAGAGCCTGAGATGGATCTTCTGATTTGAAAATCATTGTCATGATGGCAGGGCCAAGGGCAAAAGGCTCCACACTCCATATCCCTAACTGAATGAGTTTGAGAAGGAAAGAGATGGATTGTTAGGACAATTGCAAAATGATACAATGGGAACAATGACTCACATTCCAGCAGCCTTTATTACTAATTTAATATATCTATGGATATATTTATTTATAAATACATAAATTTATGTATGACATACATGTATAAATAAATAAATGCAATTTTCAAGCTATGCTGAAGAATTGGGTCATAATGAATATTCAGTTTGCTGCATGTGGGAACTGTAAGAAGTGCAGCAAGAAGTCAGGGGAGGGTCTAACTTAAGCTATTATGGTTCCCACCAGAAAGATACTCTATGAGCTTATGCAGCCATGCCGCATTTTAAAAAGCAAATAGCGCAAACATGCAGAGTTTTATTTCATTGCCCCCACTGTTCAAAGAGTCTTTAAAATGTGACTCCTTTTCAAAGGACTATTGGCCATTATGGAAAGTTTTGTATTGCTTTGCTTGTCTGGTCTTAGCCCTATGTCCAGAATTTGTTAGTTGTTAAACAATGGTAGAGGTGGATGGAGGGATGATGGATGAAAGGATAGGTGGGCAGGTGAATGAATGGGTGGGTAAGTGGGTGGGTGGGTGGGTGGATGGGTTAATAGGTGGGTGGATGGATAGGTGGGTGGGTGGTTAGGTGGGTGGATGGGTGGATGGATGTGTGGATGGGTGGATGGGTGGGTGGGTAGTTGGGTAGGTAGATGGATGGTTGAATGAATAGGTGGGTGAATAGATAGATGGATGGGTGGGAGGTAGATGGATGAATGGGTGGATGGGTGGGTAAATGGAAAAACAAATAAGTAGATGAGTGGATGTATGTATGAGAACAAGGACCATCAACGGTACCTCTCCTCTGAAAGCAACCAACAACTTCTGGAGTTCCCTGAAACTCCTGGAACTCCATTAGAAAGTATGAAACAGAAGAGCAAACTACCCTGAGGTAGGGACACTGTAAGCTTTCCTAGCAATGCTGCCTTTTCTGATTTTCTTTAAGACACAGAACAGCGCTTATCTTCTACTAGAACTCTATTTCCTGTCAATTAAGGTTGAAGTTAGACATGATAGTCTCACTACCTTGAAAATATGTAATTGGAAGAAAGAGAAAGAATTCCTCCAAGTCAGCAAGATAGCTTAGTGGTGAAGGCACTTGATGTCAAGCCCAATGACCTGAATTCTATTCTTGGGGTCCACATTGGGAAGACAAACAACTCTCCCAAGATATCCTCTAACTCACATGAATGTTGCAGCCTGCATGCCCAATCAATCAATCAATCAATCAATCAATGTAATAAAAATAAGTTCCCATGATAACTATATCTTTCATCATCACAGAAACAGCATCTTACATAGAGTGTTCTGAATAAAATTTATCTCACTATTGTCCTCAGTGACTTATCAAAATCCCAAATGGTTTTTATTAGTAGTAATGTTTAATGACAGGAGCAATAGAATTCAGACACCTAGAGCATAAAAGCATTTGGTTAATAAGATATTTTCACTACTAAGCACAGTGGAAAACACTTTGATAAACTTGAAAAAAAATAACCATACTAGAAATAACATGAGAAGGCCATATGCTGAAAAATAGATTCAGCACAATCCAAAGACATCTGAGTTTTTTAAATATGTAAATATAGAAGCATTCTACAGGATTTGGGTTATAGTGATTATAGTACATTTGAGTCATGTAGAAAATAGAACAGTCCATGTACATCACAGAAATATTTCACTAGCATCCATTCATATCTATCTATCACCTACCTACATATCTATCTATCTATCTAGCATCCTTCACATACCTATATACCTGAAAAGTTTTCATCTGTCTAGGTTGGTCTCAAACTGACCGTGTAGCTGAGAACAATTTTGAATTCCCAATCCTTCAGCTTCTATCACCCAAGTCTAAAGATTTACATGTGTGCGGCACCATGCCCAAGTCTCATTAGTACTTTAAAAGTTACAAATGAAATAAATCCTAGCCTATGTTTATATTTACTTCAAGCACTTATCTATTAAACAGAAAACAAATTATATTAACAATTAATAAATACCTACACATAAAGAAAGTTCTTGGTAATATTACTAACTGGTAAAATCAGAGATTATCCTAAAATTAATATTGGTGATAGACAGAAAATTGAAGTTCACTTTTTCTCAGGATCTGAAGGAGATCCATGTCAAGACAGTTGTGTAGTTTTATTTCCATAATGACAATTCTCATGTCATATGCCATTGCCTCAGTCAAGCATGTGGCTCTTACCCAGAAATCACTAAGCAAGATAGGTTCCACTAAAAAAAAACTGTAAGACTCTTGACTGCCATGGAAATCTGGGACATGGCTGTCTGCTTTAGACTCCTAAGTAGGCTGGAATATTTCAAATGTTGTGTGGAAGATCATTTTTAGATTATTTCCAGAGCAGTTCAATTCCCATGATGATAACTGGGGTGTCCAGATGACTGCTACATCCAATCTAGGGTTACCTAACATATTATCTTCATTAGCAATTTCTTAATCATTACCCATGAAAGTGTGAAAGACTTAGCACTTGGTTTTATATCAAGAGAAGAACTGTATCTCTTATTTGATATGTATGCTGAGGCCTTGCATTTAGAAGCACATGTTCATGGTAAGGTTTATAAGGGCCAAACATCAGCAATTATTCTTTAGATGTACATATTGCCTTATTAAAACTTTATAATACCCTCTAAGACAGGTGAATAGTTTACAAAAACTCCAGTGAAGTCATATGTCAAACATGTCAAAGTCACCCAGAGAGGAAGACTAATGAATCAATGCCTAAAGCCAAGTTCACTACCAAAGGCCATGCTGTTTTCACTATGTTCCACTCTCTTAGGATGCTCAGCTCTCACTAAGTTTATAATGTGTAAAAGCAGAGCAAACTGTGAATAAAGCCATAACGAAAATGCTAAAATAATTATCAGGCAGTGATGAACAAGAGACTGTAGAGACTGTACCTCAAACAGAGGAGAAGGCACTGATCAGTACTTGAGATTATTCTGTCCTTCACATGTGCACTATGACAAGCATGTGCCTGTATATGCACACACACACACACACACACACACACACACACACACACACACATACATACATATACATACACACACACACACATAATCAGTTAAATTAATATCTTTGGTAGAAAATACTCAAAATTTATTATCTAAATGGGCTCAAAAGGCCTTTTCAGAATTTTTTAAATAAAACTAATGCATAACTAAACTGGGTAAAGAAATAGATTTCAAAGCATATTAAGTAGATGTGACTAAGTGATATTTGAAAGACTTCCCCATCCAAAATATGAGTACACATCATTAATATTTAAAATGTTATTGAGCAGAAAACTCACGAGAGAATATATAAATGGCTAAACAGTGCACCATGTCAGCTTCTTGAATAATAACATATAATGATAATGCTATGGTTTGTCACCTGCCAACTTTATAAGTAATTCAGATGCATATCTCAACCCTAGAAACTGATTTAAGAGCATCACAATGATAATCCTAGAGAGTAGAGGAAATACTTATGATTCTCATATTCTGTTTATTTCTAGATAATCTAAGCAGCAATAAAGAGAAGAAAAACAATTAGCAATTTGGAACCTAACATCATATACCATTTAGTAGCCAAACAAACAAACAAATAAAATAACAACATTAAAAAATCCTACATAATCATAAATCTAGTAGTCAACAATATAAACCAATGGATTAGGATGATATGCCTCTTGTGATTTTTATAGTGCCCAAAAGTCCCCTCAAAATACATCTTTGACCAATTTAATCTTAGTTTTTAATAAACAAAGACTCTATTTAATTGAAAATTAATATTAGGAAAGTAAATATTCATAAGGAATATAGTTTACATTAAGATATAAATTATAGGCTATTTCTGGGAATGAGGTTTGGATGAAGGGCTCAGAGGCAATATGTATGCACTCTAAAAAGTGAACAAAAGGGTCACTTTGTGTGGGGAGGGGAACAGGCCATCAAACCAAAGGCCACAAATGCTGACAACAGCCCTGCCAGACATCTAAAACTCAGGTCCTTTAAAAGGCCTTTGTCCAGGATTTTAAACTATGCCTCCTTCTTGGAAGGAAGCAGCTGTAGACACAGATGTGGTCTCCCAGTGTGACCCAGACCAAGGCTCTGCTACAGAGAAAGAGGTTAATATAGCTTTAATGCTGGCAGATTAGATAGTGGGTCTGTTTGTGAGACATAATTGAATCTGCATCACTGAGAGCAGCTCTTGATGACGCACAATGTCACAAATCCAGCATAAGAAGGACAATTTAAGGTCTGGTGACAGAACACACATGCTAGTGAATAAAAATGCTAGCTCTATAGGGGAAAGAGTGCTGCAAACAGAGTATGCTAGAATTTTATGTTTTCAAATAAAGATAATTATTTGTCTTGAAAAGATGGTCTCTCCAAATAATAACACAAAGAAATGGATGGATTTTGAATACTTAAGCAAAATAACAAGTACAGGGAGGAAAATGGTGGGGAGGAATTTTTTCACTTGGTTAATTATTTGTAGAATATTTAGGGTAATGAAAAGAAAGAAGATCATCACACTGAATTCTCTGTGCACCCAAAAAGGAATCAGCCCCAACTCTGTAATATAGATTGCTTCCAAGTTGTTTCTCAAATTACAAACTAGTCATCCTATTCAGGATGCACTATTTAGATGGATTTCGTTTAGATAAATGTAGTGGGTGAAATGCAAAGGATCTTTGGACAGCATTTTTTTAATCTGGTTATTTTTTACCCAGTTTATTCCACATGTGTTTAGGGAGAATTCACTATCTACTAGACATGGTTATATGCACTTGAGAGATATCAACGAAAGAAATAAAAAACTGTTGCTTTCATGACAGATCTCAAATGCAATGAAAGAAGCAAATAAATAAATGAGCAGAATAAGCAAACATGGCTGAAGCGCCTTCAGTGGTTAAAGCACTTTACATGTAAGCAAGAGAGGGGAGCGCAGATCCCAGAACCATGTAAATAAATGCTAGTGAGAGTGTCATAGTGCAGAATGTGAAGACAGGAACTCCCCAGAGCTACTGGCTAGTTAGAATAGCCCAAATTACATGCTCAAGATTTGATTGAGAGACCATGTATCAAAGAATAAAGTGAGAAATCATAGAGATTACTCCTAACATCAGGCTAGGGTCTTCACAGGCATGAGCACATGCATGCACCTATACATACAGACACAGGCACATAGACACAGACACAGAGATACACACATACGCACACACACCACATGCGTAAAAAGACAACAAATAATTAGATAAAAAAATACGTCATCATATTTGGTGACAAGAGCTTCAGAGGATGAAAGAGTGGGATAAAGAGACTTGCTAGGGCAGGGAGGGTCATTTCAATTTGAGGAGGGAGGCAGGATAAACGACCTAGGAAAGATGGAGTTGATCAAAGACACAGGCCAAGAGAAACAATCTATGAAAATATCTGGGAGGAAAGCATCCCAGGCTAAGGAGGAAGACTATGCAACTAGAGTGTCCTTCGCTTGTACAAAAAATGTAAGGATAAGTGTAGCTGCACAGGGGTCATGAGGGGAATGGGCTAAGAAGTGAGGTAAGGAAAGCAGCATGGTTACAAAGGTGTTCTAGGCAGCTAAAGATCTGACTTAAACTTTGACAGGTGCAGTCACTGGGGAGCTTTGAGCAGAGGAGTGACATTAGCTGATTAGCCCTAAAAGGGCACCCAGGTACTCTGGTGTGAACAGACAGCAGAAGAGAGACAGTAGAAGCAGAGAGGATTGCTGAGGGATTTCTGTGGTGTCAGGAATGGGTCTGATGACAGTCTGAGCAGGAATACAGCAGCAGAGGTGATGAGCAGTTTCTCTGAAAATGGATTATTATGCAAATAGATGGTTTGGGTGTGGTGAGAGAGAGGGGAGGGAAGAAGGAAGAGAGAGAAAAGAGAAGAAAGAGTGATTGTCAAGCATGGTGGATACGATACCTTCATTAAGTCAGAGTATCTACAAGGTGGAAGTTATTAGCTAAGTGGGAGCCCATAGGTGGACCCACTGTGGAAGCTGTGATTCCTGTGGAGTCTGTGGTATCTCTACGTCAAGAAGCCCACAGCCATAGTTGGCTGCATGAGTCTGGAATTCAGGAGATGGGTCTGAGCTGGAAGTACAAATTTAGGACTTGCCGGTCTGATACCTAACTCTGGCTAACATAGCAAATGATTTTAATCTTGTACACATCATTTAACACATAATGCATACCACACCATGCTCTTTCACTTACCTAATGCCATTTAACTTTTATAAATTTCCTGTTTTTACAAACTAATTTTTAGAGACTACTAATTTAATTGCAAATTTTTAAGGAACTCATTGTGGCTAGCCAACTTTCTTCATAAGAGTGGGTTTTAAAAGGGACAGAATCTCCATTTGTATAATGGAGACTCATCATCTCTCACAGGCTTAAAATGAATAAAAATGCAGCTTATACAGAACTGGAAAAAAAAAACCCTCAATTTCCCTAATTCTTCGGGGAACACATATGGAAAACGCTTTGAGATTCCATCTCACTCCAGTCAGATGGCTGCCATCAAGAAAACAAAGGGCACCAAATGCAGGCAAGGATATGAGGAAAGGAGACACTGGTCACTGCTGGTGGGATGCAAACTGATGCAGCAGCCAAAGAGAACAAACATGAGCCATATGCTCAAGGGACTCTACGCATATCGTAGAGATCCCTGCACAGATATGTTCCTTACTGCTCTGCTTACAACAGCCATGAAATGAGACCTGCCTCGAAGTTCATCAGCATATATAAGGGTCAAGAAAACGTGGCATATAAATGAATTTCATGCAGTCACCACAAAGTAAAGCAAGACCATCACATTTGCAAGAAGGTGGATAGAACTGGAATCAACGTTAACTGAAAAAAAAAAAAAAAAAACAGGTTCAGAAAGACAAATACTGCATGTTTCCCCTTGGATTCAAAACCATATGTGTGTGTAAGTGTGTACATGTATGTGTGTGTGCATGCATGTGTGTATGCTTATATACACATGGATTTGTAAATCATGAACCTAGAAAAGGGATGATGAGAGGGAGGAAGAAATGCTAAGGATGTGGAAACAGAGGATGTGATGGACACATGTAATGAGAGAGTAGAGGGGGACTAACTAGGAAAGGAAAGGGAGCTGGATAAGGGAGAGGAAGGATCACAAAGAGGAGGAGGGCAGTGAGGAGGCCAAGTGAGAGTGACGTTTAATGACATATACACATGAAGATCCCATGATGAAAGCCATTATTTCATATATAACACTTAAAAAATAATTTTAAAGAGGAACCAAGAGGTTAAGTGGTTATAAGCACTTATTGCTATTGCAAAGAACTTGGATTTAATTCCCACTACCCACAAGGTGGCTATAAACCATCTGTAATTCCAGTTCCAGGGGAGTTATCACCTTATGGCCTCCAAGGGTACTACATGCATAGGCTGCACACACATACACACAAGCAAACATCCATAAATAAAAAAAATAAAACTAGTTTTTAAAAGAACCAGAAATTTTAAGAAAGCAAATATTGTGTGAATTTTTGTATAATTTATGGAGCACAGGAGGGATCCACTTACAGAACAAATACTGACTTACCATCAGTACTAATAACACCTACGTGAGAATTCATTATGAGTCTAGGTTTTACCCACTTCTAGGACTGAAGATTAAAAGGAGTCTAAGATGTGTTGTGCTCTCTTGGTCCACATTGAACAGCTCTTCCACTATTTGAACTGGCTCACATTAACAGTTAGATGTGGGTGAAAAACAGTGACCTGCACACAGCGGGACAGTGAAGTAACAGCCAAGGTCTGAGAGATCACGCAAGGCTATTGTAAACATGCGGAAACAGTAATCTAGTTTGGCATTCATAAGAGTTGGCATGCACTACTCAGACCCACCTCCTGCCTAATTAAGTGGAAGTGGATAGAAGCCTTTCTCCTCTAGTTCTGACATGAATGGTCCCTAAATTTAGCCAATGAATCAGTTGTCTCCATCCCACTCTGGTGATAATTGATCATGGGGCATTTTCTTCCTCAACCAAATGTTTCAAGGTGATGAACTGATTCATATTTTAATAGCAACAAAAATAATAGATTCTATTACATTCATAGAGCTGCAATTTAAAGAAGCTATCAACTGAAAAGGGTATATACATTCTAAAGAATATAAAAATTATATTGGCTAAAACTAGAGTTACAAAGATAAACTTTATATAAAGTGAATTATTTACCATTACATTGGAACAAGGACTGGTTAACACTAAGCCTGATACATCAAAAGCAATATGGATATTTTTATTATAATTATGACTTCAAATTCAGTAAGTATTGCTTTCCAAAATGACTCCCATGGAATACAACTAATTTGGATTTTATAAAACTGTCATAAATGGCCATTAAGAATATTTAAGACCACTGCTAAATAGCTTCAGTTTTAATAAGTGCTCACTGCCTGAATAGAAACCAATTCATTTAGTATGGTTTGCTTAGGGAAAAAAAAGAAACTTAATTACTTCATTCTACAAATAACTTCACATTGCTTCTATTGAACTCAATAGCAATTTTTATTCAATCTAAGTAGCCAAAAATTTGACTCACAGGCATTCTGGGAATAATTCTATTTGGAGTACTAATATTGTACAAAATAGATTATAAAGCCCCATCATGTATGCTTTCATTAATCTAATTTTCTAAATATTTACTTTGTATTGCCCTGGCTGTGTGCAATCCTGATGTGATGCTGGGGGTCAGGGAGATTGCAGCTACACAGAGATACACTGAGAAATGAAGAAAAGATGACCTTTGATACAACAAATAGTTTCTCCTTTTAGGTCCATGAATCCTGCTAATTCAAAATGTCTCTAAGCCACAGAGAAAAGCCTATACCCTTGCATAAAAGCTTGTGGGAACATAACTGACAAGAAGTTTGGAGACCTAACTCCAGGTTAAAGTTATAGCACTATTGAAGAGTATATTAGGCATACTTGTAAAATTTTTTATTTGTTCCTGATTTTCAAGAGCATTCATCTGTACTTACACATCTTGCTAAGGCCACTAGTGTTTAACTTAGAATTATTATCACTCTTGTACTCCAGTTACAAAGTCTCAAAATTCTTCCATAGTCTGTTCCAACTATATATTCCTAAAAATCAGGTTATTTTAAAGGCAAAATACTCAGACCCTTTCTCTTATAGGGATTCACATTACATTACTGAAAAACTATATGCTCACATTTTTTATTTTATTAATTAAATTTATTCACTTATTTTACATCTGGACCACAGTTTTCCCTCCCTCCACTCCTGCCATTCCCTCCCCCAGCCTCCCTTCTGCCACCCAATCAACTCCTCCTCTGTTTCAGTTTTTTTTTATTAATACTACAATAGGAGACTCAAAATAGGTCATATCCTAGTTAACATATAAGAATGATTACATTTAAAATAATCTGCTTATATATAGAATTTGCTTTTATTTAAAATTATATGATCATACATTCTTGCTCATAGACTATTGAATAAATTATAGATTTAAATCATCCTTGCTAACTACAATGTATTATTTGGCTTTCTGTCACTATAACAAATATCTGAGAAAATCAATCTATAAGGAGAAGTTTATTTTGGGCACGAATGAGGAAGATTTTAGCTGGTGGTACGTTGACCCCACCACTTTGGAGTCTGCCCTGGGCAGCACATCATGGTAACATTGCTTACCTCATGGCTGAGAGGAGAGGTGGGAAAGGGTCTGTGGTCCCACTAACCCCTCCAAAGTCACACCCTGAGGATCTGAACCCTTCCTACTGGGCTACTCCTCCTAAGGTTTGTACCACCTCGAAAACTGCCCAGGTAGAAACTAAGCCTTAAACACAAAGACCTTAGAAGGATACTGAAGGCCGGGCGGTGGTGGTGCACGCCTTTAATCCCAGCACTCGGGAGGCAGAGGCAGGCGGATCTCTGAGTTTGAGGCCAGCCTGGTCTCCAAAGCGAGTTCCAGGAAAGGTGCAAAGCTACACAGAGAAACCCTGTCTCGAAAAACCAAAAAAAAAAAAAAAAAAAAAAGAAAGAAAGAAAGATACTCAAATTCTAAACTGTAAGCACTGGAGATGTAGTTCATTGGGTAGAAGGCTTGCTTACCATTCCAAAGTCTTTTGATTGGCTCTCTGGCACCAAATAATCCAAGTATGGTGGTACATGCCTGTAATTCTAGCACTTGGGAAATAAAAACACATGTATTGGTCGTTTAAGATTATCTTCAACTACATAGTAAGTCTGAGGCCAACATGGGCTACATAAGCCCCTCTCTCAATAAGAAAACAAAAATTCAAACTGTATCATAGATGTTAAAAACTAAGACAAGTTATATTCCTGTGATTGACATTTATAGAGTAATTAGTTAGCTGTATGAAAATTACATTAGATTGTTTTCATTTTAAATACTATAAGGATGTTTCCTCTAGAGAATTACTGTTCACAGATCCCATTAAGGTAACCCGATTGGGCTCTCAGGAGGAAGAATCTAATGATATAATGCTCACTGTGGAACTTCAACATGTCACTATGCAGCCTTGGTCACATGGAGACCTTCAGCTCCTATAATCATCAGTATTCAAGGCCAAGGCTTCTCTACAGAAGCAAGCATCTCTTACATTTCTTGACTAATCCCCCTCCTAAGAGTGGACCTACTCACAGGAATGGTTTTCTCCTAGACCCTTCCCAATTCCTTCTTCACTTTCTATCTATTGCTTGTGTTTATGTAGCTTGCATTTTTAAGATCCTACAACCCTCATTAAAGGCTTTTCTCTTTGTACAAATTCTAGTTTGATGAGAAACAAAAGTCTCAAAGCTGGTACCTCCTTTATCCAATAGAGAGATGTAAGCAGAGATCTAGAAATAAATACTTCTTAATGTCTGAAACCAGGCCCTTAATTTTGGAGGAATTTTAACAACTGAATGATATCTAATTTAAAAAAGATAAATTAGCATGGAAAAAGTGGTCCAGAGGTTGCCTGAGGGCAGGTCATCATTCCAGATCTCTAAGAACAAGTTGTTTGGCTTGTGGGTAAGGACCTGTTGTAGAGATCTCCAAGATCACTTGAGTCACTTCTACCCAACATTACTCTAACCAGCCAAGCACTCCATCATCTCATGGGGAATGTCCATCTATACTACAACACAAATCATGGCTTTGGCCTTTAAATACTTACGGACTTGGGAGTTCATCACTTCTTCACCTCAGATACTTATCTATTTGTACATCTATATATCCCATTGAATAACTATCCCCACTAATGATGGGGACAATGTGGTCTAGCATATTGTCCAGTTTTGAGGACCTACCAAAACCAATTTCCCTTCTCAATGCTGTCAAGACACACACAGGAAGGAGGTCAGAACCCTAATGCAAGATTTACTAATGTTGGCTTACTCTATTAACATCAAGAGTATCAAATCTAGGAAAAGTTGAGTCAAACTCAGAATATCATAGTGTTAACTGTATAGTTTACATGTAGTGAGTGTTCCTTAAGCATAGTAACAGACATGAAAACTGATTCTCATCTTTGTTCTAATGATTATTTTAATGCTTTCCAGTTGGCTTCTCATTAAAAATAAAAACAGCTATCAGGCATTCTCCAACATTGCTTTTAGAGAACGTAAATTGGTCCAATCTTCTTGAAGAGCCATTTGGCAACATGTGCCAGGAGCATGAAAATATTCCACATTTTGTTTCTATATCCCTCTACATTTAGGAGTATCTTTTAAATAGGTTTTCTGCAACTTAAACTTTTTAATACCTTTTTATATCATTATTATTTGTAACAGGGACAACTACAACAAAAATTACACTAATGACTAATAACAAAATAAGTAATGTTATAGTCAGAGAATGCATTGGCACATGATCCTTAAAATAGTTTCTGAATGCTTACTATAAAAGTGTTTAGGAAATACACAAAATTAAATATGCTATATTGTTCTGTATAAAATGTAAAAAATAATTAAGGCTACCTAAAAATGCTTGTTGATCATCTCATAATCATGAGTATAACTTTGTCACTTGTTTTTACTTGTTGGGGTTTTTTTGTTATGGTTTGTCTCTGTTAGTGTCACTTATAAAACACTGACCTTGTGGTTCCAAGTCCCCTCAGCAGTGGTTTCAAATTAAAGAAATCCCAAATCTGTTCAGTGAAGGCACTTCAAGCTTTGAGATGGCATGCTACATGCCAGGGTTAAAAGCTTAGCCAGAGCTCAGAGGACACGTTAAGAACTATATGAAGACAAGGCTGAGAAACAGGAAAAGGCAGACTCCTAATGGGTTTGACAGGGAAAACTGGAGCATAAACAGAATGCACGAGCATATCCATTTCTGTTGTCCATGTGGAGGAATTATTGAATCAACTGAGTTCAGAAATAAAATATGGCCTGAAGATAGAGCTTCTTTTTATCAATCAAACTTGTGCAAAATCAGTTAATTGGTGAAACAGAGTCTGTCACTTAGCAGTTAAGCAAGTCAACATCATTACCACTGAACACAACATGTTGGTCTCATGTAGCTGGCTTTGCACTCAATATGAAGCCAAGGATAATCTTGAAGTTCTGATTCTTCTGCTGCCATCTGTAGCACGAATCTTAAAAGGTCCAGTTATTGGAGTGAATGCTGGAAGATCAGAGAAGCAGAACAAGCCACAGCCACCTCACCTCGCCAATTCCTCAGCTGATCCTGTTTCCTCAGACTGGAAGTCTCTGAGTCCTCACCTGAATGGATCTCAACTGAACTGCTACTAGAAGCCTAAAAGCTTAACCAGCTCTAGTTCCTGGTCCTCACACCTTATATACCTTTCTGCTTCCTGCCATTACTTCCTGGGATTAATTGCTCTTGTTACCACTCCTGGCTGTTTCCAGTGTGGCCTTGAACTCACAGAGATTCAGACAGATCTCTGCCTCTGGAACACTAGGATTAAATGTGTGCCACCATTTTCTTGCCTCTACATCTAGTGGCTGTTCTGTTTTCTGACCCCAGATAAATTTATTAGGGTGCACGATATATTGGGGAACACATTATCACCACAGCCATCTCCTAAGTCCTCGGAGGACAGGTGTGTGACAGCACACCCAGTTTATGCGATTCTGGAAATGGAGTCGGGGCCTCCTCTGTGCTAGTCAAGTGCTCTCCTGGGTGAGCTACATTTCAGCCTCTATTATTATCGCCATCACTTCGCTCCTCCAGTGTGCTTCCACAGTGAGTTCAGTGTAATGGCCTCCAGCAAGGAAACGGAACTCATCATTAACAGTTTTGTATCACAGCTAGACAGTTCACAATGATTCCTTTCCAAAAATCCAAGAGTAACTATTCTTACCCTTCTTGATAGGTGAAGGAATTTTAATTGACATTTTAAAATGGTAATTACTAAGACCAGATATGTATTCCAGACACTTATGTAGCTTATACAATGTTTTGGTACTGAATGTTAAATTAACCAAACCCATTCAAGAGACATCACAGATGAACAATTTTTCTTCCTAAGTCCTTTCAATCTTTCATTTTCTTTCAATATAAAATGTTAAATCCATCAATTATGCATGTGGCATTTCCTAAAAGCCAAATCTAGCTTACCAGGAAAAAAACACACACACAAACCCAGAATCACCCTGCTTCTTGCTATAGAAAGACTCCAGATGTCAGCTCAAATCCAACCTACTTCAATGAGGATTTATTAATGAATGACTGCCAGCAATGAGCATGAGCATACTGTGGCCCCAATCCTTCTGCCTCAATGACGTCAAGACCTCCACAGCCCTGTATTTCCTGGGCAAGTGTGGGGAAAATCCAGGTCACTCATTACTGGAGCATGAATGTTAACAAGCAATGTCTCCCAGCCATTGCTGTTATCTGGCCTGAGACGCATCTGCCATCAACATCTAAATCCTTGAACATTATTTTGGGCTTGCTATTATTAGAACAGAGCTATGCAGTCTGTACATAAGGCAAAAATTAGAATTAACCATGAATTTTGGGGAAGTGGTCCATCTTATGATCCCACATAACTATATTCATAAGTGTTCAATGGACCATTATTCATGTGCTTATTTCCCAGCCTAGTGACTGACTCTTCAATCTTTCATATGAGTTTATGGAATATAGTAACACAAAAAGAGCTATTCTGTCTTATGTTGGGGGCTATGGCAGTTTGTTTACACTCTAAACAACATGTTCTAAGTCAACATGGTCATCAGACACGCACACAGAGATCATCATCTGTCATGCCCACCTTAAGGCTTGTTCATTCTGTCAATGAATGACTACCAAGGTTGCTGCTCATGTCATTTTTGCCCCAACCTCTAGAAAAAGCAAATGAATGCCTTATTCCTCTCACTCTGCACTCAAACAAGACAGAAATCCTTAGGAAAGAGAGAAAAGTCTCAACTACAGCCACAGATCCACATCCCTAATTAAGTGTAATCAGAGAATTGTCATCTTCAGCCTGGGAATACAGTTCAGTGGGTAGTGTGCTTGCCTTGAGTATATGACAAACTGAGCTTGACCCCAGGTATTCAAAGACCTGGTATGATGGCACAGGCCTGCAACTTCAGCATTTGGCATTTGGAGACAAGAGATTAGGAGTTCGATGTCATCCTCTGCTACAAAGGGAGTTCAAAGCAAGTCTGGGAACACATGAGACCATGTCACAATAAATAAATAAATTAGTTAATAAATTAATAAATGTCACATTCAGATTCATAGTATCTTACTGAATATAGAATAATCCAATTTGAGAAAAAAAACACTTCAAAGATTTCCAAGTAACTAATTTTTACAAGAATTATTGGTTTATTTCCAAAGAACTATAAGCTAAATATACAATTTTGCTTTTAACATGGATAATTCTTACAAAATAACAGGGTCCATATGGGAATGGCACCTTATATTCAAGGCTTTAAAAAACAATTTTCTCAAAAACCTGTTCATCTAAAAAGAGATACTGGTTGCATGGGAGTGGAAACAGAGATGATTTAAAAAAAAAAAAAAAGGTGAGTGAACATCAGACTAATTTGAGAAAGTTCTATAATTAACAATTAAATTGGATCTTGAAAGGTAAATGTTTTTTGCTGTTATTTTTGTTTTGTTTTGTTTCAAGACAGGGTTTCTCTGTGTAGCCCTGGCTATCCTGGAACTCACTCTGTAGACCAGGCTGGCCTTGAACTCAGAGATCCACCTGCCTCAGCCTCTCAAGTGCTGAGATTAAAGGTGTGGGTTACCAAAACTGGCTTGCAAGTAAATGTTAAGGTTGTTTGTTCACCCACGTTGAACAGCTTCTAACTTGTTCTAACTTGCAATGGGCTGAGTGTTTTGAGATGACTGATGTGTGGGCATCAAATCATGTCATATATGCGATATGAAAAAAAGGTGTCTAGGAAAATGAGGTCTACATAGAAAGGAAACCCCAGTTTGTGTCTGAAAAGATTGAGCAGCAGCTTGGATTTGCTGAATTCCTACTTCCTTTCATCCTTCAAACTTTCTAGGAAAAAGCAGGCATGATATTCTCTTCCAGAGAAACATGAAGCCTTGAAGGTCTTGGAGCCACTGACTGCAAATGAAGCAACGGATGCCGATTAATGTGCAGTTCAGATGCAAGACATAGAGAGCAGCTGCTGGGAAGCCACTGTGCCAGCCCACATCCAACGGCAGCACAATGGAGTCCAGGAACAGCCCATCAGATGGACGGTCTTAGTGCAGTTTGTCTTAAACATCAGCTTTTTTTTTTTTTTTTTTTTTTTTTTTAATGTGGAGAAAGGGTACATCTCTGAAACACCCAGAGTTTTTGTTTCATTAAAAGACTGCCAGGCAAGCATGGCGTGTAATTAGGAATTCAGGTTCTGTGCTTTTCAGCTTCCTGTCCCAGGGTCCATTTCTTTGTGTATAAACTCCAGTGTTAGAGAAACTTGATGAGACTTCTTTTTGTTCCTGTCAGCTCCCAAGTATTTTGACAATATGTATTTAAGAGAAAACAATTGATTGAGAAAGCCGAAGTAGGGGGATTGAGAATCTGAAGAAAGCCTGAGCCTCACAGGAAGACCACGCTTCACAAAACAACAAAGAAACAAAAATGGAAACTCAAAATGGTAAATCACATATCTCTAGGAATAGAGATAATTTCTCACATTACATCATTCTGGTGATTTATTTTGGGTATAAATATTTGTGTTTCCATATCAAGTTAGCAACATTCTTCCACACCACACTAATCCTCCATGTGCCAACAAATGAGTGTACACTATACTATATCTTGTTGCTAAAACACTTCCCCATATCCAGTCAGATGATCAATTTTGCAATCGTAAGAATCAAAGCAACAAGAACAGATGATCCACTGTGCTCAACATTTACCAGAGGAAAGGCTGTTTGAGGCACTATATAAAAATATCTAGTGAGACTGAACCAAGTTCAGGTTGGAAATCTGGATAGCGTTTGAGGGGTTTGAGAAGACAAAATTCAGTGTGATTTTCTTGAAGAGATGTAAACAAATATTAAAATGTTTGTCACTTTTAGGCTGTTAACTATGTCACTTTACATGAAAATTGCAAAGAGTAAACTCCCCAGAACTGCACAGTTGGTTAAGATTAGATTTAATGTGGCAAAAGTCTTCTAATATAGATGGCTATGAGTAACATGAAACACTATCCACACGTTTATTTAATCACTGATCTTTCTCTGAGGGCTAAAACCCTTCAAGGCTCAGGTCTCCTAATTCATATTCTATCTCGAATTCTTTTTTGAGTAAAATCACTTTATTATAGCAAATTCACAAAGACATCACATAGCTACAGTAAAGAAGACTCTCAGAAACAACTACTTACCCAAGCCCAACCCTACACATCTCAATGAACCTCTAAACCACTAGAATAGCCGTTCAGGAGCCAAAGAGCTCCACATGGGCTTTTATACTTTCACTATCAACTACATTTTTATTCACTTATCTATCACTAAAAAGAAAAAAAATGACAGAGTTGAAACTAGAAAACAGAAAGCCGTATATATCCATGTGTCAGTTTCCCTATATTTTGTCTTTTCTCTGTACCTTATATTATCTCTCTTGGTCTCTTTTCTGAATTTTATACTATGCTCCAACTTATAGCTGCTTACATATATAAATGTATATGAGGGAGAACATATTGTCTTTTTTTGAGTTTGGGTCACCTCACTTTATATCATCACATTAAGTACATCCATTTTTTCTGCAAATTTCTTGGTTGCATTTTTCTTTATGGTTGAAAATATTTGAATCTATATGTACATCATATTTTCGCTATCCATCCATTGATGGACATCTAGGTTGGTTCCATTTCCTTGCTGCTATAGTAACTAGAGCACCAATAAACCTGAATGTGCAAAGATCTCTGTGGTAGGACGCAGAGTTCTTGGAGTGTATGCCTAGGAAATATAGTTCGGTCATATGTCCTCTAAATATTAAAGCCAGAAGATATAAATAACCTAAACAGGCCTATTACAAGCAATGGGATCAAAACTGTCATCAAAAGTCTCTCTACAAAGTCTAAGATGGGATGGATTCACTTCCAAAGTCTTTCAAATGTTAAGGAAGATTTAATAGCAATTCTTAATTTTTCTCACAAAATAGAAAGTGAAGAAACACTACCAAATTCCTCCACGAAGCCATTATAACCCTGGTACCAAAACTAGATAACAATACAACACAAAAATGACAACTATAGACTAATTTCTCTGATAAACATTGATGCAAAAATCTTCAAGCAGACCCTTGCAAAACAAATTTAGGAACACATTAAGATCATACATACAACATGACCAAATTGGCTTCATATCAGAGATGCAAGGTTGGTTCAATATATGTAAATCAACTAATATAATAGAGCATATAAAAAAAGTAAGGGAAGAAATCACAGTCATCTCTATTGATGGTGCCTCTATCGCGCATTACTGTTTATTCCACATGGACTGAGCTGTCTATAGAAACGAACTATCCTTATTTGTAGGAACACTATAAACGAACGTGATGAACAATCCTTGAAGTTAACCCCATCTCAAACCATTACCACAAGAGCTGCTTGTGTTAACAGACTACTCTGGAAGAACATAAGTCATCTAAAGAACCTCAAAACAGTACAAGTTTTATGTGTTTGCTTTAATTAATTGCTTGACAAACAAGTACTTCTGAGATTTTAAGAAGCCAAACTAGTGACTTCTGGCAGAAAAGTATATCTGCAGAGAACTGCCCACCCCATGATGAGAAGAAAGGCAAGCTGGTGAAGCAGATGAACCACAGAAAGACTTTGTAAGTATATATTTGGTTGTTTGAGAGGAAAGAAAAGAATTGGAGGGGGTTCCCTAAGAGATTTTGCAAAAAGCATATAATTGTTTTTTAAGGACCTCATTCTTGAGGCTAGCATCTAAATAACAGAGTAAAAGAAGTCATGTTAGGTTTCTTCTTATTCATAATGGTGTACCTTTCTATAAGTCTATTTCATTTCCCAAAGTTATATAAATCCTGCTCTGTGCTTTTATCCCCAGCATATTGAGTTATACACTGGATGTGTGGCTTCTGCACAGGATTTTAATCAAGACAGGCACACTAGCTGTAAAACAGGGCTGAATTCAGAGTGAGGTAATATACACCTCTATAAGCAACAAATACACACAATTGTGTATTCTTAGGAAATAGTAAAAAATGATGTCATATTAATAGTAACTGGATCTCCTGGAACTTACTAGACATTCATCTGACAACTGGATGCATGATATGCTCATAGAATATCAACAATCACAATTATACACTAATGTATGCAAATTAGATTCTACCCCCACACTGCCAACTCAGAGAGTTCTTTACTAGACTACAATCAAACAATACTTCTGTTAGGCATGAATTCTCACAGGAGGTGTTCATTGTTTCTCACGTGGAAGCTCAGAGGTATAAGGAAGTTCTGGGGAAAAGCTAAGGATCACGGATAACTAAAACCATATCTGTATATTATGAGGAACGCTTCACTTGGGAAGAGTTCTGACTTTAAACTGGAATACAGTTATTAATCATAATAATAATTAACCTCACAATCCTAATCTTAACTTCTAAGTTTTTCAACACAGATGTAACTATCTTTATTCCCTTATAATTGTATGAAGAGGGGAAAATTATGATAGCCAAACTCAGTAAATTTTGAACAATAAATGTGACAATAAATCATCGTTCTAGGAGAAAAATTGCCATGTTTCTGAAGTATTAAAAAAGAACACCTTTTGAATATCAAACACTTTGATATTAGCCTATGAATTAAAAAAAATTGAAGTACAAATTCCTTGACAATAGAATTCCAGGGGCTGGAAAGATAGCTTAGTAGTTAAGAGCATTGTGTGCATTTTCAGAAGACCTAGGTTTAATTCACAGCATCCACATTGCAGCTCACAACTATCTTTACTCCAGTTCCAGGGGACTCAACAACTCTGGCCTCTGAGGACACTAGGCATGCAGATGGTGCATAGAAATACATGAAAGGAAAACACCTATATACACAAAATAACAGAATAAAACCAAAAGAAGGAAGACAATAGAATTCTATCTATGTTGCAAAATGAAGAGAAGCTTGTCTTTAAAAATCTGCCTTGGGGCTGGAGAGATGATGACCCAGTAGTTAAGACTGCTTCCTGCTCTTACAGAGAACCCAGATTCAGGTCCCAGAACCCACATCAGGTGGCTCCTAATCCCCTGTTAACTCCAACTTCAGGAGTAACTGACATCCTCTTGTGGCCTCCACAGGGATTCAAACACATATATTCACACAAACACAGATTTATATATATATATATATATATATATATATATATATATATATATATATAAAAATTTTAAAAAATAACTTAAATCTTCATAAAATCAAGAATTCTTTAAAAAAAATCTTTCTGATTAGCATAACCTACAAATGAAAAAATAATGCTGGGTAATTTTAAAGTTAAGATGAAGATTTTAAAGATTTTTAAAAATAAACCTCACGTGCCTCCCTTCATTGCCAAAATGATGGTTAAAAAAATATCAAGTGTAAATTCTAGTCCTGATAATAACTTGAACAAATGATTTTACCTCCATTAATCTCCATTTCCCTATGAGAAAATTAAAGCAAACAAAATAAATGTATAGGGTTCTTCTATGGATCAAATCAAAAGGCATACTTAAAATACTTCTCATGGTGTGAATAACTGCAAGCTATTATTAATTCAAGATAAAAGCTGTGTCTTCACAGCCAGTTTTTAACCTCTCCTGCTTTTGGCAACTTTTTCTTCGCACAAGTACTTTTCCAAGCCAAGCCTCTCGAGACCAGTTCAATTAAAAACATAACTACCTATAAACAAATGGTAAACTCTACTTCTGACATGCATGCTCACACACGGCCGAAAAAGGTCCTGTGCTTGTAGCTTGCTCTGAACTCCATCCAAAATTTAGAGGCATAAGTGGATGGATAACGGGTTGGAGGGTGGATGGGTATGTGATTAAGCAGGGTCTAGAAATGTTAGTGGTGAAATCTAGCTGGAACAAGCATGGGTGCTCAATATAAAACATCACAAATTTTACATTTGTTTATATTTTTCCATCTACAAGATGGAAAAGGAGGAACCTAGGCATCCAGCACACTTCAACAACAACAACAAAAAAAAACCTCACTGAATCTAGAGAAATTCCAAAATTGCCTCCATAGAAAGGAGGAACAGGACTACCTAGTTCATATTCAAAATAATGCTCATAAAGAGTTACAAACATGGCTGGAATTTTCACCCAAACACAGGAGACCTGGGGTGTCTGGCTGATATAGAAACACACTCATGAGGTCGATAATGGTTTTCCTTTATGCCACAATAGCATGTCAAATGGTCTTGTCATCCCTTCCATCCTAACCAGGTTTTAACCAAGTAGCACATCGGCACTTGATATTCCTGAAGAAAATGTTATGTAGAAAAATGAATTTTTGCATATTATGTATTAAATATTAGCAACTGGGTGATATATTTAAAGCTCTCAGAATTCAGCCTATCCTGCTGTCCTGCCTCACTTCCATCCTTTAACCATAAGCCATTCTGCAGACAGCTCCTCAGATTTACATTTAAGAGAAATTATTGTAGCAAAAACTCAGGGGTTTTTTTTTCAGTTCTGCTTCTCTAACTGCATATTGAGTTATTCCTTAGTAGTCTGTTTATCGACTAGAAATTCATTTTTATGACTGCAGAATATTTTCTTAACAATAGAGCAGGGTTTCATGGTTCTGGATGAAAATTTGAAAGGTTACAGTCCTGGCGTTCTTAGAAAATTTCATGGTGATTGTCATGAAATTTCGTGAGATACATCTGCTGACTGACAGGATTTACTTTTTGCTGCAATTTTTTAAGAAAAAAAATGGTGAAAAAAAAAGGTGGGGAAGAGATCTTGGGGTGAAATATTAATTCAGACATTCAGTAGCATCACATTTCAAAGACAATTCCACAAGCCATCTGTGGACTCTGAAACCCTGAAGACTGTAAAGAACACATCTTTCACTTTGTACCTTGTTGGTAGGGAAGTTACCTTGTACACAATAGAGTAACATTCCTCAAATTTGGCTCAGCAGAGAGAATGGGA
Source organism: Peromyscus eremicus (assembly GCF_949786415.1). Classification (NCBI taxonomy): domain Eukaryota; kingdom Metazoa; phylum Chordata; class Mammalia; order Rodentia; family Cricetidae; genus Peromyscus; species Peromyscus eremicus. The sequence goes on along the minus strand of NC_081418.1, from coordinate 149,380,189 downwards.
GCCTATCTAAGTGCTCAACAATATTCATAGAGGCATGACAATTTCCCCAGGTTCTAGATTTTTAGAGAAAGGAGATAAATGAATACTCAGTTGCCACTTGAATATAGGACAATCAGTTATATTCTTAATAATTTCAATGCATAGCTTAATAAGTACTGACATTTGAAGTACATTGAATCAAAACAATTAGACGGAATGTGCCAAGAGCTATAATTTGGTTGTCATATTTTCTTGCTCTTTGGGGAAGGACTTTATATCTAACCCCCAAGGTTTGGATCCCCAGGGACCTAAGCATATGTTCAAGAGACCCAGAGTATCCACATCTTGGATCATTTGAATAATCACATGAAATTAATTCTTCTTCATTATCAACTGTATTTCTCTTTACTAGATTTACAGAGTGTTTGACACCACAGACTAGAACAGTACAGACAATGACCAAGGCAGGGATCTGACACTTCATCTTTAAGTTTGTATAATTAAGGTGGAAATATTATACAATGCCATTTTTTGGCTAAGTTGAAATTATTATCCTTTATTTTATATTCTAATTATAGCAAAGTTGACAACATTATTTGTTATACATCTACTAAATTTATCCCAGTAAACTCAAATATCATAATACAAAGTAGCACAGAACACAACTACCTTTCAACCCAGCACTGTTATTAACAGGAGCCTGGTGTTTTCCAAGTCTAAGTGTATTATAGATCATCTATATTTAGGAGGCATTAGCATTTTGCTATTCTTCTGTACTTTATGCTGTGCAAACATTTTTTTTTCTAAAATTCCCACAATCATCAAAAGAAGAATAAGAGCCAGAACAAAATCACTTGCTTAACCTGCCTCCTGATGTTCAGGGACCCTAACACCTCCCCTTCCTCTGGTACCATCATCACCACCACCAGTCAGAATAAGACAGCAAAGGTTAAGTTTATCCTGTGGTCAAATGAATGACGGATACCAAAGAACTCTCCTTTCTAACCCCTAGAACCTGTGAGGTTTTCATTTTGTTTTCAATTTCTCAATAGAGATTCTTCAGAATTATAAAATGAAGGTGTCTAAGATGACCCAGGATTATCTGGCCGGGTCCTACATGGAACCTCAAAGGTCTCCAGAAGAAGGGAACAGTGGAGGACACAAGAAGAGCAGAGGCAACACAAAGGCGGAAACAGGATGCTAAGCTGCTGCTCTGCAGATGGTCATGGCATCTTCAGAAGTTGGAAAAGAAAGAAAATAATTTTCCTAAAGTCTACCAAGAAAGGCAGGCTTTGCAGACACTTGCAGCCCAGGGGAACTGACTGCATATTTCTGACCTGCATAATTGGAAGAAAATATGTGTGCATTATTTTCAGCTGCTGGCTCAATGACAACACATTAAGAATCTATGGGCAACATAAATTAGAAAAAAAAGAGGATACAAAGTTGGGTGTGTGGGGAAAAGTTGGGGAGAAATTGGGGGAAGGGTAGATATGAAATCCCATTGAACTGAATGAAATTTTCAAATAATAATTAAAAACTTTTTAAAAAGATTTCTCATGTTGGTAAATAATCATTTAGTTTTATTAAAGTGTGACTCTGAGGACATGTACTCTGCAATGTCTTAGTGGTTTAGACATTAAGCTATTTACGGTTTCCAAACATTTTGCCCTTTAGTCCAAGCCAAATTTGAAAATTCCCCAAAACTAGATTAAAAGCTCAGCATTCCAACATCTAAAATGACTTTGGAGGAGACTGATAAGATTTAGAATTTGAACATTCTTTATTTGTTTCTCAGTATACTGAGGGTCACTGGCTACTTGCTGTTTTTTCTGAGAAATAGTTCTGAAGACAACTTGCAGCTGTGACAATCTATCCACAAACATGAATAAACCCCTGAGACAGAGAGCAGATCCAGAGAGAGATTTAACAGCTGAAGAGCAAGGCTCCACAGTTACATCTTTAAGAGGGAAAACAAAAGGTAGAATCCCTCTATTAGTTTCCAGAATTTCTTACCAAGTGGAGCTTGAAGGGGTAAGAAGGGAGGAGTTCAAGTTGTAAGAATGTACAGGAGCAACAATTCCATGAAGCCAACGCCATGGAAGCCATTCCAGGCAGTAGAGATTTCCCAGTGAATGCTCATAAAGGAACAACACAAAAGGGATGAAGTCCGCAGCAGTGTGTCAAAGATACTCAGCGTGTCTGCAGGGGACAGATGAGGAGTCCTTTCCTTGGGCTGGGGATGTGGCTGAGTGCGTTTAATCTTACCAAGCATTCAGGTATCCCTGGGTTCAAACCCCAGAATTTCATAAAACCAAACATGGTGATGCACACCTATAATCCCAGCACTCAGAAGATAAAGGTGGGTGGATCAGGAGTTCAAGGCCATCCTCAGCTACATAGTGAGTTCAAGACTAGCACGGCCTACAGGAGCAAATAAAATAAAAGGAAGGAAGGAAGAAAAACTCATGTATCATACATCAAATATTACTTTGGTATAAAATTCAAAACTAATTATTCCTTTGAAATGTGAAATTTTAAATGAATAACACCAATTTAGCCAGAATTAAAATACCTAGAAAACCCATGTGTTTTTTAATGTTCCATTCCTCGAGAATGTGAGGAAACAGAGAATTGGATTTAGAGAGGTATGAATCTGCTGTTCAGAACATGCTATTGAACTGCTCCTAAGATGTGTAAGGATAACTGGAGACACTGTGATCTTCTGCCCTTCTCCACAAACAGGGATCTGTGAAGCAGATGTGCAGAGGGCAGGAATGACCTGGACCAAAGGTTCCTTGCGTTCACTCGCTGAGGGAGCCTTTAAACAATCCAGTGCCCTGGCCCTGGGGAAGAAATGTTCATCACTCATACTTAAAAATTCTTGAGGAGACTTAATGTACAGGCTAATTTGAAAATACACACACTTAAAAACCAAATTGTTTCCTACCCTAACTGGACTCTTCAAAATCCTATAGTAAGTCTGAAGTACTTTAATGCAGGCTGTTCTCTAGATGTGTGAAACTACCCTCCAAAAGAAAGCCTAGGGATGCATATTTAGTAGCTCCAACACTGTAACAAAATACCACAGACTGGGTAGCATTAATCAACAGTCATTGCTTGTTTCACAGTTGTTGAAACTGGAAGTCCACAATGATGGTACCAACATGGTCAGTTCCTGACTAGAAGTCATCCTTTGTGTTGTGGATTTCAGCCTTCTCATGTGGACAGAAATCACACACTCATCACATCAAGCATGCTCCACTCTCATAACTCCATCTAAACCTGGTTACCTTCCTTTGCCAAATACCATCACCCTGCGCTAATAGTGCGTACACATATGAATTTGGGCACTGGTGGAATATAACTCAGCCCACCATACTACATTTTAACCGTTTTTAATTTTATTTTATTTTATTAACATTTTTTTCATTTATTTTACATACCGACCAGTTTCCCCTCCCTCCTCTCCTCCCAGGCCCCTCCTTCCCACTCCCATCTACCCCCTTTCCCATCCACTCCTCCGTCTCCATTCAGAAAAGGGGTAGGCTTCCCATGGGATTAAACAAAGCATGGCACATTAAATTGAGGTAGGACAGAGGTCCTCCCCCTGTATAAAAGCTGGGCAAGGTAATTCAGCAAGGGGAACAGGTTCCCAAAAGCCAGCTAAGTGCCAGGGACAGGTCCTGATCTCACTGCTAAGAGCCTTTAAAACAGGCCAAGCTACACAACAGTCACACACATGCAGAATGCCTAGGTCGGTCCCATGCAGGCTCCCTAACTGTTGGTCCAGAGTTCATGTGCTCAGGTCAGCTGTTTCTGTGGGTTCCTGTCATGACCTTGACCCCCCCCCTCCTCGCTCCTAAAATCCCTCTTCCCTTTCATCAGTAGGACTCCCAGAGCTCAGCTCAGTGTTTGGCTGTGGATCTCTGCATCTGCTTCCATCAGTTACTAGATAAAGGCTCGCTTATGACAACTAGGGTAATCACTAATCTGATTATGGTAGATGACCAGTTCAGGCACCCTCTCCAGTATTGCTAGGAGTCTTAGCTGGGGTCATCCTTATGGATTTTTAACCTTTTTTGAGGGAGGTAGCTGGGGACTGAACTTACAGCCTTGCCTATATGAGACAAGAACTCTACTACTGAGCCACAATCCCAGCCTAGCACTGCTTCTCAAAAGTGTCAGAACAAGGGGCCAGAGAAAAGGCTCCATGGTTTAAGAGCCTCTGCTGCTCTTATAGAGGACCCAAATTTAGTTCCTATCCTGCACATTAGGTGGCTTACAGTCACACATAACTCCAGCTCCTGGTGATCTAATATCCTCTTCTGGTCTCTGTGGGCAACTGTACTTGTGAACATGGGAACACACATGTACACGCACGCACACACACACACACACACACTACCACTACCACCACCAACAGCAACAACAACAACAACAATTAAGATAATTTTTTAAGTATTAGAACAAGCATGATGCTCAGCCAAAACTTATACTTAAAGATTAAAAAATCAGAGAGTATTATATTTGAGGTGAACTACCACTTCCCCACTCCTGCCAAAGATATCAAAAAAGCATTAACTTAAAATAGCACATTTTCCCTGGCCACATTGTTATAGATTTATAATCACGTAGCTCTAGACTGAACTCTTTAATATCAGCAGTTATGTTTGAAATCAAGGAAGACACCCAGGATACCATCCCCTGCTATATAGGTGTCTAGTTTAGCCATCACTAATCATAAACAGCTAAAATGGAAGCCTACCTTATATCTGCCCCTACATTATGAAATTTGTGAAAGAGAGCTTATTAACAAAATTATTTCTTTCATAAGACAAACCTCCAGCACATTTTTTAAAGTCTGGAAAAGTATAAAAATAATGATGGTGAAAAATTGTTGCTATGCAAATGAGAAATTAAAAAATAGAGTTGTTAGCATATATGGGAGGGATATAAGGAATTGGAAAAGATAATAACAGGGTTGCAAGATGAAGCATGATGGTGCACAACTATAATCTCTGCAGGAGGGGGTGGAGGCAAGAGGATCAGGCCTTAAAACCATAGCTATACAAGGAGTTTGAGGACAGCAAAGGATACAGGAGACCCTGTCCCCAAAAGCCAACGAGGAAGGTGGAAGGTAAGTGGTGACTCCAGGCAACGGGAACCCTGGAAAGCAGGGGTACCAGGAAGCAGGGCAAAGTGGTATAAGCCACTCAGCAGCAGAACTACTTTGCCCTGTCAGGGGCTGAAGACACATTACTGATATATTGGTAAAATCACCAAGGGACCATAATCCCTAGCAAATCCTCCTTGCTCTATCACTAGGTCAAGCTAATAGACCTTGTGGATAAGAATCCCACTGAGGTAGAAATTTACTGAGGAGAGAAGGTTCAGGTTTCCACAAAATCCAGAGGAATTATCCCTAAATCAGAATTTCTCATAATAGATGACACTGTCCCTGAAATATAGATTGATATCCCCAAGGACACATAAGGATCTACTATCTTTGTGAAAAACATTCTTTAGAGTTCCCTGAAAGCCTTTCCAAAGCATTTTTGCCATCAGAAGGCCTGTTTTGATGATACTGTACATGGCCTTAGACTTTACAGCTGAGACATCACCCATCTTTAGAGCATTATTAAGCCCAGCTATATCATTTTGTCTCATTTTACTTCCTAAACAACTTAGCATTTCCCTAATCCTCCAGCATAGTATTAAACTTAAATATGTTCCTCTAGATGTTATCTGGTACGTGGCTTCTTTTCAATGAAGGCATACAAACATACCTGTGGGGTCTGCGGTGATATTTTAATTGTGCTGAAATGTGATTTTATTTGTATGTTAATAAATAAAGTTTGCCTGGAGATCCGAGGTCACTAGTGAGCCAGGAACAGAAGTCAGGTGGTGGTAGCCCATGCCCTTAATCCAATCACATGGCAGGCAGAGTCTCTGTGTGGTCAAGGACACAGCCAAGCAATGTGACATGAACCTATAATCTCAGTACCAAACACAGAGACCTGGAGGTCTGCATAGACAGACAGTGATGAGGAAATCATGTGGTTGGGTTTAGAGCCAATGAGAAGGCAGAACAGAAAGGCAATAAAAAGACAAGTCAGATAGGAAGAAACTCTCAGGGGAAGCGACAGCAGTAAGTGGTAAGCTAGAGGTAGTCTTGGCTCTTCACTAGTGCTCTGATCTCTTGGGCTTTTAACTCTGTATTTGGCTCTGTGTTTCTTATTTAATAAGACTGTTTAGAAATTTGTCTACAGGGGTCTAAAGTACTTTTTTCTCATTTTTTTTTTGTTTTGTTTTTCGAGACAGGGTTTTTCTGTGTAGCTTTGAGCCTCTCCTGGAACTCACTTGGTAGCCCAGGCTGGCCTCAAACTCAGAGAGATCCACCTGGCTCTGCCTCCCGAGTGCTGGGATTAAAGGCAGGCGCCACCACCGCCTGGCAGATCTAAAGTACTTTTAAGCTAATATAATTATTCAAAGTATTACTAAAAAGATTCTGAGTTGACTATCAATGAATTATTTATTTTTATACGTATGACTGTTTCACCTACATGTGTACGTGTACACTATGTGTGTGCCTGGTCCCCATGGAGATCAGAGGAAGGTGCTTGATCTCCAGGAACTGGAGTTACAGACAGTTGGGAGCTGTCATATGAGTGCTGGGAACTCCACTAGGCAGGTGCTCTGGAGGAGCAGCCAGTACCCTTAACCACTGAGTCATCACTCCAGTCCCAATTTATCAGAAAGTCAGTTTCTATGTTGAGTAAATGTCCTGCATATGAATGTTTTCAGGAAAGTACCTCAGGAAGCAATGTGAAACTGATGAGCAATGAATGGGTGAGAGGTAGGAAGCAGGATACCATGAGGAGGCACAAGGACAATTTAGACAGAAAGTGACTGAGGCTGGATAATGCTTCGCGAATAAGTATGAGCTAACAGATGCAAACTCAGTCAGACTTCACAACAAAGCACGAGTGAGGAGTAAAGTTGAGAAGGACAGAGACCCTGGGAGGGCTGTGGAGATGGCTAGCTTTGTAAAATGCTTGCTGCACATGCTTGAAGACAGGAGTTCAGATCCCCAGAATCCATGTAAAAAGTCAGGGGAGGTAGTACATGCCAAAGAAAGGGGCTTCCTGGAGCTTGCTGGCCAGCCAGTCTAACTGAACTGGCAAGCTCCATATTCAGTGAGAGACCCTAAAACATAAGGTGGAGATAGAGAGAAGAAAACACCTTAACTTCTTTCTTCCACAGGTATCCCACCCAATACATATTCACACACACACACAAAAAAAATGGATATTAGCTGTTACCTGCTGATAACTAGAACCCCAACAATTACTGAGGTATCTAGGAAAAAAATATGAAAACTATCAGTCATTCTCTGGTTAAAGAATGACTTGGAGAATTTCAAAGTTCACCATGAAAAAGAAGGTCTTCCCTGTCTATCACTACATAAAGAGAAAAAAATCTAACAGCAGTGTTAAGCAACCTCTGCCCTCCAACATTTCATGCCTAATTATAAATGGGTTATCAAGCAAACAATCACTGTGTTCTAAGATGCAGAGGAAGCAATGGATGACCACCTCAGCTTTGAACTTCAACTCCCAGTTTACTGTGGCAGTATGGGGACTCACGTAATTTAGACATGGTCATGATAGGCTTGACAAAGTGGCCAGACCTATGGTAGCCAATAAGGTCTTCAGTCACCTCTCCTCTTTACTTGTTTTTAAAAATACCTCCTGGCAGAAAAGTTCAGAGACTGTGTAAGTATGGTTGGTGGTCTATCCATCCTTTGTGTAGAAAAGGCTACCAAAATCCAGTCACAGGGCCACAAATCCACCACTATTGGGCAGTGAACAAACAAACACTTTGAAAGGACTTCTTAATTCCTCTCTGCTGTAGTTAAGTTAAAGGTCATAACAACAGTGAAATACTTATCTTGGGTCTGGCAGGCATCGAGCTGCATGCATGTCAAGGGAAGAAGAGAGAGGGAGATAAGCAGCAGGACCACAAAGACCAGGCAGCCTGTGCCATCTCAACCTTTTCTCACCTCCTTAGGCAACTACAATCACAACTGCCAGAATTCTGATGTCTCTCCCGACCATTTATCTTTAGTCTGCACCATTTATCTTCCAAGTTGTACATTACAGAGGTACTTTTACAGAGGACAAAATGAGAACTAAAGAGATTGCAAAGGTTTCTCAAGACCACAATTTACTTACAGTCCTTAGTCACCCACATCCTAATTTCCAGACAAAGACTAATTACAATAAGGAACAAGTATAGATGAAAACTGTATATTGCATAAAACATTTCTCAAAGAAAGCATGATTCAGAGGCAGCTTAGAGTATAAAAAGAATATTCAGAAACCTATTACAAACAGAAAAATAAATCCATGAGGAATTTAGGAACTCAACGCTTGCACAACAACATTGCTATTTTAAACCTGAGTGATGCAGTTTGCTTTGCCTGAGAATGAGGGGAAAATCACAAAGAAAAACATAGGAGGCAGTTCTACTTATTCTTGAGAGTTTGAAGAAAGGTATTTTCCCCCCACTGGTCAACATGCTACAGAGAAATGCTAAGAGGAAGGTGAATGTCTTGGGCCACTGAGATAGCTCAGTGCACTTGATGTCCAGCCCGAGGACCTGAGTTCCATCCCCAGAATCGACATGGTAGAAGGGAGACCCAGCTCCCAAAAGTTGCCCTTTAATCTCTACATTACAGAGATTATAATGTATACCCATGTATACACACACAGAGAGCAAATAATTATACATTTTTATTAAAAAATAAATAGAAAATCCTTTATAAATGGAGAAATGAAGACTAATGTCCAATAAAAGAAGCCATATTCCATGATATTAAGAGATTATCATATAGTGAGATAAAATTGAAATATAAAAAATATTTTCATATTATCAAGAATAGTAACTCACTTGAAAAAAATCATTTAATGATGAAATAGACTCTCTATAAGGTCAGGGAATAATATAGGAAAGCATTCTGTAAAACTTTTAAGGCCTGTAGGGTCTCAACAATTTTAAAGAGTTTTGAGTTTGCTTTTTTTTAAGGAGTGTTGAATTTATTTAAAATATATTTATTCAAAGAGTTTGGACTATCTTTATCATTCATTCAAAATTTATTTCAAAATTAAAGATTCCTGGACACATCCCTAGAGTATTAATCTCTCCTTTACCTTCTTCCTTAGAGAATCTCTTGGAGACATTTCATGTATTTATACTCTATCCTTCTAAAATATGCCTACCTGCTAGTCCTCACATCAGATTTTCTGTGAAGATGAAAATAACCAGTAACTCAGAATTTATGTTTAGCAGCTGTCTTCTTCTACTCCCAGCTAGATAAAAGTTGAACATATTTATTAAAATAAGATGTAAGTCGAGGGGTCTAAAAACCAAGGGAAAGATCTGGGAACATATACAACGGAGTCTGCCTACCCAACCCCACAACAAAAACAAGTAAAGGCATTCACAAACAAAATGTGTGCTTATTTCTTCAAAGTTTACACTCACAAGTTTGATATTTAATCCCACAAAAAGGGAAACATTTAATCCCATAATTAGTGATGGGGAAACAAGGGTATCATTAGCAACTAGAACAAGTGGTGATGTGTAAAGAGTGAGGACCAAGCTTCACCTAGTAGACACATGTGTCAGCAGACAGTGGCTTGTTCCATTGATCCACCACCTCTTCAGCTTATGGAAGCACTGTGATAAAAATTCTTAAGTAAGGGTTAGAGATAGAGCTCAGTTGGTAAAGCCCTTGCCTAGCAGGCAAGACTCCTTGGCTTCAATCCCCAACACGACATAATCCTAGTGTACTGCTTTCATCCCTACCTCAAAAGGTGGAGGCAGGAGGAATCAGAAACTCAAGGCCATCCTTGATTACACAGTGAGCTTGAGAGCAGTCTGTGAGTGCATGAAAGCTTGTCTCAAAAATCCCCAAACCATACAGAATAATTCTCAATTAGGAGGGTATTTTTGTTTATAATTGTTAAAATCACTTAAATTTGTTAAAGTTGTTTGTTCAGGCTGGGGGTGTAGTTCAGTGGTCTAGCTTGTACTTAGCATGCCCAAGGCTCTGGGGTTGAATGCCTAGCACCAAACAAGAAAAATAATCTAGAAGATTTTAAAATCCTATTTGTTCGTATAACAAATACTAACTTCAGCCACAGACTATGGCCGGCAGTACAAAGTTTTTGCCCTCCCCAGCAGCTTGCTGTCTTTGCTGGCTTTCCAAGTGTCTGGCTGTCAAGAGCAGGAATGGGAACAATTTCCATGTTGCACAACACAGTTCAGTGTATTCAAAAAAGGGTGGGGCCTTGGGACTTGCAGCCACTATTTGGAGAAATCTCCAGGGAACACGCTTTTCAAGAGTCAGAAGAGAGAAAAATAAATGGGCCACAAGGTCAGGCTCCAACCTGCTGACTTAGTTCCCTGGCTCTCCACACTCATCAGTGGCCTCAAAGCAACATGGCCATAAAAAACATGGTTTCTTAATGATCCAAAATCTCAGAGAGAGAGAGAGAGAGGGAGGGAGGGAGAGAGAGAGAGAGAGAGAGAGAGAGAGAGAGAGAGAGAGAGAGAGCGCATTAAGATGAGTAACATCTTCTGGCACAAATTTATATTATTTATAATGTTTCCTTCTACTGGGACATTCTTTTAAGCATAGTCTCTGGAGTTCTAAGAACCAAGAACCATTTGTTCTGTCCACTTCCCTCACTTCATTTGACTCTAGGACTTTAACTCCTGTATGTTCTATTTTATTGAAGACATACAACCATTTTTTGAATTGCATAAGATCAAGTACCTAAGGTCGTGAACAGTCTAAAACACACAGTTCTCAGCTTAAGAAACTGATGAAAGCTTGGCACAGCTTCAGAGCTGTGAGCCTGTGTAATCTAAGAACCTACTAGGAACTCACACAGGGGCTACTTTGTTCTTGGAAGGTGTCTACTGCAAAAATGGAGGAACAAAAGATACTAATACAGAGAAGAAACATCCAGCATTCTCCCATTTTATTCATTTTTATCATTACAAAAGAAGACATGTTGAACCAAAGGCTTACAGAGCTTTTTACAAACTATAGGTAAGATAAAATAAATGGTTGATTGTAAACAAAAAATGTAGCAGTAAAAGTCATGAAATACCTAAGCTTCTAATTTCAAGATTTGTACATAGTTTAAAAACAAACAGATAAAAATAGGACCTCACTATGTAGAGACAAGCTGGCTGGCAACTCACTATGTAGATCAGTCTGGCCTGGAATTGACCACTATGCTGGACAATAAGCTACTGCTCAAATCACAGCACTGAAGTTTCTAAGAGATATTTTAACAATTCAGAATATACCAAGTGCTTCTCCTCAAGCATTCTGTTCCCCTTCTGTAAGTCACTGTTAAGTGGCAACTAATGAGAATTTCCTACCTGTCCCCTGAAGTCTCATTGAACTCCATATCCGCTCAACCATTTCTTGTCCCCAGCTGGTCTTTATGGAAGAGAACGCTATGTTACATGCCAGCCTTGAAATACAAACTAGCATGAGCTAAGGGACTACACAAAAGTGATCATCCCAAAAGATAGACTGGGAGGAAATTGTAAATCCATCGAGGTAAATATCTGCCCCCTATAGCCATCCAGAATAACATTGTACCTTATGTTTTGATATATATTTATGGGCCATAATCATAAAGAAGTACAAAGAGGAGAAATTTAACTAAAAGCACTTGAGTGGTAGACAGAATTAAGACACAGTGATCTACAGTCAAGGCCTGGATCAGTCTGTGCCAGTGGCTCTGGGTAAGAGAATGAATTGCTTTCTAAACACATCCAATCACCATGTGTAAGGCATATATTAAACCCATGATCCCTTGAGATTTTATTTGAAGTATCTCAAGCCTATTTCATTGAATTATTAAGTGATTTTATCCATGGATTGCTCATGTAAAGCTGATAAACTCTCCTCCACCCCAAAAAAATCCTCCATCATTTCAGCCTAATTATGCTGACAGGGCTCCATTCTTAGGAAAAGGTCACTCAAACACAGAGCCACCTAGTGGCCAGCACAGGAAGGTTGTTAACTGCTGCATGAATGACCTATGCTGGACAGAAAAAAACCCTCAACTTTCAGGGGGGATAAGTGAACTACTCGACTATAAAAATGAATGTACTCCACAGAGTGCACCTTTCACTGTGTCAAGTCAACGGGAAATTGAAAGAACTGCACACACCCTCATGCATATACCACACACACACACAAAACACACATACATAATTAACTCATACAAACATACACACACAACACCAAACACATACATACACACATAAAACATACACAGAGCACATACACAATACATAACACACATACAAAGATAACACTACATACAACACATATTTACTAACAATGCACACATGCACACACATACACACACAACAAAGGAACACACACATAGACACAATATATGAGAGAGAGAAAACCAGAACACTCCAGAGGGCACAGACCTGGCCCTGGGCTCATCATAACAGCATCCACTCCATCTGTGGTGGCTTTCTGCATGTTCCTTAGTGGATTAATAGATTATATTACTTTTATAATCAGAAAATAAATGATTTCAACCAGATCTGGTGGCATACACTTATAAGACCAGTACTCCAGAGGCAGAAGCAGGATAATTGTTGTAAGCATAGGCCAGCCTGGGCCACAAAGGGGGTTCAAGGATAGGCTGGGATGCATAGTAAGTAAGCCCTTATCTCAAAAGAAAACAGAAATATTTTTTCACAAACCTCTGAAGAACACTGAAACATATGAGAAATTGTAATCAATAAATAAACATGAGTGTCAAATCAGTGCTCTCAAAGTATGAGATAATTCCCATTTCTAATCATTTATCTTTGTAGACTAAAAGCTTATTTCTAGGACATAACTGAAACACCCCCATGTGGTACATGAGCCACAGGTTTGGGTTGCATCCCTTTAGGGAATAATGCATTATTCTATGTAAAAGGCACAATGTATCTTTTGTGAAACTTTTAATTTCAAATACAAATTACTAAATTTTTTTAAATTAATTTGTTTTGTATATGTATGAGTGTTTTGTCTGCATGTATGTCTCTGTACCATGTGTGGTATCTGCAGAGGCCAAAAAGGTATCAGATCTCCTAGAACTGGAATTATAGGCAGTTGTGACCCATCATGTGGGGATGCTGGGAATTGAACCTGGGTCCCTTGGAAGAATAATCACTGTTCTTAGTCACTAAGCCACCTCTCCAGCTACTTAAATTACTTGAAAGCATATTTAAACTGCAAATATCATACAAGTAGGAAAGAGAGAGGTGATGTTTTCTCTCTGCTGAGGGAGGAATGGAGCTTTAGAGAGAGCACAGAGTTCTGTTCAGCTTTGCCACTAAGATGATAAAAGTCTCTTGACCTCTAATCTATTGCTCTTTTAACCTTATCAGTTTTGATGCCTGGGACTTAAAATTACCTGCATGCTGTTATCACATTTATTTTCAAAAACTCCCCTTGGAAGCAACGAGGACTGTTTTTCCTATTTTTGTACAGAGATAAGCAACACACTTTTGAGACTAACCATAGTCTACATTTTATTCTCCTGAATTTGGTCCTCTGTAGAGCTTTCTAACTAAATGAATACAGACTTACAAGAAAGTTTGGTATAAATGTTTGGAGTCAAGAAAGGAATCTTTACATATTAAAAATAATGACCAATGTTACAAATTATTTTCCTTTAAGTCAGTACTTAATTATGTATTTGCACATCACAGAAAAATGTGTCATATCGTTATCAAACATTAAAACTAATCCAGTTTCTAGATAAAATGAGGCTTTCAAGGATTCCAAAGAAATAAAACCAAAGCTTTAAAATAGACAGACTAAATTAATGGACTATAGACAGCAATCCTCAGGAGAAAGATTCAATTCAGTTAGGAGATATGAGTCGAGTCTTCTAAACCACCGAACAGTAGTTTAATTTTTAATATTCCCAATATTCAAAACAATTTGGGAATGCTGCCATTAAGTACTTACAGATGCTAATAACCCTTTCAGTGCATTTTCTTTCTAAGTCTAAAATTTCTAGTGGGGATCCTTTGAGTGGTGGTTCCAATTACAGCTACAGGGGGAAGCTACCCATAGAGCAATGAGGAGACAGGGGGATGGCTTCATTGCACCCCCCTGCTTTAGTATCCTCCTAATCTTGGGCTTATCACTGTCTTTACAATCTTCTGAAATAATACACACACTACAAATAAAGCAGGAAGCACTTTGTAAATATAGGTGAGTTGATCATAAGTTTACATGTATTCATGTATTATTTACTATTTATTTTAGTGTGTGTGCATGCATATGCACGTGTATGCTATGGCATCTATGTGCTGGGCAGAGGACAACTTGTGGGGATTGCTTTCCTTCTTCCGTGTAGGTCTCAGGGATCAAACTCAGATCCTCAGGCTTGGCAAGTCATTTACTCACTAACCATCTCGTTGGCCTTGACTAGTATCTTTGCTTTACATATTTGTTGAACTAACAGGTCAAAGTTCACAAAAGCTGCTAAAAGGCCATTTTGATACTTATGGTGATTTTTAAAAAAATAAATAATTAACCACCATAATTATTTCTTTCACTGGCTGGACTGAATCCAAACTTTAATCTGGATTACTTAGAGGAGAAAGAGAATAAAACAATGATCTTAATCTCATTTTTATAAATGTGTCTATTATTCCTTTTCATTTCTGTGAAATAAAAAGAAAGAGGAAAAAGATGTATGTAAATGTGTTCTATACAGCAATCTATACATTGTCAATCCACATTTTCATGCCTGGAATTACACATAATCCACTGAAATGGTACTATAAACACTCCTACTAAAGAATTGTTAGGAAAAAATGCTATCATATGAAAATTTCAATTATCCATAGAAGTCACCTTGTGATTTTTTTAAATCATGTTACAGACTGACACCATGTATTATTTTCAATTAGATATTTTAAAACTTTAAGTCACTAAGTTGACTTACTAAGTGGAAACACGGTAATATGGTAAATAAGTAGAAAGTGATTTTAAAAACTAAACTCACTGACGAGACTACAGCATGGCATTGAACTCTAGTCTGCTTTCCTTAGAGACTAACAGCCCAAGGACCGCAGTCCTAGTGACAAAGGATAACTGCTAAGTGTCAGGGGGTATAAACCTGACTTGTGTTGCCTGCAACCATGGTCACTAAGATGAGAATCAAGGGCAAACCGCACACACATCTAACCTCCAAAGTGTGTCTGGTTGTATTTACAACAACCACCTAGACTGTCAGGATTGTGGTATCCACACCTCAAGAAACACACTGTGTGTTATTGCACTGGGTGTACATTACTGGAATAAAAAGTTACATTTCATCAAAATGACGGTGGTGAGGCTACAAAGGGAATGGCATTAGTTGATGATCTCAGTGACTAGGGGTTGGCACTATCTAACTCTGTGAGCAGAACCAGTGAACCCAAAGTGGGGAGTGGGTCTACAGAACACCTCAGAGATCCCCAGCTGCTAATCCACCTGACAAACAATACAGTCTTTAAAATAATCCATCCGAGCCAGGCGGTGGTGGTGCACACCTTTAATCCCAGCACTCGGGAGGCACAGCCAGGTGGATCTCTGTGAGTTCGAGGCCAGCCAGGAAAGGCACAAAGCTACACAGAAAAAACCCTGTCTTGAAACCCCCCCCCAAAAAAAAATCCATCGGAGGCCACTTTAAAAACAATTAAATGTTTAAAAGAGGTCCTGCTCATGTGGTATGATGGGAGGTTTAAGCAAGAAAAGGGTGGGAAAACACAGAGAAGGTGGTGGGGGTGGGCTAATCAGAAGTAAGGGTGTATGAAAAACACCACATGAGTAGACAGTGTTTTCCCCCTGAGGACGTGGATTAAAAAACAAAAACCTGTGCAGGATATCTCCCTATGATTTATTGGTCATGGAGGCCTCAGAAGCCCCCAAAGTGATACAGGCCATAGACATTGCAATTGCTCATGGTTGTCCACCATAGCTGGACATAAAGCTAGAACTGACCTGAGAACTGCCTCCTGCTGGCTGGCTCTCAGTGACAGAGGTGCTATGAAACCCCTAGGAAGAACAGTCAGCAATGGCCAAATGCAGCAGGGAACCCTGAAGGGCAAAGGACAAACCTGCCAGGCAAGATCTGCTGCTGGTGCAGGAGTAGCATTGATTCAGGAATAACTACTCACTTTCTGGTTAGATCTGAAGCATGCTCCACAGAAGGGGATTCATGCCTATAAGCCTGGCCTTATCACTGGCCCCAGGTGGAAATCTACCACTTTCTTTTGCTAAATTAACATGTTGTCAAACTGACTTCTAAAAAATTATGTTTAAACCCATAGATTAGTGTTGTTCTCACTCCTAGCCAGAGAGACCTCTTATTGAAGCTGGCAGCAGTTAATGCAGAGAGTTGTAGCTGGTCAAAGTTTTGAGACTAAGTGACTGTTGAATGATCGGCTCTAAACGGGACATGTATATCAATACCCACAAGGCTCAAGAAACATTGAAGAGGGGACAGAAAGAATGTAAGAGCCAGTAGATGAGAAAGATTCTGCAAAATGTGATCTTCTGGACATGACATGGCAATTTCTAAAGCCAAGTCAACAAGACCTGCTAGCATTCTACAAGACAGCACTAAGAGGCCTCAGTGGGTTACAAAATAAAATAAAAGTAAGAGGGCATGAACATGGGGTGAAGAGGTGCTTAGGTAGAACAGCAGAGAGGAAAGGAAGTAGATATGATAATGATACACTGTATATGTATATGAGATTGCCAAATAATAAACAAAAGATATCCTGAGAATGCATAAAAATGAGGGGTATTGTTAATAATCCTTAGACAATTACAAAAATTTCTCCCTGTAAATAAAAGAGAACTGTCTTGTACAAATGAATCAGCTAGGTGAATTATATCATACAATCAATACAAAGAATTTTTTTCTATTATAAAAGCTTAAGAATCACTTTGGTATAAACTCTTACCAGGATTTGTTTTATCTTTATGTTGTATTTTTCTTATAAAGTGTGTGTATGTGTGATACTACAGAGTGATGCATATGTCTATATTACTACTTTTGTAGTTTTTCAACCAATCACATCTTAAACCCTTGATAAAGAACCATACATACTTTGGCAAATAAATTGTCATTGCAATAAATCATTTATTTGCAGGTCAAGTATTAAGTGGGATAAAAATGATGAAAATGGGTAAAAGAACAAACACATGTGCAGGTTCTTAACTCTTTCTGGTTCTCAAAAGCCTAGAAGAGTTTAAAGTATATTTTAAAGGATAGAAGGAAAGGAAGGTGTTTATCTTTGTCTCGTTCTCTCTCTCTCTCTCTCTCTCTCTCTCTCTCTCTCTCTCTCTCTCTCTCTCTCTCTCCCCCCCTCTCTCCCTATTCCTTTCATCTCCTCCTCTCTCTTGCTTCCAACAAAGCCAAAGGCCACAGAAGTTTTAGGCTTCCATGTTTCAGAAATGGGAGTGGTTTTGGACGCTAGGAAACAACTAAGTCACAGGAGCAAGTGTTGTTTTAGCAACAGAAGCACCCACACACACACACCCCAGTAACTCATCATCCCATGCAATTCTGTGGCTTCTATCCCAGAGAGATGACAGTGTCTTGCTCTCTGGATGGCTGCAGTCTTCCTGCTACTTTTGAAATGGATGTCTCTCATGCTGCTTTTGTGGAGTCTGAGTTTCTGAGTAGACACAGTGACGAAGTACAAGACTGCTGTAACTGAAGAGGACTTCCTCTCTCTATCATTATGGGATTAAGTTAGAAAGTTCTCAATATTTCAAGTTAGTGCTGCCAAACCTTTGAATATTTATGATTGATGTGTGCACACTTGACACAAACACACAAAACATGTTACAATTCAAGCAGTGGTCAAACTAATGTGACGCTCTGAACAAATTGAGTGTTTTCTCCTTCTTATTCCTATCTCCTCACTTGCATTTACTATTTTTCATTTAAAAACACATTAAAAGGCACATGGAGATTTAAAACATAGGAATTATGCTAGTAACTTCCAACAAGCTTTAAACAGTTGTTTTGTTTTGTTTTTGTTTTCCTGGTGGTACAGGGGATTAAGCCTGGGCCTTGATGCCATGGGTAAGCACTGCTCCACTGAGCTACAGCCCCAGACCCTCCTCTAGAAAGTTTATTCTATAAATACCATTTGGTAAATTTTTTATTGTTGAAGGTTTGCATCAGGATAATTTCTGTTTACATCAAAGTATATTAAAAGGAATCAGAATACACTACTATCATCGCAAATATATCCAGCTGCTAAAAATACACCTCACAGGATTGTTAAGAATGTTATTGGAATTACAGCTGCCAGAGATGGACTTGTGTTTTCCACCCACTCTTTGCTTTCACATATGCAACAACTGGACATCTACTAAAGGCCACAACTTGGTATAAACTTGTGAGGAGTGCAGGAAGAATGCGTGAGGCAACTCTCCTTCTCCAGTCTAAAATGGGACTACTCTAATCACAACACAATTGCTTACTTTTGTAAGGACACCACTCCTCTCTCACGCACATACACACGCACATTCATACACACATACATACGCAGAGGCATGCCAGTACAGGGATCAAAACTAGGCATATTGAGCAAGTATTTATCATGGAATTACACCTGCAGATAATCTATATGCATTTTACTTACATATTTAATTCCATTATATGTGGTGATATTTTATTTGTGCTGAAATGTTATATTTTATTTGTATGTTAGTAAATAAAGTTTGCCTGGAGATCAGAGGTCATAGTGAGCCAGGAACAGAAGTCAGGCGGTGGTAGCACATGCCCTTAATCCAATCACATGGCAGGCAGAGTCTGTGTGGTCAAAGACACAGCCAAGTGTGGTGACACACGCCTTTAATCCCAGTACCAACCATAGAGACCTGGAGGTTTGTATAGACAGGCAGTGATGAGGAAGTGATGTGGCTGAGCTTAGAGCCAATGAGAAGGCATAACAGGTAGGTAATAAAGGTGCAGGTTAGACAGGAAGAAGCTCTCTCTTGGGAAGCTATGGTGAGGTGGTAAGCTAAAGTGTGTCGGTGACTATTCGCTGTCTCTCTGATCTCTTCAGCTATTACCCCTGTATTTGGCTCTGTGTTTCTTATTTAATAAGACTGTTTAGAAATTCATCTACAATTATATATTACATTTTTTTAAAAGCCAATCATTTTCCTATAGGCATTTTTAAATCACCTCATGAATCTCTGTAAAGATCTCATTAGTGGTCTGCACAATGCCATGGTAGTCCATGTTCAATAGCCTCAAACAGATGTACACATGTAAAAGACAGAAGCTGTCTTGCTTGTGGCTTTGCTTTTTGCCTGAAGAACGGCAGTGCATCTGAACCCTACAAAACAACTTGTCTAATGACTGCCAGATGGGGATGGAAAACCAGGGGCTGATGGCAAGCTTCCTCTAGTTTTATTTACATAAGTTAGTAAAAGACTCCTGGTAGATTCAGGTAGTGGACACAATGTTACTGTCTTGGGCTGCACACATTCTTCCCTATGTCTCTAAGGGCACATTAGTGAGCAGATAGGGGAGACTACTGATTGGAGGCCATTTCTGCACTGTAATCCAGCTCACTCTCAAATCTACACTGATTTTCCCAATGTTATTTATTCATCCCAAAATAGTTTTCTGGAAATTAACATTGTAGAACTCAATGAAATTCAGGATAAGTAAAAGGGCTATTTTGAGAGAAAATGGAAATGATAGTGACAAATTCAATACTACATTAAGCAGGAATAGAAAAAGTGGACAAAATATCCATGTGTTAGGAAATCCATACAATCAGGAAGCAGATGAATAACTTCCACGAAAGGCTACTAAGTCACCAGGCACTACATCTTGCACTTTCTGTGGTCCATAAACAATTGACAGCCCTGTGTGACAATCAATGCAGACAGAAAGCTGACTGCACATTAGTAAGTTAAAGGACTCAGCCTCTTGGCATTCAGCAGAGCAACAGAAGGTATCCTTGAAGCTGGGGATGTTAAAGACCCTCAGTACTGAATGGGAACATTGAGAGCTGAGGAAATCATAATAATCCCAATACCTGACTATAAATATATCAATACCTTAAAGAAACCAACAGGCTAGCATGGGCTCAGGATACAGCAATTTCAGGGAAGTCAAATAAGCTTTCTAATTTATTTGAGGTATTTGTTAATTTAATCAGGTCATATTTTAAATGTTCTCTTAAAAATATTTTATAGCTACACCATAAACTGTCCATGATAGACTGAAATATACTGCATGTTATTTTTTAACAGATGTAACAATCTAATAAGAAAATGTCTGATTTGCCACCCACTAGAATTAGGTAGGTATTTATAATATCTTGGAATACTACAGATTTAAGATTTAAGAGACAAATACAAACTGTAAAGATTTATTTTTATGTGAGATTTCAAAGATTCAAAGTTTTAACATGGACAAATAGAGTTCTATAAGCTGGTAAAACACTGACTACTTACTATTCAGTCACAATCTCAAGATTTTAAATTTCCTTTTATTGTCTTCTAAATGTAGACTTAAAGGTGCTTTTCACTAGGCTGAAAATATTTGTCAGGCTCTCTAGACATAGAAAAAATCTTCATGCTTTTTTTTAAACCCAAAGCCTTTGCTATGACAAAGGTATAAATCTGTTCCAGCTGTTTTACAGACGTCTGTTAACTGCTTTTTCTACAACGTGGATTTCAAGACAATGGTAATGCTAATATAGCTAAAACTTTTGTTCTCTTTGATAAAGTAAAATTCATGTAAGTTTCAAGGAATCAAAGTCATAAAGCTTGGATCCACCTGTCACAGGTAAAACAAAAAATTTCCAAATGTAAGGTTTTTTTCTTTAAACTCCTCAATTTTAGCTTCTGTCCCTAGTCTATATCTCAGGAGATTTCCACTTGGCTGACAGATACACTATCCAGGGAGCACCTGCAAAATGCAAGCTGCTGAGCTCCAGACTTACTAAAAACTAATGTGAACCAAGCCAGTCAATATGACTGCTCCCTGTCCCTTCACCAGAATCACCTAATCAGATGTTTTTGATAAATGCCCCTTTGCCTAGACTTTGACTAGCCTTTCATCCTTCCCAGGCCCTGGCCATCGATGCCCCATTTCAGCTGGAAGCAACTACCGAACAAAATGCATCGTCCCTTCCCCTATACTGGACTAAAAAAGGCTACGTCAAAAAGGAAACTCCCTGACATAGGTGGAAAATGGCTACCTACAATGTCAATTGACATACCAAAAAAAAAAAATGAGCTGAGATTTATCAACAGATAGATACATTAACTAAAACAGTTCTGCAACATGATAGGACACTTGACCTGCTTTATGGAGAACAAAGATATATTATCCATCATAGAGCCTTTGGCCCTTCTGCCTTATATTAATTACTGTTGACTCTTACATCATTGGTGCAATAACTAAATAATAATTCTTGTTTGAGTACCATTAAACTGATGGTTATTAGATCCAAATGTAAACTTGTACCCATCATAAAGTCAAGGATTTGACACAGAATACAACTTTGGGGGTGGGGGGGTGTTAGACCCTAAGTTAACCTGTAAGCCCCACTTGCCCAAAGAGTAGGTAACTCTCCGGGATTCTTGGAGTTGTAGTTCTTGAAAGATAACATCAGTCCTAGGACCAGGTAATTTCCTGAGATTCTAGGAGTTGTAATTCTTGAAAAATAACAACAAAGCTTTATAGATAAGTAAGGTGGTCTATGAGTTTTGCCCATATAAGCCCTAACAAAACATGTCTCAAGGCCACACAGCTGGAAAGTTTCCAGACCAAATTGTATCTTTGTCAGTAGTTAACATTTTTTTTTTTTTTTTGGTTTTTCGAGACAGGGTTTCTCTGTATAGTTTTGGTGCCTGTCCTGGATCTCACTCTGTAGATCAGGCTGGCCTTGAACTCATAGAGATCCACCTGGCTCTGCCTCCTGACATTTTTAATAAAAGCCTGATCAAATTTGGCTAAAATGGTGGAACTGGTTTTCCTGGAGGAATTCAGGATTAACAGGTGCTTACTAGAAATAGATACATCCTTTACATGACATAATTGATTCATTAGCCTCACACCAAAAAAAGTATTAAAAGGAGTTCTGGAGAGGGAATTTTGACATCACTCAAACCAAGAGAAGAGAAAAGCAAAAGTGAAGGCGAGTTCACAGGAACTTTTCCTCCATGCTAAGCTTGAGAGGAAGCAGTTGAGAATTGTCCTCAACTGGCAAAGTTGCCTGGAAGTTCAGCCTATGGTTTGTCTCTCGTGGGCCAGTCTGCTGCTTTAATTCTTTCTTGTCTGTGAACAAATGATTCCCTCCATAAAGGTAGTTATAAAAGATTATTAACATTTCATATTAATATATTAAAATAAACAAATCATTAGTAGTCCTACTACCACTCACAGCTTGAAAACTCATAGACACACATGTCTAATTGGATCACAAACAAATGTTTGGTAAAGGTTCTTTACTGTCACTCTGTCTGTAGTAATAAGACAAGTTTGTCTCAGTTTTCATTGCTTGTTTTCTGATGTGTTATGAATCCATTGTAGCTGTGAATTTTTGTCTAGTGCGGTTCACATACTTTTGCCAATATTTTTAGGAGCATAGTTTCCTAAGAAGTCACCAAAAAATCACAAGCATCATCACTCCAATGTGAAATACTAATATTTAATTAATTAATCTCCCAAATAAATGTATTTACAATCTCTTCTCTGATGATATATTAAGTAAGCAAACTAACTCCTAGAGAATATCCTACCCATCTTACCCTAGACAGTGTTTTAAATTATACTCAGGTTGTGAGATATAGCATAATGACAGAATATGTACTGCGTGTGTATGAAGCCCAGGGTTTGACCCCTAGCATTGTAGATAGATAGATAGATAGATAGATAGATAGATAGATAGATAGATAGATGATAGATAGACAGACAGACATGCATAGATATATACATAGATTCATGAAATTCTACCTGCCTCTGAAATTTTGTAAATGTGTGATGTCACTGCTGTCACTCAAACATGGTAGATATCTCCAATTGTGTGCTCTTCAAGAGTCACTCAGCCTCTTTAGAGAAAGCTACTGCAAGAGTTAATCCCTTCCAGGAGACACTCTAAGCTTGTCAAGGTGGTCTGGATGTAAATGTTCAATGGGTAATTAACTTGGGGCATCATGTAATTTTTGGTATTTTCTTTATAAAACTTTCATCAGGGAAAAGCATTATTCTTATAATCAAAGTCCAATCTCTTTACAATGAATATGTCACAGTGCTAGAGCTCTGCAGGGATCTGTGATGTTTTTATGTGGGAAATCCTGGGATACATCCTACAGTTACAGTCTTCACAGTTTATAGAGGCATCTTCCAGGGGATTATACAGTTAGTAGGCTATTCTATGCTTTAATACTAGCTTTCTAATTATACTCATAATATTAATATTATCATAAAGTACAGTGATGTACTGAAAGGCAATATTTTATTTTTTATTGAATGTTGAATGTTACAAGAAAATAATAAGGCTTGCACATGCATCCTTTGATCTTCATTTATTTGGCAAGTATTAATTACATGCCTACTGTGTGTCAGGGACCCTCGAGCAAGAGCTGTTCTTAGCACTGAGTAGATAAACCAAGTCCTCCTCCTCCTATTCAACTGCATTGTACATGGAGAAGGCAGAGCATAATGAAACAATATGTTGAGATAATGTGCATAAATCAGATATACAGGCACAGATAGAGGGGCAATAGTTAGCGTGTATGAAACGCTTTAAATAGGGAAGACGTGGCAGAGCATGTTGATGACAATTGGAAGAGACTGTAAGGAAATGAAAAAGGAAACCATGTGGCTATTGATAGGAAGCGTATCCCAGGTGGAGGAAATTATAAACTGAAAAACCAGAAGGTAAAGGCATGCTTTTCAGGCTCAAAAAAAAAAAAAGCAGTAAGATGGTGTGGCTGGACTAAAGGAGGGACAAAGTGTTAGAAGATGAGATCAAAGAGAACAGACAGATACAGCCCAGCTGAGCTCAAGGACTGTGTTAAGAACTTGGAGTTTCATTCTGAGTAAGAGGTGGAGCAATCCAAGATTGCATGGAAATGATAAGAGTTGACTCTGTTCTCAAAGGATTAGCAATGTGGCTGTGTGATGAAAAAACCACAAGGGGGAAACAGAAATCCTTTTAAGGCTACTCTGATGATTGAGGCAGCAGACCAAGATGGCACCTGTGTAAGAGATAGAACGTGCTGAGACTAGTCATGGTTTGAAATGGAGATGAATACATTTGCTGATAGACTTTGGAATGCAAATGCAACCAAGCTGGGAAAGATGACTCTAAAATTTGTGCCCTGAGCAAATGGAAAAACATAATAGGATAATCAATGTGTCAACATCCTGATTTCCTGAACATGTGTCCTATTTATACTCAAAATAAGGGCAAAAAAAAAAAAAAAACCAATCCAGCATTGTACAGACTTTCCTCTCTTTTGAACTCTTAGATACTTTTGCAACTCGTGGTTCTGTTATTTTACCTTTATCTCAGCAAAGGTTCAGAATAACACACACAGAAATGTCATTGTAAGTCTGTCACCCTGATTCAGTAAGCAAAAAAAAAAAAAAAATCTGTTAAATAAAAAGTCCGGAGTCCATCATGCAACATCCATGAGGCTACTTTTTTTTATATGTCTGAACCTGCAGATTAAAAGCAGTGCATTCAAAGCAGTGCAGGAGGCTGGAGTAGCATAGTACTCATTCTGAAAGCGTCTGTCTGAGGAACAGAGGCTGCCAACTCCTTAAATTCCTATCAAGGAAAGCAGATAGTCCATGTTATCGTGAGGAGAAATAGCAGTGTTTTGAGTAGAGAAATAAGTTGTGCTCTCCCTGCTCAGAGACTCCTGCCTGCCATCACCTGATGAAGACAAGCTGATGCCAAGGTCAATGACAATGTGAGAGCGGGAGGCTATTCAGTGCTAGGAGTCAGAGGACCTCCCTCTGCGTGTTGCCTATTCATGTCTGTCAGTAAGGAAATGCCAGAGGATACTGGGGTCATGAAGAGCACCTGCAAGCCTCAACATCTCTCCCAGCATTCCCAAGGTGGGACCTGTAGAATGCTAAGCACCTAGCATGCCTGAGAAGGAAAAATGATACTCTTCAGTCATCCAAATACTAGGCATGCTCGGTCCTATATTCCTCCTATAGAGATCAATAATGCTCCTTCATTGAAAATTTTGCCATGTTTAATGGCAATTAAATGATTAACTGCTTAACTAGTATTTTCCACAGTTGTTCCACCAGTGGGTATAAAGAAGACCTTAATTAGGACAAAGAGAAAAGAAAGGCATTTATAGACACTCTATGGGAAAAAGGCCAAAGCTTGGTACACACATTGAAGCTCACCCTAACACTAAATGAACATGAGGGAGAGTTAAATAGCATAGATGACTTTGGGTGCAATATTAATGACCAGGAAAGGGAGGAAATTGTATATTAAAATAATATCATAATTTTAAAAGTTATTTTCTTTTATTTTTATGAGTCAGGCATGCATTGACTAGCTGCTGTGTTCTGTTCCACACAAAATGCACTCAGAACAAAACAGTAAGTGAAAGCAATTTATCTGAGCCATCATGAAGACTGCTCTAACGAGCAGGGACCATGCATGATTCAGAAGCACCGACACTTAATGTGTTTTAGAGAGTACAAAGTCTTTTCCAAGAGTATGCTCCAAGGGCAAGTAAGAAGAGAGGTGTGCATTTTGGCCAGGTAGTGAGAAAGATTGTTTAGACATGGAGTAGAAGACAAGTCCAGAGCAGGTGTCAGTAAGGAAACAAAAAGAAACATAGGGTCAGGGCGATTCCTCAGTTGGCAAAGTATCTACCTCATAAGCACAAGGACCTGAGTGAAACATTTAAAAATAAAATGTTGAGTGTGTAGAGCATGCTTATAATCTTAGCACTGGGGAGATGGAGACAGATGAATCCCCAGGGCACACTAGCCATTTAACCCTCTGAGCTCAGTAAATTCCAGACCCTCCAAAGACAAGATGCATGCACCTTAGGTAACACACACACACACACACACACACACACACACACACACACACACACACGTACACATATCCACATGCAAAAGAAACACATGTGTGAACTTAATACACCTGATGAAGGCTCAAAATACATAGTGAAATACACAAACCACTGTGTGCCGTGCCCACCTGTACTCACAGGAGAGGCACAAATATTTCCAAAGGGATCTAGCACTCTGAAATCAGAGAATTCCTCTACTCCAGAGTGCCAAGCAATGTGGCAAAAAAGACATGGGTCATTCTGAGCTCCCTATCCTGGTTTAAAAGTGTAATTGGATCTTTTCTCCTACATACATAAAGCTGAAAATCACAGGTCAGTTGGAGACCAGTGAACAAGGGATATGGTGATGTAAATGAGAAATGTCTTCCATAGCTCCCATATTTGAACACCTGGTCCAGCTGATGGCATTGTTTGGGGAGGTTGTGAAACCTTCAGAAAGTTCAGGGGAATATGTCATTCATACAGGCTGTGACAGTTCACAATCTCATCCCACATCCTGTTTTCTCTCTGCTTTCTGTGTGTGATCATGGAATTGTGATCATCCAGCTTTCTGCTCTGCTGCCTTGTCCTGCCTGTTGTTCCCACCATTATAGACTTTAACCCCCAGGAACCATAAGCCAAGATAAACCCCTTCTATCTTGAGGTGTTTTGGTCAGAATGACCTCTCCCAGAGAGAGAATGGTAATGAACGCAAGTGCTAGAAAAAAATTGCAAATCCATGGAGGTTTGAAAAATTCTAGTATTTTAAGTCAGAGCCGCAATTAGTGTGAGACCAGTCTGAAGTACACAGTCAATTCAAGGATAGCCCAGGCTACAGAGTGAGGGACCCTGTCTCAAAACAAATGAAACTAAGCAAACCAAATACAACTTTCACATACTCACAATGAGTCAATTCAATTGCCTGTGCTCCCCACCACCTTCACTGCTACCTCCAAGCTACCACCTGTCACCTCCCATCTGGAAAGTCTGGCAGAGATGACTCAGGTCGGCTCTTACCCTTGTCCATCTGCAATTCACATTCCACATTATTCCTCTGAAAAGCAAAGGAGACTGTGCTACTCTACTGCAATGCCACATGCTGGTCAAAAGAACCTGCAAAGTCCTCGATGGGTCCTATAAGGGTATTCATAGTATGTCATCTTTGTGTGACGTCAGCAATCTCCTGTCAACACTCTTTTCTCTTGCTACTCCAGCTGTATCTCATCTGTACCATTTACACTTGACTTTAATGCATTTCTCCCAGACAATCAGACACCACTCATCTATCTCCTTTGTCCTAAGATGCAATGGTCCCTTTGACTAGGGTGACCTCCACATACCAATCTGTTCAACACAGCTCCCACACCCATGGCTACCAGAAACCGACCTTCACCTGCTATATTTTCCTTCACAGCATTTAATCCATCTGACATACTCTCCACAAGAGAGTTATTTAAAATGAACATAAGACATTATCATTTTATTGCTGAGTTTTCCATGTGCTTGATACACAGTCTGGCACTATAATAACATTCTCTAACAATATATTGACAGGTCCTGAAGATCTGGGACCCAGAGCACACCCCTGTAACAAAGACTTGCTCTCTGGAAGGATATTTTAAGACATGGGGCCTCGTAAAGAGTCTAAAATCATTGTGAAGATTAAGTCTTAAATCCACGAAGGAATTACAGAGCCAGTCTCCTTTCAGCTCATTCTTTTCTTGCTGGCTGAGATGCAGAGCTGTGGTCTGCTCACATATTCACCATTCCCTACTGCCTCACCCCAGGCAAAGCAGTTGGAATGAAACACTTGACACAGTGAGTCAAGATAAGCCTTTCATCTTAACAAGCTGATTGTCTCAGGCATGTGTTACAGTGACTGGATGCTAGCACACAGCCCTCCCCAGATGTGAGATCACCTCTGGGAGTCCACTTTCTTGGGAAGAGCTGCCTAAGATGTCACAAATAGCAAAGCACTGTAAGCAGGCTGGAGGACAGCAAAGAAATGATGCTTTCCGCTCACCCCATCTCCAAACACACGGTCCACTGTTCTTCATGCTGGAAGCCCTCAATAATAAATGACCATCTTCACTTTATCTCACTGGAGAACAATAAGGAAGATGACATTTCCTCATGACTTGAGCTTATTCAGTTGGACAAAGGGAGAGGGTCACTGTAGCAGGAGCAGCTGACTCTTTAAATTCTCACAAAACAATTTCCTGGCTATGCTTTTCATGGGAAGGTCTTCATTTCAGACATATGAGAAGAAATGGGTAGAGGGAAGAATCCTGAGAGTATGCTATTTTTAATTCATTTGGTAAGAATGGCTATTTTCTTCCCCTCTGCATCTCTTACACCACCCAAATGTCATGTTTGCATGCACGGGCTGTCTGGAGGCTATCAGAGGCACTGTGAGGTGAGGGGGGTGAGTCATATGCTCATCTCACATGCTGATACCACTGGGGTGTGTGTGTGTGTGTGTGTGTGTGTGTGTGTGTGTGTGTGTGTGTGTGTAAGCTTTGTGACCTAGAAAAGAGAGGAATGGTATGAATGATGCACAGGCTAGAGGGAGCACAGGGCGTCATTGGGCTATTTATACCTCCAGGAAGGAAAAAATGAGTCCAGGGCAATGATTGTATACTCCAAGGACTGGGTATGCAGAGATCATCTGGAATAAGCAATAAACAACAGAGCAAGGCATCAGTGGCAAAGGGAGATAAAGGAGGAACAATGCCCTCACACTCCTTGCTTCTTCCAAAATCATTCGCTTTCAAATGATCTCATGTTAACCTCTTGCTATTTTTCAGGGCACCCCAGATCTGAGCCCAAAGCTCAGATGCCCACATTGCAAAGAAATCTTCATTCCACACATTGCACACCAACATTTGGCTACAACCTGCAACCATTTGGATATGGAGGAAGTCTTTGGGAAATGATCTGTTTTGAGAAATTCCTTGGAAAAGCCTCATACATTTTTTGGCTCTTCTGTGTGTGTGTGTGTGTGTGTGTGTGTGTGTGTGTGTGTGTGTGTGTGATTTAAGTCAAAAGGGTAAGAAATGAGATCCACACAGAACTGTAGCTTTCTGAAGAGGAGTATGTTTTCCAGGGTAGAGGCTATGTTTCTCATAAAGGGTGAAATAGCTTCAGCATGAAGCAAGAGACAAAGTTAGCATCCCTTCCTTGCATTAAAGATCAGGAACAAGAAAGTAATTCTTTGGAAATATATGGTCATTTGTTTTGCAAACACGTAATCAAGTCTAGGTATTTTAAAACACTGTTTTTAGTTTTGATTTCAAGGTAGGTGATGATTAGGGGTCTGTAAGTAGAACTTCCTTCAGAAGTAACTGTGGTTACACACATGGATGTGAAGGAAATCCCTGTCATTGTGACCCTTCAGGTTTTTGTAGCCGTTGTTACTGCAAGTACCTTAACCTAGAACTAGACATGTGTTCAAACTTAGCTAGGATTGTATGGCACACACAAGAAGTTTGAAAAGAAATTACATTCAATAACTATAATTTGGGGGGGTCAATACTGGGGATTAAATCTAGGGCCTCATGCATCATAGGCAAGTGCTCTACCACTGAGCTAAATCCCCAATCCACATTCAAAACTTAAAAGACATTTTAATATGAAATATGTAGTATGTTTGGTAACCAATGATAAATACTTGTCTTGGTATAGAACTTCTTATATGGATATATATTCTAAAATTTGGCATCAAGTAACAGGTTGCAAGCACTTCAATATTTAACAAAAAATGAGAACTGAGGAGCAGGAGAAAGGGTCTCCGAGTTGGGAAAGGCCATCCGGGTGGCATTGACCTATGAAAAGGAAAAGAATAAGATGACAGAGACATGGTAAAGAAAGAAAAGTGGTTGTGGTGAAGACCAGACAGCAGAGATGCCTTGGTGGCCATGGTGAAGAGCT